>NC_079515.1:21950840-22308525 GCF_000801105.2 Raphanus sativus | reverse complement strand
CTAACGAATTAGCAAGTTCTATCATCTGCTGTATCGGACGTCTTAAACCAGAGGATCGTTTACTAAGATGACAAGTGTTCAATAACAACAAGTTTACATATGCAAGCCTGCCAAACTTCTGCTTACATTGATTTACAGACGAGCATTCAAATATTTGTCAAACGGTCTGCATTTAAGTCATTCTCATTGATATGAATAAGGAACGTGCTACACTACACTGAAGACTTGAGATAGATGTAGTCCGAATGAATATTTAAAGAACTCGAGACCAACAAGAGTAATTTAACCACTATCCAACAAAAGTTACAGCAAAATTCAAAAGAAAGAAAAAACAAAGGGAGGGCATATCCTTCACCATATAACATATATCAATAGAAGAATCCGAGGACCTTGCCTCCGACATTCTTTCTCCTGGCTTCTTCATGGTCCATAATACCGGCGGAGGTAGTCAGAACGATGTAACCAAACTGCACATTTCAATACATCAAACTCATTAATAACGTTCACTACTTCTAAACCTTGTGTTAAGTGTATCTATTTCCCAAGCTAGATTTTTCTTTAGTAAAGTAATTACACGCCATCTGGTAGCTAGAAGAAAAAAAAGGGGAAAAGAAGAGGGAACCTGTCGGGAAGGAAGCAAACGAGCAGTCCAACCTTCAATCTCCTTAACACCAACATCAAAACGAGGGCTGATAACGCCACACTTGTTCAACCTTCCGTTCAACTCAACAACAATTTTGCCAGATCTATGGTCATCCACATACTCAAACTCACCAATGTAACCTGCATTTCGAATGATATATAACAACCTAAGGAACGAAACTCTCAAGAATGCATATTAAATTAAAATGATGGGGGTGGAAGAAAGAAAAAACAAACCGTGCTTCTGCATGACGATAAGAAACTTGATAATGACTTTGGAAGAAGGCCTGATCATGACCTGCCTCTTGCCTCGTTTCTCCGCATTGTACATGCTCTTTAGCGCATCGTTAAGTACACTTATTCTCACCATTCTTTTTTTCTTCTCCTTAGCTCAAGCCTAAGTCACACACAGGCAATTAAATCACACAAACGACAAAGCTAAGACTAACTAGTTCGCTATCAACAAGCCCAAAACGTCACACAAGCTCTCGGATCCTATGTCCTCAATTTCGAAACAATCAATTAACTAAACGCAAGATCGAACGAGCTTGCTCATTTCTCTATATGAAGAACACGCGAGTTGGTAAGTATCGTACCTTAGACTGGCAGGTCGCTAAGTGACGGAGAAAAAAAAGCAAAGAGAGGGACTGCTAGGGTTTTCGTATCAATTTTTATACTAAAGAGCATAAGTGAGAGACAAAAAAAAAAAGAAAAACTAAAACGCTGTGTTTTGAAGCTTCCTCTTAGGCCCAATGGGCTTGTTTAGTACGATCATTGGTAATTTTACTGGATATAGAAGACATTTGTGGGCTTGTTATATAATTGGAGGTACTGAAATGAACAGAGTCTAATTTGATCTTGCAATTTCGCCCATTGGCCATTGGAGATACTGAAATGGATGAATTAAAGATTTAGTTGTAAACTTTAGTAATCTCATGTCACACTCGGGACATAAGCATCAGATTTAGGTGAACCCACTAAACGATAATGAAAGAGCTTTGGCAAATCCACAAATAACATATTAATCGCTGTCCTCATCCTAAAATACGTCTGAAAGTTGTTTATGTCCAACTAAAATTTAAAAACCACAAGCTGATTATGTTTTAATTGAAAAAACAAAACAAAATGTTTCTGATGAGGTAGACATAAAACGTGGGAGCCTCAAAGGGAAGGAGATGATGATGACCCGGAAAGAAAGGGCAAAAGAAGAGAAGAGTTCAGAAGGTAAGGGGTAAGTTCGTAATTAGCAACTCCATGTCTCAAGAAAAGAGAAGCGGTTAGTTAAACGTGCAAGAAGCAGCCTCTCCACACACGAAAACCGCGACATCATCAAAAGAGGACAGCCCAACAAGCTTTTGCTTTCCATGCCAAAATAACCCTCTTGAAATCTTGGTCGTAATGTTTCACCGTCTTCCGTCGCTAATGGAGCCGTTTCTCCGCAGAGTCTCGGCGCGTTGGCCGGTCATCGTTCAGGCTACAACGTGGACGGTGATCCTCATGTTCACCGTGGCAGCGGCTTCTTTCGCTCCAGAGTTGGCGTTTGTGTCTACGGTGTCGTCTCCGTGCGGCGGAGGGGATGGGTTCGTGAAGATTCCGATGGATTTTCCGGGGGAGAGTGTGTGTGTTCCGTCTCACATGGTGAAGAGATCGCGTTTTGATTTGTTCGTGCCTTCTATTTTCGCGGGGGTTATGGTGACGGCGTCGGCTTGTTTGATCCGATCGTGTTTTGGGACAGAGAACGTGGACGATGTATGAAAATTGTAGTAAAGAATTTTTTTCTTTTATTATATAAAATAACCGCAAAACTGCATATGTGCACCATTTCGTCGTCCAAATTCAGACATTATACGCTGATTCTTGTGAGTCGTATCATATTTTGCATATCTTTAGATAAGTGTTCTCAAGATGGCCTATAAGATAAAACGGAGCAGTAGCGGCCTTGAGGGGAGCTGTAGAAGGCTTCCGGCTTTTTTTTTTGGTTTAGTAGCATAGCGGCCATAAGTCCATAAACTTCTTTTAAGTAGTCTAATAGTGAATGATACCAATTTTTAAAAGATAGGTATTGGATTTGATTCTTCGCACAAGCCCATTTCCCTAATATATACTTTTTATATGTCTTGTTTGTTAAGGTGAATTACGTAATATTTTGTATATTAGTAGGCCTTGTTTTTCTCAATTGCTTCCGGTCTGAAAATACTAAGGGCCCGGCACTGAACTGGTGGAAAATTTATCGTCTCACCATACGAAATTATACGGGTTTTTATGGGCAATAACATAGCTAAGCAATAGCAATCAGAAGATCTTATATTGACCTTGCATAAATGTTGCCAAGATGATCGAGGAGTTTTATGATTGACCAATTAGAATTACAGTGTCTTTGTATTTCTAGATATCAGTTTGATGTCTTTTCTTTATGTTGGCAACATATTTATGCAAGTTATGATCAGTCCACAATTATGGTTTCGTCTAGATCCTGTATTTTTTTTTATCCCGTATAACATGACCAAATATAATTTAATATATGTTATTTATGTGGAATAAAAATTACTTTGACAATTTGAATGTGTTAGGTCTTCACCAATTAGATTAAAAATACAGTATTGAATCTTAAATACTTTAAAACTTGTGCTATGACACCTAAACTCACTCTTAAATAGTCTGAAATTTGAAATTAGTACGTTTTGAAAAAGCATGTGATAATGCCAAACAAACGTAGTGGTGTATGTTGGAAAACAGAGATTTAAAAACTAATAAAGGTTTGTATATTTGTAAAAACTAAGGTTAAAAGCTTTTCTTTTTGGGTCAAAGGTTAATAGCTCATTTAAAAGCTCACGTGTCAGCAAACAGCCTAGACACGAAGTTGCATGCAGTCGCCCACGTGTTGAGCTGACCATAAAGAGAGATCTTACAAATATAGACGTGATGCGAGGTTTCATGATGAGCATTGTGATTGTGAAGGGATCAGATTTTTGGATCGGAGAATCAGGACTGAAAAGAATGGCGTCGAATATCATGAGACCAGCGTTTGCTTACACGGTTGTGTACGTGAAGGATGTGGCCAAATCCGTAGAATTTTACTCTAGAGCCTTTGGTCACAACGTCCGTCGTCTTGACGATTCCCACAGGTTTGTATATATTTGTAATTCTCTCATATTGTGTAAAGATATATATGCAAATGGTTCGATATAGGATCGTATTTGTTCAAGAATCGACAACTCTAGAATTTTGAGATTCCATTGTGTGAAGTCCCGATATATTTAGGGGAAAAAATACTATTGTCTGTATTCTCAAGTTTGTAATTAGGGTGTCAATTAAAGCATTTTTCTTCATGTGTTTGCCACAATTTTTATTCTGGCTTTTGATGAGGGAGAGAAACTGATACATGTACAGGTGGGGGGAGCTAGAGAGCGGACAAACGACGATAGCGTTCACACCGCTTCACCAGCATGAGACCGACGACTTAACAGGGAAGGTACAGGGTACTCATTCAGACCGTGAGAGAGCACCAATCGAACTCTGCTTCTGTTACCCGGATGTTGATGCCGCCTTCAAGGTAAACTAACGAGTTATACGCTCTCTCTGTACTTGCTTATGTCAACCTCTTTCGTTTTTTTTTGTTTGTTTATATGAGTTTGAGATGGTGCGTTGTGTAGAGGGCTGTGGAAAACGGTGCGGTGGCGGTCAGCGAGCCAGAGGACAAGGAATGGGGACAGAAGGTTGGTTACGTGCGAGACACCGACGGAATCGTTGTCCGCATTGGTAGCCACGTTAAATGAGTACCAATCAAAGAGTGGATCACGGGGGCAGACGGACGTAGGCGTGTCACGGGTTCACGTACCCCTACTGAAGAATCTCAAACAAATTTGATTAAATGTTCTTAGTTTAGTAAACTCTACATAAAAAAATAATGTAAAAGAGAGATGTATTTGTTTTTGAAACCAAAATCAATAGTTTTCTCGTTTAAACAAATAATCGGCGAGGCTCATTTATCCGCTGAAAATAAGGATTTTGCAATCATGCAGGACGGGGGTAAGCTATCAGATCATAGTATGATTTGTGTACCCTTTTCCATAGGACCATAGCTTGCTAGCTAAACATTTGAAATTACCATTAAGCATTACTAATGATCAAAGAATTTTCATTTGCTTTGTATTTAAAACAAACGCGCGCGCGCACATATATATATATGTTTGTCAAGTGATCGGAATGAATCCTGAACGAAAACATAGAGACTAGTACTGAGGCTCTGAGATCATGACCAATGAAATGGATATCTCAGTCTTACGAAACTTAACACAATAGAGTGTTAAGAATTCCAGTTAGATACTAACAATCCCTTAGAGCACCTCAAACGTGCAAGACTGAAAGTTCTGGTTGAATATCTGAAAGAAAAAATATCAAACAAATACAAAGTAGAAAGAGATAGAGGTTCTCAAACAAGAACCTGCAAAATACCTTTTTTAGATACCTATTAGCTAATTGTCATTTTAAGTGGTAATAAAAAGGCTAAAAACGTTTACTTCTAAATTTTGAAAAAGAAAAAATAATGATTGCTTAGAGTCTAACTGGTAATCATCTAGGGAATATTAGAAACAAATAGAAAAAGAATGTATGGGAATAACGAGGAACGGTTATTTTATAATAAATTTAGTGATGAAAAAATTTATTCTTTAATTCTCTATAATAAAAAGAATGCGAATGAATAAAATAGAATGACTAATCCTTGTGAATAGTAAAACTTGTTAGAAATATTATGGAATGCATTATTTCTTAATATTCTTCTTCATGCATTATTCCTCTTCATTCTTTGGTCACCAGTTAGATCTATACTTATCAAAATAACATTATACTAAAGATAAAGAACCCCTTTAGTATAAATAGAAAGTTGGTTTTTTCTCACTGCTTAAGAAATTGTCTATAAATTAGCCAACTGATGAATTTTGTGCTCTTATTTTTATTTACTCAAGAAATTGCTAATGAAAAAAGTGACAAAATAAATAAATAAAATCCAAAAGATGTATCTGAAAGGAAACTACAACTTAAAAAATACTTGAATACACGAACCGAAGAAAAATGTCTAGAAGGAAAATGGTAAAACAAAAAAAATGAAGAACTGATGCTTTACAATTCGTGCATTCGTTTTGATGTTTATTTTGTTGTTGCTTTATATGCTAGTCTTGCCAAAACTCGTGATAAATAAAAACAATTGCGTCAGCTTCAACAATCATGTGTTGAAGTTGACGCAATCAGCTTTTTAATCCTACAAATCACAGCCAAAAACAAAAAGAAAACTAGACACTATGATTCTAGTATAATTTCTTAGATTACTACCTTCACTTAAGCTTTTGCAACTTTTAGGTCTAGATCGATAATTTCCAACTAAAATGTACGTATATGTATGTATTCACGTATGTATGTGGACATGTGAGGTATATATATGTGTGTAGCTTAAATTACATGTACAAAAGATTAAGGAGTAAGCTTTTAACAGAGAAAAAGCTTAAGAGGAAAAAAGCCGAGGGTGACGGCGGTGCGATTAATTGACAAGGAATCAGATTCCCACACCACTAATGTTCTTGCTTTTTGTTTCCTGTCCTTATCATTTCTTCCACGTTTTATTTATACTATTGCCATGACATCATTAATTACCTAAAACATTTAAATTACATTTACTTAACAAAAACACATAATACAAACCTGTAAAAACCTATGAAATTATTAATATCTTTCTAATTTAGCATCGGATATTCAAGTTTGGTTTGAAGCGTTCAACTAATTCTAGAGAGTGAGTTTGCCATTTGGCAAAGGGTTCTCGGCAAACAAAAACCGCTTAAACGGTTCACACGCAGTGCTTGCATGAAATCTATAACTTAAGGCTGTACCTAGTTACATGATCGCAGCCCTAGAGGCAATACCACTGCGTTGCTACCGCGTACATGTTTGACGAAATTAAATACTAACCAGTAAACTGTAATATAAGACAATCGTACGTTTATGTGAAGAACTCTTTTTGCATGTTTAACAAAAAGAGGAGAGACTTTTTAGTAAACTTTGCTACTTTTTTTGATAAAAGAAAAAAAATATATATATATTCTTTTTGTTGCTAAAGGGTAAATATCATTAAAATGAAAGTTAGATTTACAAGTACAGTAGATCTAGATTATGTTACACCTTGCCAAAAAAGATTTTCAAACAAGGTAGTAACCAAAATTGTAGATGAGCAAACAAAGGTCAACACATCCACTTAGCCATAAGAGCATCATTATTGGTGGGCAGAGCCCTTAACTTTTTTTTTTTTTTTTGGTCATAGATAAGGGCTGCCCTTATGTACCCTTAAGTGTTTGATGACCAAAAAAAAAAAAAAAGTTAAGGGCTCTGCCCACCAATAATGATGCTCTAAGGTCGAGGAAGAGCTTCTTTTCTCTCTTAGCAGTGATAGTATTTCGCATTTCATTGTCAATTTGCCTATAGATTGCATCCAGTGACAGGACAAGCTGATTATGCTTGAGCGGCATACGTGACTTACAAATTCGGTAGCAATCTATAGGAACGTTCAGGACTACCTTTAGTTTTAATTATATGTTTATAATTAATCATTTCTCAGTAATACCATATAAGAAATTCTCTTAGATATCATTTTTAGTTTATTTTCACAAAATAACTTTTAAATAGGAAAATTGCTAAAAAAGATTTTATTAAAGAGCAAAATATTAATTTATACTCATTTAGTTAACTAATTAAGAATTATGGTTTAGAGTTAATATGTGAATTTAGGAGATGAAGTTTCAAATTTTAAAAAATTAAAATTTAAAGTTTCAAAATAAAAAAGAATAGTATAGTCATTTTATTTTTCGAAGACTATTTATGCAACAAAAACTTAAAAAAACTATTTAAGGGAATTGCCGTACCATATTCCTATGACTGTAACCATATATATGAATTTAATTGAAACACATTTTCCGAGGAAAATCTGTAAAAGTAAATCTCAAATGCGTATTTATCCAATTTAAAAGGCGATAGAAGACGAAGAACAATAAGAGTGAACATGATGGTTTGGTATATGAAAAGGTCTGCGTGATGGATTCATGCACGAACGTCCTTATATTTTCTTTCTCTTTTTAGCTTATTAAGAAAAAAAACATATTAAGATTATTCGCGGTGGAGAGTTTTGGCCCATTCGAAGCAGTGTGTTACAATAATGTTGCAAGTAGGCTATTATATTGGCGGTCCCTTTCTGACAAAGAGGTTTCGCAATTTATAAACTAAACGAGTCATGACGTCAAAAAACCAAACGAGTGATCAATGAAGAGATAAGAGAAAGATCAAAAGGAGAAAAAGAGTAGAGAAAATGTAGAGACAAACTGCAAAATGTAAAGCTCTTTTAACAAGTAGTACGTTTTGTTACATAATATTTTGGCCAATATATGAAAGTTGTAGTCGCAAACGAGCGACTTTTCAGTTCAATACAAAATTTATCTACTAGAAGACCAGTGACATTGAATTTTCTTCTAGTACGTTGTTTAGGTTTACTAAAATATAGATAAGAAAATTTGTAAAAATATATGAATCTTCATCATTTCATTTTTTGTATTGAATGTATAGTCATTATCAAAGTTCTAAAAATCGGTTTAGACGGCATATAGATCCCGCTTAGGCGGCAGCGTGGTCTTAACCGAAACAATTTTTGTAAAACTAGACTTATACTAATCTATACGATTCAAATCAATTTTAACTGTTATAAATAGGTTTAAATCAATCTAAATCAGTTTAATATGTCAAATTAAGCAATACTGCTAGAATAAGTCTAATTATTTGTCTAGTTTCTTTTTGTTTTTGTATATCTAATTTTGATAACTCATCACAATACTTTTATAATAATTTTTTAATCAAACTTTTATAATTAAATTTAAAAACTAAAATATTTATATAAACGTAAAATATATATAAATAAATCAATAATTCGTTTCACCTAGTCGCTAATACTCTATAAAACGCCTAGTTACCATTTAACGATTTTTTGAAAGTTGATCATTATACTATTAAATTAAGGTTTTTCAAGTAGGTAAACTTCAATTTATATGTCAAAAACTGTATTAAATAAATTTAAATGTTCTTGGAGGTTAAATACACCAGAACTAGTTTAGTTTATTCTATGTTTAGGCTATCTCCAACCCAACACTAAAACTTTATTTTATTATAATTTTGACAAAAAAAATCTTCTCCGATCCAACACTAAAAATCACACCATTATAATGTAATACTATAATCATATACCAAATTTGGCGTGATACTATTCACCAAACTAAAAACATTATTCACTTCCACTAAAATACTATTCATTTATTTTATTAATAAAATATACAATAAAATATATAACAAGTAAAAACATAAATACTTATAATATTGTAAGATAACTTTTAGTGTTAAGTTTGGTGTTGTTGTTGGAGAATAACTTATTTTTAGTGTTAAAACTACATTAAAATAGTGTGTTTTTTTAATATAAATGAGCTTCCAATCTAAAACAATTGGTGATAAGTGAATTGGTTCATCCATTTTATATATTGATTATGATCATTTTCAACTACCGATGTAGGATACTTTGTGTATAATACTTTCGAAATGGTGGTATAGAGTTTATGTTAACTTGTGTGTTTTATTAATCACATGATGTATATTTATACAAGACATTAGTAAAGAATATATATGAGATATATACAACTCTAACTAATCAATATCCTAGATAAGTACAATTTAAGAGATGATCTTTATGTATACCAATAGGTGATTTTTTGATTCTCAATCCCGGAATGTTCAGATAATGGTGGCATTTTTTATGAATCGGCAATGATACCATGTTAATGTAAATGGAATTTCAATTTAAAACCAATCGGTGATAAATTGATTTATCTATCTATTTTATATATTGATTAGGTTCCCTTTCAACTACCGATGTGTGATTTTTATAATACTAAAATAATGTTATGAGTTGGAGATGCCTTAAATATAACTTGCCTTGTGATCACCGGTCACCACTCACCGATATCTTTTGGGTGAAGATCGTTTGGCCGAAATGTGGAATTCCGACTTTATTCATATCTAGTCTCTACATTGAATACAAAGTTTGTAAATACATACTAACACCTGTTTTTGCCTGATTAGTGTTTACACTTTCGATGCTAGATGCAATTAAAAAAAAAGAAGATGACAAATACTTACTCCACACTGAACGTATAATAGACAAGATCCCAGCAAAAATGTAATGGAGAATGATGATGATATGCTTTAATATCGCATATATGGGGATTGACATCTGAACTATTATGATGTCATTGTTCTTGATTAGTTATACCCATACACTTTAAATCACTCATAAAGACAAAAGTAAAGCCATTACTTGCCACTAATTTATTTCTTGCATTTAAGAAAAAAAATTATTTCTGAAAATAACCTATAACAAACTTTAGTTCCAAATACGCTAACTTCGGAAATTTTCTAAGATACCATACATTTTAGGTTTTGCGAAGGGTTAATATATTGTTTAAGCTTAATTTCTAAAACTTGTAAGAACATTTGTAAAAATTTTAAAATTCTGAGAAAATGTGGTTCAAAATCTCATGATTTGCATAAACAACAATCGTCTTTTCACTAACACATTATTTGGAGGAAAGCATGTGTAAATTAAGTTGAATTTTAGAAGAAAGCATATAAAGAACAGACAGTCAAAGAAAGAACATGTGTATAATTATATTCCTCCTAGCTACCTCGTGTAACTATTTGATGAGAGCAAAACATGCTTTTAATAGATGTATATTTTTTGTTGAATAAATGTATATATAACTACTTTTATAGATAACATCCGGTTTTGTAATTGTAAATAGCTATATATTTTGTTTTATATGTTCTATCGGTTGGATCATTTGGTTTCGGAAAAATGCATTTAGTACTAAATTATATGATCCAAATTTAAAATGTCTTCCGACCAATGTTAAAAAATAGTTATATTATTTATTACTAGACTCACATATAACCTGCAGAGGCCAAAATTGAATCTCAAACTATCAAATAGTAGCAATTTTGTTCTCAGCAAATTTTCAACTCTGAGTTTACGGGAAAATGGTATTTTCGTATCCAAACAAAACATAAATGCTAAATATGACTGAAACTAAAAATTAATTTGAATTGTAGACCTAAACTTTGGTTCGTATACATAAAATCTACCTTGACTAATATGGTGTTAGTCAACCGTTATATTACTCAAAACAACATCGTTTTATCATAGATGACATTTTAAAATATTTATCGTTTATCATAGATGACAATATAGAAAAGCTTCACTTACCACTATGCTACAACGCCTATCTTGTTCGCTCATTAGCTTTATAGACAATAACTATATTTTGGTCTGTATATTCTATTAAAGTTCATTAGCTTTATAGACATAAGTTCATTAGCTCTATCTTGTTTGCTCATTAGCTTTATAGACATAAGTATATTTTGTTTTTTCATAGAGACCAAAATATACTTATGTGTACTAAATACTTATGCTTATAACATCTACAATTAACTAACGTGCTATACCAATATCAATACTATTAAAAACAAATGATATCATACATCGTGGACATTGTAGAAAGGTACATATTATGTCATTAGATTATTGTTGGGATTGCAATATTAAATTAAAAAAAATATAGCAAATAAGTCTCATTAACTTAACAAATGTTACTTTTATAAAATGCACATAACATATAATAAAAAAGTAAATTTTAATATTCTGTTCTTCAGGCTGTATATGGATCGTTTCTTTTGGATTTTAGACATTTAGATCAACTAAATATCTAGCAATTTTGGTTTAGGTTTGGGTTGGTTCCGTAGGGTTTGAGTCGGTTCGGATTCATTATTAAAATAACTATAACTTTTAGGTACATGACGGGTTTAGGTAGATTTGGATATTTAAGACCCAAAAACTTGAAGTACCTGAAACACAAAATACCTAAAACACAAAAAATATAGACTCAATCAATAACTCAAATATTCAAATAATTTTTATTCATATTTTTACCCAAAATATGAACTAAAGAACCAAAGAATACACAAAATTTTACTCCACAACCCAAAATATATAAGTAAAATTTTGATAGCATCACTTTTTAAATCAAACATATCCATAATACCAAAATATATCTTAAATATCCAGATATGTCTAATATACACGAAAAATTTAAGGTATTTGGTAGCCGGTAGGGTCTCAGATAAGATTCAGACCTAACCGAAACCCGTAGATCCAAAAATACATCCAGTAGGTATTTTGTCTTAGACCTGGATCCAAGCTAAATATGTATGCCTACTATAAAGTTACATATAAAAGTGTACATGCAAAATCTAATAAAATAAACTAATTAAGTTTAAATAAATATCATTTTTTGATATAATAGAAGAATAATAATGTATAACATTTCCAAAATGCAAATTGATAACCAAAAATAGTGTTTTTGAAGTGCGCATCAAAATCTAGTAGTTATAAACACATAAAAAAATTAACGTTATTTTCAGTTAGATAATAGACTCCGTAATTTGTTTTAAACTTGGGAAGAATTTTTAAATATCTTTAAAGGAATTTTTGCACAAATTTATAAATTGACTGTACATTTGATTAGTAATATAATATCGTCTTCCAAGTAATAGTCTATAATCTCACTACTATAATCAATTTATTTAATTAATGGGTATCAGCATATAAATTCTATTAAATTAGATTTTCTCCACGGAAATAGCTTGATAATCTCTTGATACAATCTTTTCAAAACATTTGTTCCCCTATATATGTACTATTCCATAGACGTCTCTGAGAGGAACCTTATAGGTGAAGAAATCTCCCTAACTCAGAACCCTAAAAAGGGAATGACAAATAAAAAAAGTCTCATAGATGAATTATAGACGCGTATACACATGAGGAGATGTTTAGAAATCATAAAAAGAACCAAAACTCCTTTTCATTTTCTCGTTAAAAAAACATTGTGTTCCCTTTAATTTGTCTTTGTTCTCCTTCTCTCTTCTCACTTTCCTTACAACCAACGCGTGTTGGCCTAGTGGTAAAGGAACTCCGGCTGGAGTGCCCGCCCTGGGTTCGATCCGCGTTGGCCACGAGAGAATTTACATGGGCTTCTCTCGCCTCCCAGACCACTTTGCGTAACCAGGGGCCCTTAAGTGGAGGCTTAAAAATTCCTGTAATGGCATGGGCATAAGCCCGGTGGGCTAGTCGATCACGCTTAGTGGTCGGATACTGGGTTATTCTCACTTTCCTTACTGATTTTGTGCTCTCTTCGCGTTTCTCTTAGGGCGTCTTGCTTCCTCTCTTTGGTTTTGCCCTTTTTCTTTGATTCCCTCACCAAGTATTTCCTTTAGAGTTTTCCCTAAATTAAAGATCCATTAAACTTTATTAAAGAAGAAAGTAGAAAGATATAAAAAGGGTATAGAAGAACAATGGTTTTCTCATCCAACTGGTCACAGGTTTCATCTCTTTGATCTTCCATTACTAAATGTTCTCTCTGTCTTCCTCTCTCTTTCTTTTGTAATTTAGATGATTTAATTCGTTTAATTAGTAATAGTTTTGATTCATTTCCAAAATATATTCCTATTCTCATCGGCTTTTTTCTTCTTTAAAATCCCAACATATATTATATGGTATTTCCTGTTTATTAAACAAAATTACAACAGTCTGAAATATCTGATTTCTTGGTTCTTTATTTTAACTCTGATTTTGATTAACTTTTTCAGCCTACGAATCCGAGTCAGCTTCAGCTTAGAGAAAATGGAAGTTTAGTGAATGGCCACGAACTACTTTCTCACCAACTTCCACCTTTCCCATCAAACCCTAACATCCACCATGCCGCTGCCTCCAGTGTTCTTCCGGCCATGCTTGGTGGATACATGGCGGAGAGAGCGAGGCAGCCCAAAGCTCCTCGGCCTGAGGCAGCCCAAAATTGTCCTCGATGCAACTCAATCAACACTAAGTTCTGTTACTACAACAACTACAACCCCACTCAGCCTCGCCACTACAGTAAGGCTTGCCGCCGCTACTGGACAGATGGCGGCAAATTGAGAGACATCCCCGAAGGTGGACGCCGCCGGAGAAATAGCAAAAAGAACAAAAATGGTAGTTCAAAATCTCCTTCTTCGTCATCAATACTGCCTTCTCCCACGGTCAATGCTCCAAGTTCTAGCTCAGGACAGCTAGGGACAAACCATCAGTTCCCGTTTTTACCAACTCTTCAACATCTCACTCAACTCGGAGGCATCGGTTTGAACTTAGCTGCCGCTAATGGCAACAACCAAGCTCACCAGTACGGTGCAGGTTTGATGAACGATTTAGGGTTTCTTCATGTCGGAGATGGACGAAATAATGTAGCTCCAGTTACCGGAAACATTCATGACAATGACAACAACAACGGAGAAAACAACCTAATGGGGTCCGGTGGATTCACTCTCTTCGATCCAACGTCAGGGCTACATGCTTTCCAGAACGAGGGAAATATCAGAAATAACGTCTCTTTTTCCCCTACTTCCATGGTTGATTCGAGAATTTACCAAACAGGTCCGGTGAATATGGAAGAACAACCCGATCTAGTTAGCTTGTCTGGACCGGTCTCCGGCTTGACACCTCCGGTGAATCAAATAAACCAGTATGTTTGGAAAAATTCGGATTTCTCAGATCCTTCTAATTAACGATCATCACCAACTCGTGTGAGGTTTTGTGTCTGGATCATATATCAGTGAATGTTACGACGTGGCGATTGAATTAAATGACAACGAAGGGTCACTATAAAATGCATGCAGATGAGTACGTGGGCGGGACAATTATAGTGGGAAGTACTAAGAGTAAGACAAACTAATTAAGGTATCTGCATTTGAGTTTGTGGTTCTACAGCTTAAGAACGTACTTAAATATAATCAGGTATGTGTTATATACTTATATAATATTTGTACTGTGTGGTTTCATGGTTGAACTGATTCTGAAGTTACGTGTGTGTAATAGTTCAATTTATACACCTATTAAACTAAAGCTCATGGAATATGTAATGGTTTTCAGCTATTTCTAATTTATTCCATTTATGGGTATAGTTTTTTTTTTGTCTGATCCCATAATGAACATTACTGATGATTTATCATTTATTGATTGTTAAAGAGAATCTTCTGATGTAAAAGATAAGGATAATTCATAAAGTAAAAAAGGGTTTGCTGACAAAGGATTTGATCATACAAATCCGTGTCTTTCTGGATGCTACGTTGTAAAACTCTTAGACATACTCCTTTTCTCATATTTCTAGGAGCTTCTTTTTCTTTTACAGTCTTTCTTGTACGAATCTGTGTGTCAGTCTGTTTTATGTGGGTGCATGAGAATGGGGAGTGTTTAAAAAGTGGATCAATCACTTAGGAGGAGGAACCACCTTTAATTCTCCATTCAACAAAAAAATAGCATAATAGTAAAAAGTAGGAGGTATACAATTAACAGTGTTATGATACACAAGGTGGTTCATATTTCTTTAAAAGATCAGTGAACTGCGGCTTAAATATGAAATTTTAAGTTTTTCCTTTTTATAAGTATGTTATATTTAAAAATATATATCAAAAATTTAGTCATATTTAGATTTTTATGTATATTTTTGAATCTATTGGGTATATTTCTATTTATTGTAAATGAAATTCACTTTCATTTATTTTAGGCGTGGAAGAAAAAACTAAACCGAAAATCGGAACTGAACCAAACTATCCCAAACCAGAGCCTGATCAACACCTTCAAATAACCAAATGGTTTCTATAATTTTTTTGTGAAATAACAAACCAATCCGGAACCGAACCGAGAATCAAACGAGTATCCGAATATGTAAAAGTATTAGTTATATATAGATATAACATAACTATATATATTTATAATTTAAATATCTATTAAAACTATCTGAAAATATTATTAAAAAACTAAATTATTAAAAAAATATTTGAGCTATCCGAAAGTTTCCGGAAGAAACCAAAACATTCGAGATTTTTATCCGAATCCTCCTAATTATTTAATATTTTACCTAAAATACATGATTTTTAACCCAAAAGTAATCTAAGAAAAATAATTAGCAGAATAGTTTTTATAGAAATTATTTTAAATTTGTATTGTATTTTGGATTGCTTTTACATGTTTTCACCATTCAAACATATGTTTTGGAGTATTAGATCCGTTTGATCCACACTTGAACGGCTAGATTCGTCAGAACCGTTCTTGATCCGTTTGATCTGCCTGATCCGTAACGCTTGAACCGCTTTTGTTGTCAAGGGATTGTCAAGGGGATCTCTAAGAACATGATTAACGGGAAGTATGTTGTCAAGGGATTGTAACCACTTCAATATTATGTATTTTAGTTAAAAATTTAACTTTAAATCACAAACTTGATGTAACTCAATGAAAAATAACATGTGTGAAAAGTATATCGTTTTTTTTAAGTTCTCTCCTCACATAACCTATGGTTTCTCTGTAATATATATTTATCTTTTTTATAGGTAAAATCTTTCTGTTTTGTATTTCTTCTTTGTGATCGCCCTTAATAGTATATTTAGGGCAACCTCAATAGAGATCTAAAGCAAATATTTAACAATTAAAACAGTGAAATTAAAGGCCGAGAGAAACAAAGAAATGACTCTAGTTTTAGAACCTCAACGAAAGAATCTCACATACCTTTTGCCTATGTGTTTCTTTATGATTAGCTAAATTATTATTTGTGGTTTAAAATTTATTATTAACTAAATTAAATTTAGTTAGAAACCCATGTGCACATGCTCAACAATGGAACTGTTCTTACATACATAGTTTTCTCAAAAACATGATTAACTTCGGTTTTTTAGCCGAGGTTCTTAACTCATGATTTGACACTGTTTTTACACTTTTCCGACTAAGAGACGATTTTTATATCTCTTATTTAAGAGACAGTTCTTAGTTTTTTTAGTTAAAATCTAAAAAAACTAAGAACCGTCTCTTACCCGAAGCTAAGAATCTCAGTTAAAAGATTGAGGTTAATCATGGTCTAATAGTAATACTAGCTAATAGTGTAATAGGTAGTAGCACTTCAGATATGAACGTTTATATACATACCACACAGCTTAAACGGTAAAATCAACATATTTTATATTTGAAGAAATGTTAAAGTAGTATTTTATATAGAAATAATATTTTACTAAAAAGTTTTTATGTCACAATCGATTTACTGTAAGGTCATTTCCAATATATTACTATTTTCTCTTCTAATTTTCATTCTATTTTGGAGTAACTTTATTACAGAGATGAATTTGTTCTAATGATAAACTTTATAGAATAAAATGGTTAATTTCTTGTATAATCTACTCTATTATAGAGTTTATTATTAGAGTAAATTTAACTCTATAATAAAATTATTCTAAAATAGAGTAAAATATATAGTAGAAAATAGTGTTTCACCCGAAATGGTCTAACTAGCTGGGGATGGACGGACGAGTTATTATGAGTATATATTGGTTTTGGTCAGTGAGTTTAATGTTTCAACTTTGGCGTCGGGTTTACTATGAATATTACATTTCAAGAAGGTTATAAAACATTTTTTAGCAAGAAAAAGATTATAAAACATTAGGAAAAAAGTTGGAGTTATATAATGGAGAAAACGTTAAAGAAAGATTGACACGGAAAACAATGCGTGCAGAGATTTGTATGTCCTGAACTGGACCCCAAACTTTTATGATAGTCCCAGTTTTTTGAGAGTAGGGTTAAAATCATTTGCAAATGCCTTTTTTTTTTTCCTTTATAGGTAAAATCATTGCAACAAATTCAGTTTTTTTTTTCAGCAAGAAGTAACTCACCTACGGCACCTCAAATCTCCCAATCATGACATTGGAGAAACAAGAGACAAGTTATAGCTACCTTGAGAACATGTGGAAGGGATTCACCAAGTCAAACATGAAATTACAATCCACGTGTTTAAAAAAAAGTCTAAATGGGTTTCAAAAGTCGTCTAATAAGGCCGTAATTTGGGCCGAGCCCACTAAGTTAAACCCTTCTCTGCTTCGTTCTCCCCTTTCTTCACCGACGACCACCACGGCGGGAACATTTTCCTCCGTCTCCTCGCTCGCTGCTTATCTTACTGTAACAATCTCATAGCTCGCCGGAGATCCGTATCATAAACAGTTTGATGTGGCTGAACCGGGCGGTCCCCGTCCGATATCTGAGATCATATCGAAGAAATCAAAACTCGCCATGGATGAGCTATCCTGTAGCATTCTACTCAGATTATCCCACGGAGAAGAAAGAAAAAGTAGCGCCTTTGCAGGTACTCAGATTCTACTCAATTGAGTTCCTAGTACTCGAGCTAAAAAACCCCTTTCCGTTTGCTTAGAGTTTATGATTCATGATGATGGTGCAGGAGACTAGAATGAGAGATAGGTTTACTCTGTACGCACGTGGAGGTGAAGGTGGCAGCGGTTGTTCCAGCGCCCGCAAGACCCGTACCGATCGCTACGGCAAACCAGATGGTACTTTGATTATTCTGAAAATGTTATGTGATGATTGATAAATTGGGATCATGTTTGTAGATTTTCTATACTTGGAATTGGTATCTGGATGTATAGCAAGCAGCAAACATACTAGTAGATCAATGTTCAAAAACTCGTTAGGCGGTTATTATTTGATTAGAGAGGCAATTAGACTGATTTTTTTAGAGTGTCTTGACCTTTAAAAAAAAAAAAGTTTTTCCAAAAAATTGTTTCGGTCTGACTTGCCGAATAGACAGCATTTAAAATATTGTAATCGAAGAATGTTGATGATGTAAATGTGGATCTAAGCGGCAAACATGAGTGGATCAATGTTGAAGAAACCGTAGAAGTTTTAACTTTATTAAGCTGGTGCCTAGACTGATTTTGAACGTTTTGACCGATTTTTTTTAGAAAAAGTCATTCTAAAAATAGTTTTCCTGTTTCCGAGTAGACTAACCTCTAAACACACCTAGACCTGATTTCTAGAATACTGTGAGTGATGATTGATAGACGAAGAATGTTGATGATGTTAATGTAATTGAACTTTAGTTCAGGTGGAAATGGTGGGAGAGGAGGTGATGTGATTTTAGAATGCACACATGCAGTTTGGGACTTCAGCGGATTACAACCTCATGTTGTAAGTTTTATTATGCATCTCTCTCTCTTTTTCGAAGTAATGTATCTCATGTCTTAACTGATTATATATACATTTTGCAGAAAGGTGGGAAAGCTGGGCATGGAACTTCCAAGAACAGGATTGGAAACAGAGGAGAAGACAAGGTTTTATATATATCACTCACATCACTAGTCTTCCTCTGCTTCTTTGTTTATCTTTTCTTTTGTCGCTTACTTGTTGTTTCTCCAACAGATCCTGCAAGTGCCCATTGGAACAGTGATTCATCTTCAAGAGGGTGAAATTCCATCTCAAGTTCACTCTGACTCTCCCACAAGTTTGGATCCATGGGACCTTCCTGGCACGCTGGTTGAGGATCCCGCATCAGTTGAGAACTCTGACAAGCATCAAGAAACTACGCCAGATTCTTCTGTTCAAGTTGAAGAAGCTGAGAAAGAAAGTGTAGCAATACATGTAGATACACTAATGGAAGCTGAAGACGATGAAGAAGGAGATGTTGATCAAGTAAGGTATAATGTTGCGGAACTAACAGAACAAGGCCAGAGAATACTCATCGCACGCGGCGGTGAAGGAGGTTTAGGCAGCGTTTGCGCTACACGTTACTTAAGAGGCACCAAGTTCGCTAAAACCGCCACTTTAAGGACAATGGAGGACGATGCTGCTGCTGATGATGATGATAACGGTCAACAACGCTCGAGTATTAAATCTGGTTCCCTTGGTACAGAGGCCGTCCTGATACTAGAACTGAAGAGCATCGCTGATGTTGGTCTTGTCGGGATGCCAAACGCAGGGAAAAGCACTCTCCTCGGTGCCTTATCCCGTGCCAAGCCACGTGTAGGCCACTACGCGTTCACAACGCTGCGTCCAAATCTAGGTAACGTCAACTACGATGACTTCTCAATGACGGTAGCGGATATTCCAGGGCTTATCAAAGGAGCTCATCAGAACAGAGGGCTAGGCCACAACTTTCTCCGCCACATTGAAAGGACCAAAGTGTTGGCTTACGTTGTTGACTTGGCGTCGGGGCTAGATGGTAACAGAGGAGTGGCACCGTGGCAGCAGCTGAGAGATCTGGTGATGGAGCTTGAGTTTCATGAAGAAGGGTTATCTGATAGGTCGTCTTTGATCGTGGCGAACAAGATCGATGAGGAAGGGGCCGATGAGAGGTTGGAGGAGCTTGAGAGGAGAGTGAAAGGAGTGAGGATTTTTCCGGTTTGCGCGGTTCTTGAAGAAGGTGTGGCTGAGCTGAAAGATGGTTTGAAAATGCTTGTAAACGGTGGTGGTGAGGGATCAGAGAGATTGAAATTGGAGAACATCTGTGTTGACTAGTTTAGTTCTTTTTGTATCCTTTTTGGCTCTATTGTTGTGCCATGAATTACATTTTCACGGTTTCTGTTGTGATTTTGAATTCAAGATCGTTATATGTTACAGTGGCTTAGCAATATGTCTGCTAATTCAAGAACTTGTAAATAAGTTTCCTGGAGGCATTAGTAGTTTAGTTCGATAAGACGTGGAAGAAAGGATACATCATTTTTTTTTTGAAAGATGAATGATACATCATATTTACACATACCTAATGTCTTTATCGCAAAGAGCAACTTGTTAGAAATAATCTAATTAGATATAATTATGACAAAAGAAAGTTAGTTAGATAGATTTTTTTTTTTTGAAAAGAAAGTTAGTTAGATAGTTAATGAACAATAGACGTGCAGGTTGAATGAATTAGCATAATATACGTTATAAATATTCATAGTAAGCAGATGGAAACAGGCACGAGTTCAAAAATTTTAGGGAATTGTTGTGCCATGAATTACATTTTCACGGTTTCTGTTGTGATTTTGAATTCTAGATCGTTATATGTTACAGTGGCTTAGCAATATGTCTGCTAATTTAAGAACTTCGTCGGTGCATTGGGTTGTTTCTTACTTGTAAATAAGTTGAATGAATTAGCATAATATACGTTATAAATATTCATAGTAAGCAGATGGAAACAGGCACGTTTCATGCCTCTTATTTTGGTTGGCTGTCGTAACTCTTTGTTGCGTGTACGACTTTTTGTATTCTCTACTAATTTGACGTGCTCCATCAATATTTTGAAATTCAAATAAAACATTAACCTATTTTCTTGAAACTGGTTTAGCAATTCGTTTTTTTCTTTCTAAAAGGGAAAAATAGTGGGCAATTTGATGTTATTTCCGCCAAAGAAAAGAAGAAGATATTTTTGATGCTATTCGTAAATTATTTAGACGTTTAACAATATGAAAAGAAGAAAGCAGCATATATTTTAGTGATAAGAACATATATATTTTTCACTAAAGATTCATAATTTTTTTTTATTTTTGAGGCAAATTAATTTAAGAGTTTTAGTATACGGTATTTTTAACATAAGATATATTTATTAGATTCTCTCAATAATATTTTAAGGTCTTAATTGAAATAAATAGAAGAATCACTACGAAATGGTCTCTGTGATAGATAACTTATTTATTTTGATTTTATCCATACGCGGAATGAAACGTGTTTGGTGTATTCAACACCGACTCTTTCTCTACCTTTATAAATAGTGGTCATTCCATTTGTTCAAGTCACAACACATAAAGCAATCAAAAAGAAGAAAAACAAACAAACTACAACTTTAAATTAAAGAGAAGAGAAGCAATGGCAGGTTCTAACTGTGGATGTGGTTCCGGTTGCAAATGTGGCGACTCTTGCAGGTAAACCCTAGATTATATCTTATTTTCCTTTTACATGCATGTATACTCTAAACCCGATATTTTCTTTACCTTTATATGCATATATATACGCATGTGGTTTCATCATATCAAAATCTCAAAACATTTTTTTTTTGTGTGGTGAAAGTTGCGAGAAGAACTACAACACGGAGTGCGACAACTGCAGCTGCGGATCAAACTGTAGCTGTGGGGACAGCTGCAGCTGTTAATTGTGATGTAAATCACATGTACGCAGGAAAATCGGTGGGAAAAAATGTGTTTGATGTTAAGAGATATGTGTGTGTGTGTTTGAATAAATATTTGGCATAATATGTTGCGTAATAACTCTCTTAACCTTGACTTTTTCCTGCTTCTATGTGTTGATTGTGTGATTGTCTAATATGTTTTCATTTGTAACTTAAGAAAACAAAAAAAAATATATTGACTTTTGTGATTGTTAAGATTTATCTATGTCTCCTCTCTCCATATAGGGTTAGTCAGCTTAATGACTATGATCCATGAACAATTATTTCTTTGGTATATTACCAAAAGGGTAATTCTGAATGATTAGAGTTTGATGCTTAATCCGAATAAACTAAAATCTCATCTGAAATCAAACAAATAAAAAAATAAAGAAAATGAACCAAATACTAGTAATTAAACTGAGTAACCAATAGGTAATAAGAAACAAATATTAGCATAATTGTTAAAAAAATATTATCTATTACAAATTAGCAGAGTTATTAAGTTCATTCGTGTCAATAACAGAAAAATCAAATAAATAGGAAATGAGGATACAAAATACAAGTCCACTATGTACTTACTGGGTTTTACACATTATGGACTATCAACAAGCTTTCTATAATGTTACATATGTTCACGGGCCAGTAAGTCCACTATGAATTCATATGTTCACTAGGCCTTAATTAAACTCATCTACACAAACAACAAAACGGCGTCGCACTGGCCTCGCTAGTTACAGTTGCGATTAAAGAGACTGAAAGCTACTTCTACGAACGAACATAGAAGAAAGAGGAGGTATGAACGAGTTACTTCATAAGTTGACATACTAAGAGAGACATCGCTTTATGCTAATAAAGTCCAGAAGAAATAAAACAATGCGATCTGTTATCGCGTTGGTGAAGCAACGAGATTATTTCGTTCAGGCGATACGTCGAACACCTGGTGTGTCATATTCACCCGCGCTGGATCATCGACCTAGCTTCAAAGCCTCGAACTTTCTCACTACCCTAATCTGCTCGACGAAATCTCCGACATCTAGCGAATCAGACGGAGACGAAGAGCCGCCAAACAAGTGTTTGTCCCTGAGGATCGAGAAGCTAACGAAAGGAGTAACTGTTGGGTCTGCTTTGCAGAGCTGGATGGGCGATGGATTCCCAGTTCATGGTGGGGATGTCTATCATGCTATTAATCGATTGAGAAAGCTCGGTAGAAACAAACGTGCCCTTGAGGTTCGAATTCATTTACTTGCTTCCTCTCTTGTCTCTATGTTTTCTGTGTTCCAACTGTCAAGGTTAAGACAGCATCAGTTTGTTGTGTCCGAATTGTTTTGGAGATGGAACTTAATGGTGATTTCTTTATGTTTCTGTTTTCGAACTCAACTTGTCTCCCTCACTCGTTGTCAAGTTAAGACATAATCAGTTTGTTGTGTCTGAATTTGTTTTGGAGATGGAAAGTTAAAGCATTAATCAGTTTGATGTGTCTTAAAATTGTTTGGAGATGGAACTTTTAAAGACGTTTTAATGTTGCCTTTTTATAGAGATACTCTTTGAATTGTGAAAGCTCTAACGTTTTGGTATGTATGTGATTCAGTTAATGGAGTGGATCATCAGAGAAAGACCTTACCGTCCTGGAGAGCTAGAGTACTCGTACTTGCTTGAATTCACAGTCAAGATCCACGGCATCTCACAAGGAGAAACACTCTTCACACGTGTCCCTCAAGAGTTTCAGAACGAGCTACTCTATAACAACCTCGTGATCGCTTGCTTAGACCAAGGCGTCATGAGACTGGCCCTCGGGTACATGAAGAAGATGAGAGAGCTTGGCTACCGTACTTCACATTTGGTCTACAACCGTCTTATAATCCGAAACTCGGCTCCGGGACGAAGAAAACTCATCGCCAAAGACCTTGCGCTGATGAAAGCAGACAAGGCGGTTCCTCACGTCTCAACGTATCATATCTTGATGAAGCTTGAGGCTAATGAACATAACGTCGACGGTGTGCTAAAGGCTTTTGAGGGTATGAAGAAAGCTGGAGTTGAGCCGAATGAGGTTTCTTACTGTATATTGGCTATGGCGCATGCTGTTGCGAGGTTGTATACAGTTGCGGAAGCCTATACGGAGGAGATCGAGAGATCTATCACAGGGGATAACTGGTCGACGTTAGATATGTTGATGATTCTATACGGGCGTCTAGGTAAAGAAAAGGAGGTTGAAAGAGCGTGGAATGTTATCAAAGGGTTTCATCACGTTAGGTCCAAGAGTTACTTGCTGGCGACGGAAGCGTTTGGTCGAGTAGGGAACTTAGAGAGAGCTGAAGAGCTTTGGTTTGAGATGAAGAGCGTGAGAGGAGTTAAAGAAACAGAGCAGTTCAACTCTCTTCTCTCTGTATACTGCAAATGCGGTTTGATAGAGAAAGCAATCGGTGTGTTCCGAGAGATGATAGGAGATGGGTTTAAGCCTAATTCGATAACCTATAGGCATCTTTCTCTCGGATGTGCTAAAGCCAACCTGATGAAGGAAGCTCTCAAAAACATTGAGATGGGTTCGAATCTAACGACGAGCAGAAGTGTAAGAAGCTCAACGCCGTGGCTGGAGACGACGCTATCGATCATTGAGTGTTTTGCGGAGAAAGGTGATGTGGAGAACTCGGAGAAACTGTTTGAAGAGTTGAATAATGCTAAGTATAATAGGTATGCGTTTGTGTATAACGCTCTGTTCAAGGCTTATGTGAAAGGTAGAGTCTATGATCCTAATCTGTTCAAGAGGATGGTTCTAGGTGGAGCTAGACCTGATGCTGAGTCTTATAGCTTGTTGAAACTTGTTGAACAGTATAAGCCCTGACTCAATGAAGGCTGCTGCATTTATTTTTGGTAAATTGTACAAAGTCTCTTAAGCTAAAGTCGAGTTTAAGATTATAGGATGGATAACACAAGAGCTTTGTAACACTACTTCACTGGCTCAAAAGGAGGTAAGCCGTTCAAGTTGATGGAGCCGTGGTAAGAAGCAGGGAATCTAGCTCTGGGCAGACATGCTATCAAGTGGACCATTGGACCTTTGTCTCTTTTTGGGTCCTACCCGAGGGTCAAACATGTAAAAGTCAAACCGTCTAAATATTCGTTCACACGGTCACATGATCTGATGAGACAAAGGGAGGCTAAAATGTAAACAATCATACACAAAACCTCGCTTGTTTTCGCTTTTGTCCTGGATTTACCAAATTTTCCTCAGTATGCCATGTTTCTCCAAATTATTAAAATGAGAATTTGTATTCTCCCTGAGTGTTTACAATTGTTATGTCGAGAAACAAATATATTTTTCTGTTTAAAACAAAATAATGAAAGATTTTTTTTTTTTTTTTGTCAAGTGAAAGATTCTTTAAATCGCTTTTGGGATGCATATCAGTCAAAATTGTATTTTTGTTCATTGTTTTATTTATATGTTTTGTTTTCTAGTTCTTCAGATATACTAAATTATTACAAATGGGCTGAACCACTGAGTAAAAGTGGGCCTCTGTTTAAAGTTTAGTTTTTTTAAATGGGATTAATCCAAAGAGAAAGTTGGTCAAGACCCAACGAAAAAGCGATGGAGAGGAAAAATACAATTCAACAACGGGGCCATTATCGTGGACTTGAGAAAAAATACATGAGATTTATGCTTTTCAGATATTATTTTTGATGGACTTTCTCTTTTTCAAAAGTAGCATTGATAATTTAGTTAAAAAATTAACATGTAGAAACAATAAATTGAAAAAGAGTAAATTGGTGAATTCCTATCAAAGTGATTTTTTTATAAAATAGAACAACACTTTATTTTTGTGAACTATGAGTCTATGACAAATTATTGCTTCTTTGCAAAAAAAAGAATAATGTTTTTACTGCGAGCAGCATGTGACGTGCCCCATACATAACACAATTACATCCAACTCTAAGCATTACTCAAACCCACAAACCATCATTGTATTCCTGATAAAATTACATGAGGTTAATCAAATGAAGAAAATATAACTGTATTAAGCAAGATTAGTTTGAAAGGAGTACAAGAACCAACAGATTAATTT
The DNA here is from genome assembly GCF_000801105.2 of Raphanus sativus. Classification (NCBI taxonomy): domain Eukaryota; kingdom Viridiplantae; phylum Streptophyta; class Magnoliopsida; order Brassicales; family Brassicaceae; genus Raphanus; species Raphanus sativus. Next base: position 22,282,697 of record NC_079515.1, on the reverse strand, counting down.
GAATAATCTTGCGGGTCAATGACAATATTTGTCGGCATTGGCTCATAAAGCTAGATCTAATATTCTAATGCTATCGTAGGAGACCATGAATCATCTAAAGATGATATTGATATGATTATGGAATGGGCCCAGTATCGTTCATGAGTTAAGTTTGTATTCAAAACTTCAAATAACCATTACACTGCTTACAAATCAGTAAAAAGATTAAGAACACCTGCTTAGGAAAGATACTAAAATCTGAACATTTTATACGTAATGAAACTATTCAATACTTTGGAATCATGACAAAGCATTCGATATTCTTGCATGGTTAATTTGACCAGCGTACATATACTTGTTACATGTCTCACGACAAATTTGGTTGTTCATTCAAGCCTAAATGAGCCGAGCCTAGCTCACACCAGCTGTGGGAACTTTACATCGAGAACTACAATGTTGACGTCAGATCCAACGGCTGAGAGTGAGAGTGCGATTCTGACTCCATCATATCTTGTCTTCGTAGTACAAACAAAATACTAGAGAATAATTAAAAAAAAAACGAAACGATATAAATGGAGACACTTTGATTTCCAAGACCGAGAGAGAGAGAAAGAAAAGCTCTAGAACTGATAGAAAAGCTACAGAAGAAGGGAAGAAGAGGGAGGCGGTACTGTTTCGCCATTAATGCCACCACTCAACGGGAACACCTTTCTCACTCTCTCTTGGTTGAGAATTGAGACTTGAGAACTTCAAATAAAAAGGTGAATAAGACTTTTGATTAATTCAGCAAAAGAAGTTGATGAACTCACACTTTGATGGGGATATAAAAAGTTGTGAAAATCTTTTCTTTTTCACATTTTATCCACCTCAACTTTAAAGTTTGTACCTTTTTCTTGTCTTAATCTCAAGTGTGATATATAGTTGCAGATTTGCATAAAAAGGTTCTCCATCTCTATCTCTCTCTCTCTCTCTCTCTGAATAACTCAATCATGGGGATTTGCTTGAGTGCCCAGGTCAAAGCTGAGAGTCCAGGTTACTTCATTTTCTGCTCTTAGATTTGTTATTTCTTTACCTGCAAGTTTTGATTGTTACATCTGAGGGTTAGGGTTTGTGTTCTAAAGATTCTGTTTTTTTTTTGTGGGGTTTAGGGGCAAGTCCCAAAGATACTAGAAGTCTTGGGAGGAAGAGTTCAACTGTTTCTGTAAGACCAAGCCCTAGAACTGAAGGCGAGATCTTACAGTCTCCAAACCTCAAGAGTTTCAGCTTTTCAGAGCTTAAATCAGCAACCAGGAATTTCAGACCAGACAGTGTGCTTGGTGAAGGTGGATTCGGTTGTGTTTTCAAAGGATGGATTGATGAGAAATCTCTCACTGCCACAAGACCGGGCACTGGTTTGGTTATTGCTGTCAAAAAACTTAACCAAGATGGTTGGCAAGGTCACCAGGAGTGGCTGGTAACAACAAAAAAAAGAAGCCAAATATGGTTTTTGTTTGTGTTTATTATCATCTATTATGATTGTTATGATGTGTGTTGAATGATTTTGCAGGCTGAAGTGAACTACCTTGGCCAGTTTTCTCATGGACACCTTGTGAAGCTGATTGGTTATTGTCAAGAGGATGAGCACCGTCTTCTTGTTTACGAGTTCATGCCTCGTGGTAGCTTGGAGAATCATCTTTTCAGGAGTATGTCCCCCTTTCCTCTTTTGTCTCAAACCTATAAGCTTTCCTTTTTAGTGATGTTTGCGAATGAATATACTCGTGTTGTTATTTTGGGTAACAGGAGGTTTGTATTTCCAGCCTTTATCTTGGAAACTACGGTTGAAAGTTGCTCTTGGCGCTGCAAGGGGACTTGCTTTTCTCCACAGTTCCGAGACAAGAGTGATATACCGTGACTTCAAGACTTCTAACATCCTTCTTGATTCGGTATTTTTTTTTTTGGAACTTTCCTAATATTTCCTTGATGCAATAGCCAATGGACTTCAAGTACCAACTTCTTGTTCATGATCGCAGGACTACAACGCTAAGCTTTCTGATTTTGGGTTGGCTAAGGATGGGCCAGTGGGTGATAAAAGTCATGTCTCTACACGGGTCATTGGTACTCACGGATATGCAGCTCCTGAATACCTCGCAACCGGTATGTACGCTTGCGGATTCCGTTAGATCGGGTCGGTTAATTTAGAATTTGGTTACATCGGTTCAGCTGAAATCTCAGCGAATTGAACCGAAAAGTATGGTTTGATAATCGGTTAGTTCGAGTTTTAAGTTCCTACCAAACTTAACCAAAGATTTCAAATTCAATTAAATTTCAGTTATAGTTGGTTAAAATTTTAAAATTTCCGGTAAGTTCGATTCGGCTAGTTCAGTTCGGATTATGGTTAGTTTGGTTAGCTCGGTTCAGAATTTTGGGTAAGATTGGTTTAGCTTGGGAATTTCTTTTGAAAACTGAAATAACTGATTACCTAACCAAATCAAAAACCAAATTTTTTTTTTAAATTGCCGAACCAAACCTCCTAAGAGAACTGAACCGAAAACCAAACATTTGGGTTCTGTTCTACTGGTTTGGTTCGGTTAATAACCGCTGACCTAAGTGTCAAACTATTTTTGGTCAAAACTCTGTTTCCATGGTTGGCTTCTTCTTATGATTGATCACTTTGGATTATCCTTAGGTCATCTAACAACAAAGAGTGATGTCTATAGCTTCGGGGTTGTCCTTCTAGAACTGTTAACTGGTCGCCGAGCTGTGGACAAGAACCGACCATCCGGTGAGCGGAACCTCGTGGAGTGGGCTAAACCATACCTTGCAAACAAAAGAAAGGTATTCAGAGTCATTGACAATCGTCTTCAAGACCAATACTCAATGGAAGAAGCATGTAAAGTGGCAACTCTCTCCCTGAGATGTCTCACCACAGAGATTAAGCTTAGACCAAACATGAGCGAAGTAGTTTCGCACCTTGAACACATTCAGTCTTTGAACTCTGCTAGAGGAGGGATTATGGATAGGACAGAGAGAAGAATGCGTAGGAGAAGTGATAGCGTTATCACCAAGAAACCTAATGCCGGTTTTGCTAGACAGACCGCGGTGGGCAGTACACTTGTTGCTTATCCTCGTCCATCAGCCTCGCCGCTCTATATCTGAAGGTGTAAACACGTCTTGGTTATGAAGTGCATGAATCATGTCCTGTTTATGGAGTTTGAATGTACAGTTTTGTCTTTGTTAATGTAAGGATTCAGTTTTATACCGTTCATCTTTCATTACATGACACACATTTAGTTTTGATCTTTGTAGCGATTCATTAACTTAAGTTACACGACAAACAACCAAACAAATAACGAGATTAACGTGCCTTGGGGTTCACATCAGAACCAAAGCTTAAGTTAATGTCCAAGGATCTTTTTGAGTTGATGTCTCTTGTCCTCTTGTTTTCAGACATCAGACACTCTTTTAGCTCATGAACTACATGTGACATGTTGGGTCTGTCTAAGGAAGAATGATACACGCATGTCATTGCTAGTTCGAGAGCTTTCCATGCTGAGCCAGAATCATACATCCCTTGGAGTTTAGGATCCATAACATTTTTAATGTCTCCTCTAGTAAGCATAAACTTCACCCATTCTGCTATGTGAGGTTTTTCGCGGGTTTGATCAATCACCGGTTTGTTTGTTATAATTTCTAATAGTACAACACCAAAACTGTAGACATCACTCTTCTCAGATAACCTATTTGTTTGGTAATATCTAAAGTCTGATAGTACTCTGTTTCTCTTCTGTGAATATTGCTCTGTTTTAATAAAACGTTTGCCTTTGTTTTATTAATCTTTCTTAAACTTTCTTTTGTCTCTTGAGATTACAACTTAGCTTTGATCTCTATATATAGTTGATAGGATCCTTATCTTAACCTAATACAACTTGAACTAGGAATCTTATCTTTAATCCTAATCCTATTAGTATTAGTTATCCATCTTTACCTTTTTTGGATAACTTGTTGTCTAAGCAATGAAGCTTATCCAACATTCACCCTCTTAAGCTTCATTGTGTCTTGAGCTAAGTCTTGTACGCGTATCTTCTCCCTCATCTCCTTGAACTGTATTTTCGCCAAGGCTTTTGTAAGTACATCTGCAAGCTGCTCCTTGCCAGGGACGTGTTCAACATCGAGTTGATCATTCTCAATGCATTCCCGTATGAAATGGAACCTCTTGTGGATGTGTTTACTTCTTCTATGAAAGACCGGATTCTTAGTTAACGCGATAGCTGACTTATTGTCGATTCTGATCAGAGTCTTCTCTCCCTTTCTTCCTGTAATCTCGCTCATCAATTCTTGAAGCCAAATGGCTTGCTTAGCAGCTTCTGTAGCTGCAACGAACTCAGATTCGCAGGATGAGAGAGCAACTATCTCTTGTTTTTGTGAACACCAACTGATAGGTGTGTCTCCAAAGCAGAACAAGTGACCCGTAGTGCTCTTACCATCGTCCATGTCAGTGTTATGACTACTGTCGCTATAGCCGATGAGTTTCTTGGTTCCTCCCTTCTTATATACCAAGCCAAAACCAAGAGTTCCTCGTAAATACCTTAAGACTTGCTTAAGAGCTTCCCCGTGTGACTTACGCGGAGAGTGCATGTACCTACTGAGTACTCCGACTGAGAAGGCAAGGTCAGGTCTTGTATGGAGGAGATACCGAAGACAACCAATCCTTCTTCTATAGACAGTTGCATCTACTTCTGGTTCTTCTGTTGCTTTAGACAGCTTAAGACCAAACTCCATAGGTATTAGTGTAGGGTTGCAAGTATCCAAACCTGCTTCTTCCACTATACGCTTTGCATACGCTTCTTGCTTGATCTCTATTCCATCTTGCATTTGTCTTACTTCAATACCGAGATAGTAACTTAACTTCCCAAGATCAGACATCTCAAAACTCTTTGACATAGATGTTTTAAAATCTTTGATCACTGCAAGCGAGTCGCCTGTAATGAAAAGATCATCTACGTAAATAGCTACGATCAGAAGTGAGTCTCTATCCTGTCTGCGATATACAGAACTTTCTTTTGAACACTTCTTAAACTTCAATCCTTTCAATATCTGATCTAGCTTCGTGTTCCAAGCTCTTGGAGCTTGTCTCAGACCATATAAGGCCTTTGATAATTTGAAAACCTTATGTTCTTCTCCCTTCTTTTCAAATCCTTCGGGCTGAGAAACATACACGTCCTCGTTTAGTTCACCGTGAAGAAACGCAGTTTTGACGTCCATGTGATGAATCTCCCATTGATTCGCAGCAGCTAGTCCGGTTAAGAGTCTGATTGTCTCAAGTCGGGCTACTGGAGCGAATGCTTCTTCAAAATCAACACCTAGTTCTTGAACATATCCTTTTGCTACAAGCCTAGATTTAAACTTATTGATCGTCCCGTCTGCGTTCCTCTTGATCTTAAACACCCACCTAAGTCCAATGACTTTCACTCCTGGTGGCTTTTCAATCAATATCCAAGTCTCATTCTTATTAATGGAATCGATCTCGTCTGAACAAGCATCTCTCCAACGTTTGTCTTTTCTTGCTTCCTTGTAGTTGATTGGTTCGTCATTAAGGATGAGGAGTAGCATCTCACATTCAGTATCTGCGATCATAACATAGTCTTTGAGATGGGCAGGAGGTCTAGTCTCTCGAGTTGATCTTCGTAGCTCCGGGTTTGAAACAGGCTCTGTTTCAGTCTCTGTTCTGACCTGCTCTGCTTCCTTTGTTTCTTCTTCAACTTGTACATTGCTTCCTTGTTGGTTGCTAACAGTGAATGGACCACATCCTTCATCATTAGTAATACCCCAAGACAAGTTAAACATCCCCGAGTCTCTGCTTTCCTCTTGACTAGCAACTTGTTTTTCTCCCTTCCAATTCCAAGCCAAGTCTTCTCTGAAAATCACATCTCTGCTTACAATTATCTTCTTTGTACTAGGGTTATAAAGCCTGTATGCTTTAGTTCCCGGTTCAATGCCAAGATGGACTAGAGAATGTGACCTGTCATCAAGCTTTCTTAAGTGAACAGAGTCAACCTTTGCGTGAGCAACACAACCAAAGACCTTAATATGACCCACACTCGGCTTTCTTCCTCTTAGACTTTCATACGGGGTCTGATCCTTCAGTGCTCTTGTAGGAACTCTGTTGATCAGATACGTTGCGTGTCTGACCGCTTCACCCCACATATAGTTAGGAACATTCTTAGCCTTTAACATGCTTCTCGTCATCTCCATCAAGGTTCGGTTTCTTCTCTCGACAACGCCGTTTTGTTGCGGCGTGTAAGGAGCAGTCAGATGACGCCTTATACCGTTGTTGTTACAAAACTCTTGAAATTCGTTTGAAGTAAATTCACCTCCCCTATCAGTTCGTAGAGTTCTTATCTTCTTGTTGACATCTTTCTCGACAAACAACTTGAATAACTTGAATTTCTCAAACGCATCTCCTTTATCTTTTAATAATATAGACCACATATACCTTGTGCAGTCGTCTATTATTACAAAGATATACCTATTGCTTCCGAGTGTAGCCGGTGAAATTGGACCACATAGATCAGCATGAATAAGGCCAAGAATCTGTGATGATCTGTAGGCTGTGGCTTGAGGAAAAGACAGTCTGGTTTGTTTACCTACAAGACAAGAATCACAGATTTGATTATCTCCTCTAATTTCTGGCAAACCGACAACCATCTCCTTAGTAGACATAGCTTTCATAGTCTGGAAACTAATATGTCCAAGTCTTGCATGCCATCTCCACGGTATCTCCTCAATCTTTGCGTGCAAACAGGTAGGTTTACCAACTTTCAGACTTAACTTATATAGTCGGTTTGGACCTCTTTGAACTCTTGCAAGCAGCCTTCCATTGTGATCTCTCAATGTAAGATAATCATCCTTCAATCTTACATCACACCCTTGTTCAGTTACTTGTCCTAAGCTTATTATGTTACTTTTTAGTTCCGGAAGATAGTAGATGTCAGTGAGAAGCTTCTGCTCACCATTCTTTGCTTCGAACAGTATGGACCCTTTGCCATCAATGTTGATATAGGAACCATCTCCAAATCTTACCTTCCCCTTTATCTTCTCGTTAAGTTCTGAGAAAAACGATCTCTCACCAGTCATATGATTACTGGCACCATTGTCTAGGTACCAGACTCCTTCTTCGTTCTTGCTACTATTGAGTGACTTCAATATAATCTTTTCTTCATTAAGCAAGACAACTTCATGCATAAGCAAAGCTATATCGGCTTTCTCAGTTTCTGCTACATTAAGCTCTTGTTCTTCTTGTTTCTTCTCGGGGCAGACAGAGGCAAAGTGACCCTTTTTCTTACAGCTAAAACAGACAATCTGAGAATAGTCTCTCTTCTCCTTGTTCCATTCTCCAGAGTTGTTTCTTCCACGACCTCTCCCTCTGTTTCCTCTGCCGCGTCCTGTATTCTGTCCTCTACCTCTCCCTCTCGAATTATCAGTTCCTGTCTGATCATAAGTCTTCGAGTATAAGAGACTTCCTTGATGATCTTGAGATGCTTGAGCTTCCTTTTGCTTTACTCGTTCCTCAAACGCTTTGAGTCTTCCAATAATCTCCTCATATTCGATCGAATTCAAATCTAACATCTGCTCCAGTGAAGCCGTCATATGAATGTACTTCAAAGGTAGACTGTCAAGAAGTTTCTTTACTTTCTTAGATTCTTCAATACTCTGTCCTAACGAGGCCGCTTTCGAGGTAATTTCAGATATTTTACTAGTGAATGAATCAATAGAGTCTGAATCATTCATTCTCAATCTATCAAATTCATTCATTAGTGTACACAGTCGGGCTGTTCTAACTCGTTCTGCTCCAAGGTTTCTTGTTTTGATTGATTCCCAAATCTCTTTAGGAGTATCATCATCTCCAATCTGCATTACCAGATTCTCAGACACCGATTGATACAGGAGTATAGTCGCCATACTATTCTTTCCTTCATCTTCTGTTCCTGGATCAATTGCTTCCCATACCCTATAAAACTTGAATAGAGCTTTCATCTTCTTTGCCCAGACATTGTAGTTTGTCGTCGTAAGCATTGGACAAACTATTGCACTTGGAGCATCTTCTCTTCTTCCTGGTGGTGTCGGGCTTTTAACCTCTGTCAAGTCTTTAGTATCAGCCATGGATACTTCTATCTCAACCTTCGCTTTGCACCAGAATTAACACAGGCTCTGATACCAAATAAAGTCTGATAGTACTCTGTTTCTCTTCTGTGAATATTGCTCTGTTTTAATAAAACGTTTGCCTTTGTTTTATTAATCTTTCTTAAACTTTCTTTTGTCTCTTGAGATTACAACTTAGCTTTGATCTCTATATATAGTTGATAGGATCCTTATCTTAACCTAATACAACTTGAACTAGGAATCTTATCTTTAATCCTAATCCTATTAGTATTAGTTATCCATCTTTACCTTTTTTGGATAACTTGTTGTCTAAGCAATGAAGCTTATCCAACAATATCTGCAAAAGAAAAAAAAAATTGCAACTCATTTACTTTTAGCCAATAGAGAAGATGTTTTTTTTTTGTGTGTGGAAAGATAGTACTTACTCATGATCAAGATATCCAGGTGTGCCAGCTACAAGTGTAGACACATGAGATTCACCTCCAACTGGGAAAGATCTAGAAAGTCCAAAATCTGCAAGCTTTGCTTGGAACTGATCGTCCAATAGTATGTTGGAACTTTTTACATCTCTATGAACTATTAACGGTTTGCAGCCAATATGTAAATACTCCAATCCTGTCTCAAGAATTCATTAGTTTTATTTAATCAAAACATTTTAGAAAAAATGAGAATGGTGATTTCTAAATCTCTAAAGGAGTGATAAGCAAACCTAGTGCTGCATCAATAGCTATGTTTAGTCTATCTACCCAGCTCATAGTGGAGCTACCTGCATGTAATAACAAAGCTAGTAATGAATATCAAATAATCTTAGGATGTTACCAGCACAAATATAAATGTATTACCTGACAAATGTTGTTTCAAATCACCATTGGCCATGTATTGGTAGATCAGAGCCAAATGGTCTTTTTCATCGCAATAACCAACAAGGCTTACTAGATTCGTGTGGTAAACCCTTAGAAGAAGTTCTACCTATGTATACATGAACATATGTGTTTACTCAGACTTACACAATGGATTATACTGTTCTCTTTTCAAAAACAAAATTGTGCAAAAGAAGACCTCTGTTTTGAACTCTTTATAGCCTTGAGCTGATGATTGAGAGAGTAGCTTAACAGCTACTTCTTCGTTGCCATTTATATTGCCATGATAGACCATCCCAAATCCACCTTTACCAAGAACTCTTTCCATGTTATTTGTCATTGCGAGAACTTCAGTGTATGTATATCTTCTCTTTTTGGTTTCTATTGATGGTTGGCTTGGTGACAAACCTATAACAATAATCTAACAATTAGAAACAATGATCAGATTCTCATAACAATATACACAGAGTGATGTTTATGGTTTGATGACTTTATTACTTATTACCTTTTACTATTGATGGGCCTCTCTTTATACAAACAAAAAGAAGAGTGATCACTGATATTATAACACCCAAAGAAGCGAGTGATGCTATTACTGGCAACATGGTTCTGTTTATCTTTTTGTTGCATGAACTGGAAGAACAAAGGTTTGGATTTCCCTGAATGCTATTGTTGTAAACAGGCTAATTAAGTGTTAGCGAAGACATAATACGAAGTAAGACCCGTGTTTATATATAAACACCAAGAATTGATGACAAGAAAATCTTACTTCAACGTCAAACCTTTTTTCACTTTATCAAGAAGAGCTTGAGGGACTGAACCACTAAGATTGTTCCCACTTAAGTTTCTGTAGCAATACAAATGATATAAACATCAATAGATTGGGACATTGTTTTGGCAAATGTGTTCATATAGCTTGACCGAGCAACTTACATGACTAACAATGAGTTCATTTTGGCTAGAAACTCAGGTACTCCTCCAGTCAAATTATTACTTGACAAGTCCCTATCATTAACAAAAAAATATATACAGAGAGTTGTTATTAACGAAGTAAAAAAAAACAGATTATTCATGTAGAAACTACATACTTACAATTTTCGAAGCTGGGTAAGATTTTGAATATCAGGAGCTATGATTCCAGTTATTTCACTTGAGGACAAATCTCTAGTATTAGGATCATAAACACATTCAAAATTGTAAGATTGTAAGAAACACATGCAGAGCTTAACAAGGATAATGTCTTATGGATGATCGTCACACGTACAAAGATAGGATTCTTGATGGTGTAGAAATATTAGTGTACTCGCAGGTAAGACCATCCCACAAGAATTGTTGAGGAACACATGGATCTCCTTGCCAACTAATTCTACTCAATCCATAGCTTGTTTCTATACTCTTAATAGCAACAACTAACAGAACAGCGAAAATAAACTACTTAATAAGTATATATGAAAGCATATATATACTCACAAATGTCACGTACCGTCATCTGCATTAGTTTCGGACTGTGGAAACTCAACTACTACGAAAGCCTCGATAGCATTAAGGAGTGGAGGAAGAGTTGAGTTTGGGGTTCTTATAAGTTGCAAATGACATACCACGCCGTCGCATTTAACTGGTGATGTGTTGTATAAAGTATTTACTTGAAACTCCTCGGGACTAACAGGTCCATAACTAACATTTGGACCTGCGGTAATGTTAAATTCCCTGGTATCATTGTCCCTTAAGGGTTGGATCTCGGCGCCGTGCAGGTATGCATAGAACAAGTCGGCAGGTTTTTCCACATTCCAAGAAATGGTCATTGGTAAACTCACATTTGCTGGCGTGGCTGCTGTAACCAATACATCTTCTGGTATGTCATAATCGTCATCAGAGTTGTTGACTGAGAGACTTGTTCTTAGTATTTTCCATTCCGGCATGAAAAATGGAGACCAAAGACGGTCATGAACATCTACTGGGTACCTAAACAGTGATCATATTAGGCCTTAAGCGTATAAGTAAACAAATGAGAATTAACCTTGAAAAAAGGTAAAGATTAATCTTAAGAAAGCAACACATGTTGAGACAAATACCGTTTTAGGATTTGTTTCTTGATTATATAAATGAATAATTTACTATCTATAGTACTCATATTTGTACAACTTCAAAATCCAATATATTTTTTCTTGTAGGAAAGCATAATTATCTAATAAAGATATTGTTCCTAATCCTAAAATGCATTCAGTACATATCAGATTTTACTGTGTGCTGATATTTTAAGTTACTAATACCAATCATCAAGTTAGGTAGGCAAGTTAATTTGACTTACCGGACGATATCTTTAGAGTCGGTCAAATAGACTCGGAAACGAGTCTTCAGAGAACCAGACTGAGGAATGTAAATATCATTTCTCAATGGTCGTAGCTCTAAAGCTGATATCACCGGCGTAGTTGTTCCCGTCTTAACAAGACAGACTTGTAATGAAGTAGACCTTGTTACGTGAATGATCTCCTCTCTTGTACCGTTGACTTTTATTTGCAAATCGACGGTTGTCCAAATATTCGGACCAAGATAAAGGTCGAACTTTGGTGGTGTATCAAGGTTATCATAGTTTCCGTAAGTAAACATGGCTACTATCAAATAGTTTGTGTCTTGTACGACGTTAAGAGTATAGCAGTTCCGTACTCCATCGGGAAAGTATCTCAACCCCGTGTATGGCTTTATGTACTCTAGTCCCGGTACATTTTGAATCCTGCCGCTTTTTCCGGTGTTGATGTAATCGGAGTCTGATGTGAATGTTAGTTTTGTTGTTGGTTCGGTATAAGGAGACTCATTGGCTTGTAATCCACAATCTAAATTGATGAATCCTGGTCAGAAGAATAAGAAAAACATGACGAAATAACTTGTAAAAAATGTTAAGCCTATATATGTCTAGAAAGGTTCGAAACAAAAAAGATGTGTACCTTGTTGATCTTGTGCTTGGAGAAAATTGAAAATGCAAAAAGACAGTATTAAGAATGACAGGAAAACTCTACGGAGGTTTTTCATTTTTTTTCTTATTTCTGTCCAAGAAAAATAAGATCATCAACTACCAAAGTGCATATATGATATGCCAAATCAAACATTTTGGATTTGAAAATGGATGAATAATTGAGTAATTAAATTACATTTCTATAGCTGGTGAGGACTGGTCATAATTAAAGGTAAAGGTCAACGTGCACATACCAATAACAATAAGGCACGTCCGGTGTTGGACTGATCGTCTGACCAAAGTCGATATATATATCTTTTTTGGTGTAAATGTAAAAGTCTAAATATTTTTTTATCGACTACAATGATCTTCTCCTAAGACTTTCTGTTTGTTTGTTTTTTTCCAAGTGGAATTATATAATAAAGTCTTACAACTGTGATGGAAAGTAGTATCCGATATCCAGTTTCATGTAGGTAACGTGAAGTGAACGCTTTGATTCCGTCCTACTAGCTACACCAATTGGGCTTTCTTCATATATTACTTACTACTTAGTTCGTCTGGGTTCCTTATTGAGGCAGTAAGGCACAAAGAGATTGATTCATGTTTCTACTAGAGTTTCATGATTGCTAAATGACACAAATCAGTTATTACATGGTTTAGTTTGGATACTGGTGAAGCTGAACAAGCATAAGATTTTTTTTTTTTTTTGGAGATTTCTCACTGCATAATAAGCACAAGGCTTGCTTTCTTTGATGTTGCAGAATAAACTAACATTTTTAGTCACGGGAAGATGAAAAACTATCACTCTTCATTTGAAACATGTTTCGAGTTTAGACCTTTCAGAAAGACAAAAGGCAACCAGACAAATACTATTTAAGGTCACACACATTACACAAGGACACATGAACTCCAACGAAAGTACAAGCATGCTTAAAGTAGTAGGATGAACGAGTTTGAAAAGGTTTAGAGACACAGATATGATCAACCTAATAATAGTACGGGTCGAAGTCAGAATTGTCACTACCATCTGAGAGGTCATCATAGTATAACTCATCTTCTGACATTACATCAACATCAGATAAACCATAAGGGTAGTCATTAACCGTCGCATCGAATGGGTAATCATGAACCGAGTCATTAGGGCGTCTCACAACTTTGATCCTCTCGAGACACCGCTTCTCCATATCCCCAACAAGGTTAACGTTGAAACACTGGCGCAGATCAAGATGTTCCAGGTTAGGACAACCGTCAAGAATGGCGTTTAAACCAGCGTCTGTTAATGTGTCCCCGAAAATCTGGAGGTGGCAAAGTCCGAGCATTGTTTCAGCGATCGCTAGGGCAACATCATCACTCTCCTTTCGAGTACTACGACGCCTGTAACCCACGCAGTTTTTCTTCAAGGTCTTGAGATTTGGACAAGACTGGCCTACAACTCTCAGACACTCTTCCGATAGTGAGCAGTACGAAACCTCGAGTTCTTCAAGCAACGGAAGTCTCGCAATTGCTGCAATAAATCCCTTGTCTGTTACTTGATAGCAGAATGAAATTCTTAGGCTTCTCAGATGACTAGAACTGTAAATAGTTGGGTGTAAAAAACTTTATAAATCAGAGTTCTAAACAATGGACACGCTCTTAGAAAAATAATTAAAATATCTTTTTTTCTAGCATCCCAATAAAACCTAAAGCTAACTATCAAATGCCCCAGGCGCATAAAAATCTTGAAACAACAATCAAATGATAAGAACTGAAATATTGCCAACTTAACCATATTGAGAACAACTACAATAAACAAAATCTCTGGCAACAGTTCAGACAAATGGACTCGTAACTTGCTTTGCACGCAAGATCATTTCTTTAGTGGAACCTAGATTGAGCAAAACCCCAATTTCTAAATAAAAACATACCCACAAGAACACCAAAAAATCAAGAGAGACAGTACCTACCTCTTATCGGCGATGTAACGGAGGAGTGGATCAGAACCGAAGTGGGAGATATCGATCTCAACCAAGCCGCCATGGCTCCTACCAACTGCGTGGCGGCACAGTTTCTCGTAGTACCTGTCTCCAAATTCTTCAATATGTATCACAATTTTGCGCCACATCGAAGGGTCTTTACAGACGCGACGCCACGATCTGCACACTTTTTGAGCGGTTTCCACTATCTCAATCGGGCCGAGCCGGTGAAGAATCGATGACGTCAGCTCCGGCGGAAGCTCAGCCCAGTTTGCGTACTCTCCTTCTTTCATCGCCGCAGGAGACGGAGACAAAGACGAAGAAGCCATTCTATTGAAGGTGTATGGGAAGACGATGCTGTAGCAGAGCTGAAGTAGTTCATGAAGTGTGACATGAACTACTACATCAGAGAGGTGGTTCGTGAGAAGCACCTATCAAGACCGATGCATTAAAAGAAGATTTAATGAAGAGGGACATTAAAGGAAGACTTGAAGAAGAAGCAATCGATCTAAAGAGAAAAAGGAAGATTGGCTTATTCGCTGAAGTAAAAGAAATGGAAAGTTTCCATTGGGTAGTTAGATTAGATCTAGGGCTTCCTCAAAGATATATAAGGAAGCCGTGGCACTGTGTTAGGGGTTAACACACATGGAGAGCTTTTAGCAATAGAGAGTTGTGTACGTCCTAAGAAGGAGAAGCAAAGCATCTAGGGGTTAAGAGCTTAGGTTGTTCAGAGTCTGTCTTAGATCTCTGAACGAGTTGACTAGCAAACAAGTCGAGGTTTGTCTTGAGCTTGTTTGAATTATTGCTTTTAATAAGAACTTGTAAGAGCTTTTAAAAGAATAAATATAGTCGTATTTCTTGGATTTGAATAACCCTGTACTACTGTGTGTTCTACATAGCATAGCTTGCTTATCTTACATTAACAATTGGTATCAGAGCAGGTATCTGTACTTTGTTTATTTAAACAGGTAGATCCTGCGGAGTAAGATGGATAGCTATCGCGAATTGGTGATAAGTTCCAAGGTGATCCTTGAAGTAGGAAACTATGGATTCTGGAAGGCGCGCATGAAGGCTACAATCAAGGGCATTGACCCATTGGCGTGGAAGGCTGTGGAATCTGGTTGGAAATCACCTGTTGCAAGAGCCGAGGATGGGACAGATGTTCCAAAACTGGAGGAACTCTGGACTGATGATGAGAACAAGATGGCTAAGTTCAATGCTCGTGCACTAACTGTCATACATTGCAGTGTAGCAAGGAAGCAGTTTGAACTAATTCAAGGATGCGAGGCAGCAAAGGATGCATGGGATATTCTGCAGAAGCATTTTGAAGG
Source organism: Raphanus sativus (assembly GCF_000801105.2). Lineage (NCBI taxonomy): Eukaryota > Viridiplantae > Streptophyta > Magnoliopsida > Brassicales > Brassicaceae > Raphanus > Raphanus sativus. The sequence continues at coordinate 22,267,486 of NC_079515.1, read as the reverse complement.
AACCTCAAAGGTTCAGAGTTCTAGAAAGGATATGCTTGCAACAAGATTTGAAGAGCTAAAGATGGAAGAGAATGAATCTGTTGGAGATTTCAGTTCAAAGATTAGCTCACTGGCACAAGAAGCACTTACACTTGGGAAGAAATACAAAGAGAAGAAACTTGGGAAGAAGTTCCTGAGGTGCTTGCCGTCTAAGTTCATGGCATACAAAGCAGCTATGACCGTCTCCTGTAACACTGACGAGATGACATTTGATGAAGTGGTTGGAATGTTACAAGCTCATGAGATGGAAGTGGCTGGTGTGTCTGGTGGAATGAAGGAAAAAGGAATTGCTCTTGCATCAGTTGAAAAGGAGCATATGGATGATAATGATCCTGTAAGTCTTCTGGTCAGAAGGTTTGATAGAGCTCTACGAAAAGTGGAGAATGGGCAGAAGAAGTTTGGCCAAGGTAGGAAGACGTCCGAGCCAGAAAAGAACTACAGGAAGAATGATGCTAAGTGCTATGAATACAAGGGGTATGGTCACTTTCGAACTGAGTGTCACACAGTGAAAAGAAGAGAGATTCAGTGCCATAACTGCAAGGGATATGGACACACTCAAGCTGAATGCAAGTCGGATGGTAGGAGAAAGCCGGAAAAGTCCATGATAGGAATCAATGACAGCGAGTCCGACAGCGAGAGTGAAGAGGAAGTGAACAACTTTGTGGCGTTTCTAGGAATCGTGGAATGTGAGTCAGGATCTGAGAGTGATGTTGAGCAAGAAAATGACTTAGATGAAAGCTACAAGGAAGTTCGAGAGACGCTAGTGAAGCTGGGAACGGAGAATTTGGCATTGGCTAAAGAGAAGGCAAGACTGGAAGTTGAAGTACAAGTGTTGAAAGATGACCTCGACAGGGAAGCTGAGTTGGCCAAGGAAAGTGTGAATCTGATCAAAGAAAAATTGGTCCTGTCTAAGCAAGCGGACGAGCTCAGAGAAGAGTTACTTACTGAAAGAAAGAAAGCAGCTGATCTTCAAGCTGAATTGGATCAGCAATATCGGAAGATTAAGATGCTCACGGGAACCAAGCAACTTGACAAGATTCTGAGCAGTGGAAGAACTGAAAGCTCATCGATGGGACTTGGTTACACTGGAAGACAGAGTAGTTCAACAGGTACAACGCGCTTTGTATCTGGAGGTTTTGCGCATGCTGAAGAAACCAAGACACAAACTACTCCAGCTCAGATGAGTGGATGCTTCTTCTGTGGAAAGTTTGGTCATTACAAGAGGTATTGCTACAAGTATCTGGAACGGGTCAAACAAGTATGGAGACAACACAAGTTTTGGAGAATAGGCAAGAATTCTCGAGGCTGGATGAAGAAAAATGACTTGTACCCTAAGATAGTGACTGAACCAAGAAGTACCGTTCGATGTAACATGGCACGAGTGGCGAGTGATTCCGAATCCGAGGAACCATGGTACTTCGACAGTGGGTGTTCGAGTCACATGACGGGAAACATTGAGTATCTAGACAAAGTGTCAAAAGTAAAAGGAGGAAAGGTAACCTTTGGAGATGGAGGCTGTGGTGTCATTCAAGGCAAAGGTACAACGTGTAACTCAGAAGTACCTAAATTGGTGAATGTCTACTTTGTCAAAGGATTGAAGGCTAACTTGATCAGCGTGAGTCAACTGTGTGATGACGGACTCACGGTGTGCTTCTCAGCAATTGATTGCCGTGCAATAAATCAACATGGTATAACAGTGCTACAAGGTGTGAGATCTGGCAATAATTGTTACATGTGGGAAAAGAAGGTTAAGTGCTTGCCAGCTCAAGGGAATATTGATCTATGGCATAGACGTTTGGGACATATGAACTTCAGGAATCTAACGAATCTTGTATGCAACGACTTGGTTCGAGGAGTACCCAAACTCAAGATTGATGACAAGATTGTGTGTGGTGCATGCAATGAAAGAAAGCAAGTCAAGATACAACACAAGAAGGTACCAGATGTTCAGGCAAAGGCACCATTGGATCTAGTTCACATGGATCTCATGGGTCCTATGCAAACCGAGAGTATTGGAGGAAAGAAGTATGTGTTTGTACTAGTGGATGACTACACCAGATTCACCTGGGTTCGTTTTCTCAGGGAAAAGTCAGAAGTGTCTGAAAGTTTCAAAATCTGGGCACTTCAACTCATAAATGAAAAGGGAGGAATCAAGAAGATACGCAGTGATCATGGAGGTGAATTCGAGAATGAAGCCATGACTACCTTTCTTGAATCAAGAGGAATAGCTCATCAGTTTGCAGCACCATGGACACCTCAGCAGAATGGAGTAGTTGAACGAAAGAATAGAACTCTACAGGAAATGGGAAGAGCAATGCTTCATGGTAACAAGATAGCCAAGAGGTTCTGGGCTGAAGCAATCAGCACAGCGTGTTACACAATCAACCGTGTGTATGTCAGAAAAGGGACAACAAAGACACCATATAAGATGTGGACAGGCAAAACTCCTAATCTTAGTTACTTTCATGTTTTTGGATGCAGGTGCTACATACTGAATGACAAGGACTACCTTGGGAAGTTTGACTCAAGAAGTGATGAAGGATTCTTTCTGGGTTATGCACAGTCTAGCTCAGCATACCGAGTCTACAACAAGCGAACAGAATCAATTCAAGAATCAGTGAATGTTGTATTTGATGATTTGTCTGTGGTTGTAGGTGATGACTTGGGATCAGATGACGAGGAAGAAGGTGGATCATCTGTAGCTGCTACTGAAGTCATTGAGGAAGGTCCTACCACAGATACAGTACCTCAACCAGTGATTCAGCAAGTTCATCGCAATCATTCGAAGTCTAGTGTGATTGGAGGGATTGAAGAAGGACGAAAAACGCGTGGAAAGGTGATCAATTTTAAAGAAATGGTGCAGTTCGCATGTTTCGTCTCATCAATAGAACCTAAGACACACACTGAAGCACTACGTGATGAATATTGGATTGTCGCAATGGAGGAAGAACTTGAGCAGTTCACCAGGAACGATGTGTGGGAACTTGTTGCTAGACCTGAAGGAGTAAATGTAGTTGGCACTAAATGGATCTTCAAGAACAAGACTGATGAGCATGGAGAAGTAGTTCGTAACAAGGCAAGGCTTGTAGCTCAAGGATACTCACAGATTGAAGGAGTAGACTTTGAAGAAACCTTTGCTCCAATTGCAAGATTGGAATCTATTCGGCTGTTTCTGGGAATGGCGTGCATTCTGAACTTCAAAGTGCATCAAATGGATGTGAAAAGTGCTTTCCTCAATGGAGTACTTCAGGAGGAAGTTTATGTTGAGCAGCCAAAGGGATTTGAGGACCCAGTGCATCATGACTACGTGTACCGACTGAAGAAGGCACTATATGGTTTGAAGCAAGCACCGCGTGCCTGGTATGAACGACTCACAAGGTTTCTGCTAGAAGCGGAGTACATCAGAGGGAGCATAGACAAGACACTATTCTTCAAGGAGGTTGAAAAAGATATAATCATCGTTCAAATCTATGTGGATGACATTATTTTTGGAGGCACGTCACAGAAGCTGGTTGATGAGTTTGTTCAGAATATGACTCAAGAGTTTGAGATGAGCATGTGTGGCGAACTGAAGTACTTTCTTGGACTTCAAGTGTTCCAGTCAGAGAAAGGTGTCTTCATCTCTTAGAGTGCATACGCTAACAGTTTGGTAAAGCGATTTGGTATGGAGAACTCCAAAGTTTTTAAGATTACCCATGAGTACATCACTGAAGCTTTCACGAGATAAAGCAGGAGAAGATGTGGATGTCAAGCTCTATCGAGGGATGATTGGTAGTCTGTTGTACTTGACAGCGAGTCGACCAGATCTGTCATTCAGTGTTGGTGTGTGTGCACGATATCAAGCCAAGCCTAAGGTATCACACCTGAATGCAGTAACGAGGATTATCAAGTACGTCAAAGGAACAGAGAGCTTGGGCGTGTATTACTCGAAGAATTCCAACAACAACTTGGTGGGATACTGTGATGCTGATTGGGCAGGATGTGCTGATGATAGAAAAAGTACCAGTGGAGGATATTTCTTTCTTGGAAACAATATTATCTCGTGGCTGAGCAAGAAGCAGAACTCTGTATCACTTTCTACGGCGGAAGCAGAATATATTGCCATGGGTAGATGTTGCTCACAACTTATCTGGATGAAGCAGATGTCAGCTGATTATGGAATGCAATCGGGTCCCTTTCTTGTGTATTGTGACAACAAAAGTGCAATTGACATCTCGAGGAATCCGGTCCAACATTCAAGGACGAAGCACATTGACATAAGGCACCACTTCATCAGAGAATTAGTTGAAGACAATCAGGTAGTAATCGAACATGTAGTTACTGATTTGCAGTTGGCTGATATATTCACTAAATCTCTTGAATTTAATCGATTTATCACACTAAGAAATGCAATTGGTGTGTGTAACCTTGATTGTTGAGTCAAGTTGTGCAGAGAGTAGTGCATGTGCTGGTTCGGGATGTACATATAATTCAGATTGGTTTTGGAACCGAAAAAGCTGTGGAAAAGAGCTGCTTGATATGCCGTCAGTGGTGTAATGGTACAGGTTTCACGTCAATCTGTGCCCCCCCCCCTCTCAATAAAAAGAGCCAGAAATGTTACAGAAAGATGCTCAGAAAATAAAAAAAAAAGGTTTGATTGATAGATTCATGATGGGAAACAACAGGGGTTTCACAGCGCGAGAATAAAGAATGAAAACCGGCAGCATTGATGAAGGCATATCAATGTGAAAGCTAGCCATAAAAAGACAATCGGCTGCACCAGAATATAAGATCTAGGAAGAGTTATATGTGCAGCTTGAATCAAGCACTGAGGCAACTCATGAAGCACTTCACATGAATGGTAACTGAACTGAACTAATCTAATGCTTTATATTAATTTTGATTCAGCCAATTGTGAGTTGTGACTCGTGTTTTATTACTATCTTGAAAGTCTGATGATACATTAATAATTCACGAATGTGCCTAATGTCTATGTGTTTGGATGAGAGAAATTAAATGTTGTAGGAATACAAATGAGAGGATAAAAAGTCAGGGACCAGATCTGCAATATCAGAAAAGTTGATTCAGTTTTATTCCGTTAAGGGAAGTAGTGGGGAACAAGCCCTAGAAAATCTCCATCGTGCTTAAGAAGCTCAATCTCGTAGCCTCTCTTCATCTCTCACACGATTTTCACACAGAAACTGACATCTATCATGGTGAAAGCAAAGAAATCAGCTCAACAAGCCGAATCATCCAGGGAAGAGAAGCATGCAGAGGCTGAAGGAAGTCGGAGGTCACTCTCTGATGGCGAACCTGAATCGCCTCCGCCGAGAAACGATATGCCTGTTTCTGATGTACTTCCTGAGGTGACTGAGGAGCTTGACTCGTTCAACACCGCGAATGAGAAAGCTGCTTCAGAAGATAGCGATGAAAGAACTCCGGGTCTTGGGGAAGAGCCATCTGCGAAAGTGCCTGAAGCAGATCTGCAACCGCTAATGGATCTTCTAATGCTGACATTCAAGATGTTCCGGTCACTGATAAATCGTCGGAAGAGAAGGATGAGTCTGCTTTACAGATGGTGGTCGTTGAAGATGAGAAGGAACAGAGTGGAGCTGATGTTGAATCCGGCAAGGCGGGTGATGACGAACCCAAAGATGATGAAGCTTCACAGAAGGAAGTGAGAAAGAAACGAGTGCTGCAGCGATTAGGGTTGCGTTCCGCAAAACAGAGGAAGACAGGGGAGTCTAGTACACCAACTCAATCTCAGTTTCTCACACCAGGAGATGCAGCCAAGTCTCCATATTTGGCTAAGGAAGCAGAAGCCTCACCTCGTTTGAGATCGAGAAGGTCTGGTGACAAAAGTGCTGAACCAATGCCTCCTCTCATCAAGAAAAGGTATGATCAGTTCCTTAAGCGTAAGGTACTTGCTGAGCGTTCGGTAGATTTGAAGGAGGCTGATTAGTGGGGGTACTTGGCGGTTATTAAAAAGGGGTCTATGGAATCAACTGTCTCGAATCTTGCCGTGTATGTTGAGCAAGTTGTAGCTGAGTTCTATGCAGGTCTGCCGTGTACCAAAGCTGAAGCAGATGTTGATGAAGTAATTGTCTCTGTGAGAGGACAAACGTACAAGTTCTCACCTGCGCTCATCAACAATACCATAGATTGGGAACCACTTTCTGAGGATGAAGTGGAGGAAGATGCAACTTTGGATGAAATCTCAGTAACCGAGTTGGCTTCATTCATCACTGGAGATACGAGGACAGAATGGGAAGGTCTCACTACAGCGGATCTTACTTCATGCTACGGTGTTTTGATGATCATAGCTGCCTATAACTGGATTCCCTCTACTCACAAGACGTATGTCTCACTTGAGAGGGCAAGGCTGATCTACAAGATGGCTCATGGAGTCCGTGCTGATTTGGGTAAGATGATGTTCAGACAGATTCTCAATCTTGGAGTGACTCAGGTCAATGATGCACGTTGGTTGATCTTCCCTCGATTGATCATGGCACTTCTCCAAAGCCAGCATGCAGTTCCATCTTATCCCAGTGACAAGCTTCAAAGTCCGGTTCCTTACAAGAAGGATACACGAGTGGGTGAGATCTATGAACAGAGACTAGCTAAAGGAAAGGCACCATCTAGAGGTGAACCAAAGAGAAGCTCTGCCAGGACAACACGTCAGTCATCTCCTGCTCTGAGCCCTGCTCCACGAACTGCTACACCAAGCTCCAGGACTGCACCACGACGCGTATCTGTCTATGAGCTTGGATCAGTTGCCATCCCTCAAGGACCACTTAACCGTGTTGATTTGCAAGTGGCACTACAGGACACAACACGAGCTCTTCAAGCGCTAGCTGAGATAGTTCAGGATCTTCAGAGCGCTGTAGCAGGTTAGTATTTCTCTCTCTATGAATATATGATGTATTTTACTTGGTGTTTTTAATCCGTGTGCTCACAAGCAGGGGGAGAAGAAGAAGACTAAGAAGACCAAGATTGTGGGAGAGCTGTGTTATGTTGCTTTGTTTTTTTATGTCTATGTTATTTCAATTGCACCACTTGTTGCAATTCCTTGTTATCCATGTTTTCAGACTGGCTAAGATTACGGGGGAGCATTTGCATATGCTATCTTTTGATATTATGTATTAATTTGCTTGAACCCGTTTTTAGGATAATATAAGTATGTTCTTAATTGTCTTGAGTTGGTTGAATTAACATTTAGACATATATACTTGGGCTGTTGTGTGTGGTTTGTTCTTGTCTTCTATCTCAGGTACTTGTGAGACGACGAATTAAAAAGGGGGAGATTGAAGGTGTATGGAAAGACGATGATGTAGCAGAGCTGAAGTAGTTCATGAAGTGTGACATGAACTACTACATCAGAGAGGTGGTTCGTGAGAAGCACGTATCAAGACCGATGCATTAAAAGAAGATTTAATGAAGAGGGACATTAAAGGAAGACTTGAAGAAGAAGCAATCAATCTAAAGAGAAAAAGGAAGATTGGCTTATTCGCTGAAGTAAAAGAAATGGAAAGTTTCCATTGGGTAGTTAGATTAGATCTAGGGCTTCCTCAAAGATATATAAGGAAGCCGTGGCACTGTGTTAGGGGTTAACACACAGGGAGAACTTTTAGCAATAGAGAGTTTTGTATGTCCTAAGAAGGAGAAGCAAAGCATCTAGGGGTTAAGAGCTTAGGTGGTTCAGAGTCTGTCTTAGATCTCTGAACGAGTTGACTAGCAAACAAGTCGAAGTTTGTCTTGAACTTGTTTGAATTATTGCTTTTAATAAGAACTTGTAAGAGCTTTTAAAAGAATAAATATAGTCGTATTTCTTGGATTTGAATAACCCTGTACTACTGTGTGTTCTACATAGCATAGCTTGCTTATCTTACATTAACATCTATGAGATCAAAGACGTAGTTATAAAAAATGTCAACGTGCACATACATACCAATAACATTAAGGCACGCCTCTGTGTTGGACTGATCATCTGACCAAAGTCGAAATATTTTACTTTATCAACTAGCTAGCTACGATGGTCTTTCTTGTAATACCTTTTTTTTTTTTTTTATCAAGTGGGGAGTTGTAATAAAGTCTTACATCTTGTCCAGTTCTTCCATGTAGGTAACGTGAAGATAACGTAACGAGAGGCTTTGCTATCAACAGTTCATCCACCGGATTCTACAACATCTTCGGGCTCAGAACTAGGCCTACTCAGAACAATTGCATTAAGCCTTTTGGACCTTCTTCTTAGAATATTTACCTTATTGTGTTTCGCAACATTTCTACTGTGGGCCTTTTTGTAAAAGTTGTGGGACGTTTTATTTGAGGCAGTAAGGATCAAAGAGATTGATTCATGTTTAGAGTTTCCTGATTGTTAACAGAGACAAATCAGTATTATTACAAAGTTTAGTTTTGATCTTGGTGGACAAGCATAAGCAATTTCTTTTGGAGAATTCTAACTGAATAACAAGCACAATGCTTGCTTTCTTTGATGTTGCAAAATACACTCTGAACATATTTAGTCAAGGGAAGATGAAACTAATCACATCATTTTGACCTTCCAGAAAGAAAAAGGCATATAGAAAATACAGCTAAAGGTCACACACACACACATTACACAAGGACACACACATGAAGTCCAACGAAAGTAAAGCATATGCTTAAAGGAGAGTCATTAACGAGTTTGAAAACGGTTTAGAAACACAGATCATGCTAATAATAATAGTACGGGTCAAAGTCAGAATTGTCACTGGCATCTGAGAGGTCATCATAGTAAAACTCATCTTCTGACATTATATCAACATCAGATAAACCATAAAGGTCTTCATCGTCGGATGAACACACGTCATTAACTGTTGCATCGAATGGGTAATCATGAACCGTGTCATTAGGACATCTCACAACTTTAATCCTCTCGAGACACCGCTTCTCCAGATCCCCAACAAGGTTAACGTTGAAACACTGGCGCAGATCAAGATGTACCAGGTTAGGACAACCGTCAAGAATGGCGTTTAACCCAACATCTGTTAACCTGTCCCCGAAAAGCTGAAGGTGGCAAAGTCCAGGCATTGTTTCAGCGATTGCTAGAGCAACATCATCACATTCGTCTCGAGGACGTTTGTAACCCACGCAGTTTTTCTTCAGAGTCTTCAGATTTGGACAAGACTGGCCTACAACTTTAAGAGACTCTCCTGATCCCGAGCAGTACGAAACCTCGAGAACTTCAAGAAAATGAAGTTTCGAAACTGCTTCCATAAGTCCCTCGCTTGTTATTTCATAGCACATTGCAACTTTAAGGCTTCTCAGGTTACTTGAACTGAAAATAGCTGAGTGTAATACTTAAGCAACTTTTAAGAAGGATATGATTACAAAACATTTTCTCCTCAGCAGTACAATAACCTAAAGTTAACACATTGAGGCCTCAGAAGCATAACAATGTTAGAATCATCTTCTCCTACAATCCTAATAACTCAAAGCTAACACATTTAGGGCTCAGAAGCAAAAAATTAGAATCAACAATTAAACCTAAATTGAGCAAAACCCAACTGAATCAAAAGCGAACCCATTTCTCTACACAAAGATTCAAAGAGGCCCATTGAAAAAAGAAACAAAATTTACGAAGATTCTGAGTCACATTGAGAGAGAGAGAGAGAGAGACGGAACCTATCGGCGATGTAATTGAGGAGAGAATCAGTAGCGAAGTGGCAGAGGTTGATCTCAACCAACTCGCCACGGCTAAGATCAACTGCGTGACGGCACAATTTCTCGTAGTACATGTCTTCACAGTCTCCGAGGTTGTGCATGTCGATTTTGCGCCACATCGAGGGGTCTTTACAGACGCGACGCCACGATCTGCACACTTTCTGTGCGTTTTCCACTATCTCGATCGCGCCGAGCCGGTGGAGAATCGATGACGTCAGCTCCGGCGGAAGCTCCGCCCAGTTTGCGTACTCTCCTTCCTTCATCGCTGCCGTAGGAGACGGAGACGAAGAAGAAGAAGCCATTTCTATGGATCAAAAATGTCGAAAGCCACCAGGTCTGAGTGTGAAGCAGTTTCAATCTGGTCCTCGTGGATTTACATCAGTCAGGAAAATCATGTGGGCCAAACCTTCAAAATGTTGGGCCTAGACCTTAGTTAAACTAATCTGTACCCATTATTCAAAATGCAAACACAAGATTAATTTTGCGGTGCGCGGTTTTGGTTGTAAATGCATGAGTTTACGGATACCGATGATTTGCGGTTTAAAAGTTATTAAGTATTTTGTATAATTGGTATAACGTTTAAAAATTGTTGCGTTTGCAATGTTTGTGACTGATTGGTTATAAGATATTACAGCGGTTTAAAAATAAATTACTAATATTAAAATATTATAATATTATAAAATATAATAATTATCAATATAATAGATTAATAAAAGTATTATGTTTATTTATTTAATTTTAAATTAATTGAAAGTTATAATTTTAATAAAAATTGTTTTGATTTATATTAAAACTTTTAAAAGAACATTTTGTTATGTTTTATATATGTGTATATCTTTATATATGTATATCAATTTTTAAAAGTTCTAATGAATAGCTAGTTTAAAGTTTTTATAAAAAAATATAATAATGTTTATGATTTTAAATTAATATATAAAATATGTATATATTTTTAGTTATAATATTTCATTTTAAGTTTTTTAAAAATAATTTTATATTTATTTGTTCATCCGCAATGGCAAACGTTAGCTGAAACGAGATTTTAATTTTAAAAGGTTCAAAACGATTTGAAGTGATTTGAAGCAATTTGTAGCGGTTTTTAGTGGTTTGTATGATTGTTTCGAAACGTTGTTAACCGCTATCAACCGTAAAAGTTACGTTTGCGGGTGGTAGCAGGTGGTAGCGGAAACCAGTCATACCCTTACAATCACGCGATGGAAGGACACTGAAACTGCTACTACGAATAATAGATGTCTTGAGAATCCTATATTCATATGAAGTAACATTCGCCTGTTCAAACCTTTTAGAGAACCAACAGTAGCAGTCTCAATAAGCAAAAAAAAAAAAAAACAGTAGCAGTCTCTGGAATTTCAACGAAAAGTTCAGGAACCCATCTACTCCAGAGCCTGGATTCCTGTCTCTCCTCTGCATGCTCAGGCTTTAAGTGTAATCCCACCTCGTAAACCTAAGAGATCTTTCTCTGTTGCAGAATTAGAGTCTAATGTAAGTGTCACAGTGCTTGGTTATAATACAAGCTATTCAAATTTATGTTTCTTGTCTCATCAAAAGCCTCTATGACGTTGAAACTTACTGAAAGGAATTCTTTTTGTATGTGGATTAAGTGAAATAAGTTGATCAGGTCATACATAATAAACTACAATTGTTGTTACATTTCATATACACATGTGGACCAACTGAATAAGACATGGACATGTATATGTTCAAATCTGGGATACCGTAATAGTATAATCCTCGTGCTACTGCATTGCTTAAAACTTGGTAAATCGTATGTTTTCAATCCAAAAGAAACAAGAAATCGACAAGGTGGTAATGGTACTACAAACTAAGTAATACATAAAATAAAATAAATGAGTCACTCCTGTTATCATCAATTATCAATTGATTTTAGGTTGGAAATTTATCTATATTAACATAAACAATCATCATTGAGAATAATTAATGAACTAGGTTAAGATATGCGCCTTGCACGGAATAAACATTATATATAAATTATTTTGACATATTATATGTTCTTACATATTATAAATAATAAATATATATTAAATAATTAAAGATTCAATAACTATTATGTATATAATTAAAATGGTGCCAACACCTAAATAAATTTTATTAATCCAAACAAAAACTATTTCTATTTTATATGGTAAATACTTAAATTTAAATGATATTTATATTTTAATATTGATATCTATTAACTAATGTTTTTATTCATATTGTTTTTTGATCATTTGTATCTTTTATAACAAAAATTTTGAATTACTGGTAACAAAATTTTAATTGTGGGATGTTTAATAAATTTAGTAATTTTTATATATATATTTTTAAAAAATCGATTCAAAATTTAAAATTTAATATTAAGTTGTCAATATTTGTTCAAAACTTGAATCAAAAAAGATTGTTCAAAGCTTCGAAATTGTTTTTTAAAAATATTATATATATATATTGTATGGTATGTAGTTTAATTTAAATGAGACTTCCTACTTATATGATTTTGTAATCATTTGTATTTTGTCGTAACAAAATTTAAATCATGGTCACAAAAATTTTAATGTGAGATTTTTAATTGTTTTAGTAATTTATAGTCATTTTTAAAAATTCAAAATATAACACATACGGAAAATCTAAAATTTTATTATTAATTTATTTTAATAAGTTAATTTTTTTTAAAAAATGATAGAGGATACTATTCTAATTTTTATCAAATTTTTATTATTGAAAATTATTAATTGTCATATATATACTTTAGGTACATTAAGCAATTATGTAATTTTATTTAAAGAAATAATGAAAAACATTAATAATTAATTTATGATTAATTTAACAAAAAGTTTATTATATATTTATATGGACCAACATATAAGAAGTATTGTAATGATGAAACATGACTATACCAAATGTTGTAATGCGTCTCTTCTATTAAAAAAAATCTTAAGAGATCATTTGGAGATCAAGTCATAGGCACATTATAGTAGAACTCAAACGTGACCCTCTCAATTTCGAGTATTTTTCTCCAAGTACTAGTTCAATATATTCGATAGTGTGAATCTCACAAAACCACAAAATATTGTGAGAACTGATCGAGAGCGGTTCCTGACGCTTTTTCCTATGCTTCTTTAATTGTCGTGGATCTATATAATATTCTTCTAGTCACTTTGTCACATAATAATGTTTTTAAGTACTTATCGCCAACATGTTTAATAATTCGTACTGGTCAAATAATCAATTCCAACTTCAGGAATCTTTATTATCTTGCTGGATGAGTTTTGCATATCATTGTTATTGTCAACTACATATGAGACTTCTGGACACAACTATTAAATTTGAATTTTTATTTTGACGTTTCCATCGAATTGAGAACAAAATGGAATTCGGATAAGAAAAAAGCAAAAAGTTTGGGACTCTCTCTCTCTAAAATTGTTCTGTCCTTTTTCTAGAAAACAGAACACCACCTTCGCCGTGACTGTGTTTTTCAGTTGACGGGTGGGTTTCCACAGTCACCGTCGATCCGGCATCTCTCTTTTTCTTCTTGTTTTTTCTTTTCTTCCTCCGCCGTATATTTTGGTGGTTGTTCTATGTTCCCGGCGTCGTACCGTGTCTTGCGGTAGACGGCCGACTTTTTGTCTCCGGCGTGGCATCTATCTCTTGGTGCACGGTCGGCTGTCGGTGCATGCGTCGTACGGTATTTCCATCCTCCGACGACGGCTTTGGTGGAGTTTTTCCGGTGTTCCGGTGATGTTTAGGAAGTGGGTGTGGCTTCACTTCCGGCCGAGAACTCGATGGATCGATGGGTCTCTAGGGGGAAGAAAGCGATGGGGTAGATGATAACGACTTCGGTGGTACTGGATGCGCTCTTGGGATTGTCCCTGACGACGCTCTCCGACGAAAAGAGTCCACGCGAAGATGGTGAAGGAGAAGGAGTCGGGTTTCATGTTTCCGGCGTTCTTCGGTGTCCCGGTGAAGCGACGGTTAGCTATCTCCGGTGGGGAATCTTGGCGGTGCAGACGTGTGTAGATGCGCGACGCATGACTTCGTTTTGTGGAGGTTTCAACATGTGTCCTCTCGGTTCTTTTGCCTTTGTTACGCGTGATCTCATGACGCGTCATGACCACTAGGGTTCGATCTTGGGTCGATGTTGGGTTAGACTGCAATTGGGCCATTGTTTGGGCCTTTCCGTTTTTTTTTAATTTGGGATATATGTTGGATCTCTTTTATGGGTTTATTGTAATTTGGGCTTAGTCCCTTTATAATATTAATAGACGGAAAAAAAAAAAACGGAATTCATCAAGTACACATATTAATATATAGCCTCCTAATGTTTGTATCCGCACTGTATTTAATAGGAACAAAAATCATTACTCTTAATATTTTCTGACCGGAGGCAATTAAGAAAAACAAGGCCTACTCATATACAAAAACTAGGGCTGGGCGTTCGGGTACCCATTCGGGTTTCGGTTCAGTCCATTCGGGTTTCGGATTTTCGGGGTCAAAAATTTCAACCCCATTCGGATATTTCTAAATTTTGGTGGTTCGGTTCGGGTTCGGATAACCCATTTAAAATGTTTTTAAATTTTCAAAATTCATTATATACTTTAAATTTTCAAAATCTATAAGAAAGATAATATATTACATATAAATTTTCATAACATATATGTCAAAATATCTTAACTTAACATATAAATTGGTTTTCTTTGAATATTTGGATAAAGAATCAATAGATATTTAACTATTTTTAGTGTTTTCAGTATACTTTAGCTATTTTAAATATTTATTTTTGACTATTTGCATATATTTTTTGAGTATTTTGGAAAACTTAAAGGTATCTTATATATTTTTAATATTTTAATATACATTATATATAAAATAATATATATATTTAAGTATATAAATTTATTTCGGATACATTCGGGTACCCAAAATACTTCGGTTCAGATCGGGTTCGGTTTCGGTTCTTTAAATACCGAAATTTTGAACCCGTTCGGATATTTAATCAATTTCGGTTCAGGTTCGGTGCTACTTATCCGGATCGAGTTCGGTTCGGTTTTTTGGATTCGGATTTTTTGCCCAGCCCTAACAAAAACATTACATAATTCACCTTAACAGAAACGATATATTTTTTTCAAAAAAAAAAAACAGAAAAGATATATTAAAAATATGAATACTAGGGAAATGTGCTTGTGCGGCTAATCGAACCCATTACCTATCTTTTGAAAACTGGCATCACTCAAACATATGAAGAACTTTATAATTTTTTTTTTGTCAACAAGAACTTTATGAATTAATGACAGTTATTCTACTAAACCAAAAAAAGGCTTGAAGCCTTGGCTTCTACAACTTCCCTAAAGGCCGCCTACTGACTAGGACCGCACCGTAGTTGTTATGCAGTTGTCCGCCGCATGTTGTCACTCGGAACCATACATATTACACATAACTTTGTAGATACTATTTTTGAGCGACTTGCATCAACAACAATTCTACAAATATAATACTAACATATGGATTACAGAAGTTAATGGGAGAGATAAAGATGATTTAAACTAAATTATCTACCACTTGACATAACTTTTGTAGTAGTAATAAATTAACATGACAGTCACTACTACTTAAAAAAAGAAGAAGGAGATGGCCCCAAGCCTACGAGTGATATGCTTAAAGAAAGACAGGTAAAAAAAGTAGCCGACAAATATAAGTTTAGACTCGTCCTCGGACCAATCGCAAGACTTGTCGTGTCCCCTCTCACGTTTCCCGGGAAACTTCCTCTTCTGGTTTCTCTTTCTCTCTTCTAAACATTTGTTCTCAAATTCTCGTTGTTGCTTTGTGTTATTTCTTGGAGAGTTGTTGATGATGGAATCGAACTTCTCAAGAATGGTCGACGTTTACGAGGATTATTATGATGTGAGTTACTTACCCAACCAGATTCCTAATCTGGGATTTGGCGTTCCTTCCTCCAGCGATTTCGATCTCCGCTTGGATCGTGTTCAACCTTCTATTTGGGTTCCATCAACACAACAAGATCAAGATCTTCATCATCTTCATCATGATCAAGACTCTCCTCCTCCTGCTGCTGCTGCTGCTGCTGATGAGACCGATTCAGAAAACACTCTTTTAAAATACGTAAACCAGCTTCTTATGGAAGAAGAGACTCTCGCTGAGAACCAGTCTATGATGTCCTACGACTCTTTAGCTCTACGACAAACCGAAGAAATGTTGCAGCAAGTCATCACCGACTCTCAAACTCAATCTCCTTATTTTATTACTCCTTATTCTAATTCTATTAGTACTAGTAGCTGTAGTAGTAGTGGTGGTGGTGGTGAGGTTTTGACCAGTAATAGCGATTCTTGTGTCCGGCTCAAGACAAGAACTAACTCTACTGGGGTTTTGTCGTTTCAAGGACCAAACATGTTGCCTAGATTCCGACAACCAGCGAATGAGATCATGTTTAGTGATACAAATTCAGTTATGCAGTTCAAGAGAGGGCTTGACGAAGCTAGCAAATTTCTTCCTAACATCGATCAATGGCTCTTCAACCGGGAAGATGAAAAAAGTTACATCTCGAGAGTTAGGAAGCATCATCACGAGCCTGAAGAAGTAGAGGAAGCTAGGAGAAGCAAGCAATCTGCAGTGAATGTAGATGATGGTAAACTAACAGAGATGTTCGATAAGGTTTTGCTTCTTGATGGCGAATATGATCCACAGGTTATCGAAGAAGGGGATAACGTGTCCAGCAAGTCTCCGTCTAGTAAGATATTATTAGAAAGAGGCCAAGATGTTGATTTCCGCACGCTTCTTATTCTATGCGCGCAGTCCATTTCAATAGGAGATATGATTACATCTCATGATTTGCTGAAGCAGATAAGGAGTCAGTCTTCACCTCTCGGCGATGCATCCCAGAGACTAGCTCATTTCTTCGCCAATGCCCTCGAGGCGCGTCTTCAAGGGAGCAGTGGGGGTACGATCCAGAGTTACTACGATTCCGTGGCCTCCAAGAAACGAACAGCTGCGCAGATTCTTAAGTCTTACAAAACGTTCTTGTCTGCTTCCCCGTTCATGACTTTGATGTATTTCTACTCCAACAAGATGATTATTGACGCTTCCAAAGATGCTTCGGTTCTTCATATAATCGACTTTGGGATCCTTTACGGTTTCCAATGGCCTATGTTTATACAGAGGATATCCGAGAGCACGACCGGGCCGAGGAAGCTGAGGATAACCGGTGTGGAGCTTCCTCAAAACGGGTTTCGACCAACGGAGAAGATAGAGGATACAGGTCGGAGACTGAGAGAGTATTGCAAACGGTTTGGTGTTCCGTTTGAGTACAATGCTATAGCGTCTAAGAACTGGGAGACAATCCGCTTGGAGGAGTTCAAGATCCGACCCAACGAAGTTCTAGCGGTTAACGCGGTGCTACGGTTCAAGAACCTGCGAGATGTGACTCCAGGGGAAGAGGATTGCCCGAGGGAAGGGTTCTTGAAACTGATCAGAGACATGAAACCTGACGTTTTCCTCAACTCCACGGTTAACGGATCTTTCAATGCTTCCTTCTTCACCACGCGGTTCAAAGAAGCTTGTTTCATTACACAGCGGTTTTCGACATGTTTGATTCGACACTGTCTAGGGAGAACCCGGAGAGGGTGCATTTCGAAGAGGTATTTTACGGGAGAGAAGTGATGAATGTGATTGCATGTGAAGGAGTAGATAGAGTGGAGAGACCAGAGACTTACAAACAGTGGCAAGTGAGGATGATGAGAGCTGGGTTTAAGCAGAAGCCTGTGGAGGCAGAGCTTGTGGAGTCGTTTAGGATAAAGATGAAGAAGTGGGGTTACCATAAAGACTTTGTGCTTGATCAAGATAGTAACTGGTTCTTGCAAGGTTGGAAAGGCCGCATCCTGTTCTCTTCTTCTTGTTGGGTCCCTTCTTAACTTGTGTGACAATCAGATGTATTTCAACTAAATTTTGCAATATCTTAAAATTAACTGCTTACATGATATGAATACGTTAATAAATTCAAATATGGACCAAAGATTGAGTAAAACCGAGATTCACAACAAAAAAAACAAAATTATATATGATAAATTTATACAAAATATAAAATTTATATTTATTGAATAAATTATAAAGAATAATGCATAAAATAAAATTAATTAATTAAGACATAAATAATAAATTTAGAAATGAACTTTATGAAAACTAGAGAAATTTAGAAATCATTTATATCTTTTAAAAATGTTCCTCTAATTGATTATTTTAAATTAATAAGTTTGGTACTAAATGTAAAACTTTAGGATTGTATCCATTAATATAATATACAATCAGATAATAAATAATATATTTCATAATTTTCACAAAAATCAAATGTAGATATTATAAAATAAAAAATAGTTGTACAGGTCTATAATTAAACTCTATTATATATTAAAAATTAAAATGGAGGGAGAGAGAGAGAGAGGGAGGGAGGGAGTAGTTTTCTTGTCACGTTGTCACTTTATGTGTTTTAGGTTGCGTGATGTAAGCTGAGAGCTTTTGATAATGCACGGCACCGGACATATGTGGATTTGAAGGTAAAACAAAAATTGATCTCCTTATTTGACAGCTCAGTTTGTAAATTAGGTATGTGTTTCTTGTGCAAGAAGTAACTATCTTTGTGCTTAATGTCAATGATAGGACAAATGGAAGACGCTGGTGCACACAACAAGAATATCACCGCAACAAAGGAGGGTCAGCATGTTCCACAGGACTCAGGAGCTCTTAGTCCGGGTACTATTTGCTCATGCCCACTGGTCCCAGCAACAAGGAAAACAACAGTTGCTAGAGACCACAAAAGCTCAAGACCAGTCTTACTCTATAACACGCCCCTTCATTTTATGTAGGGTCCACCTTCAAAATAAAGGGTTGAAGGGGTGATCTCCAATGGTGACCTTCAAATTTTTTTTCTTGAAAATTTATATTTTACACTTTAGTCCTTAATTTCAGAAATAGTTCTTTATATCCATTAAAATTTTATAAATTAACAGTAAATACATATTAATATTTATTATTGACATAATTAGTAAAAATATTTAATTATAACATCAAATTACTTATAATAAAAGATAAAAAAACATAAAAACATAAAATTACATATAATAATAAACATAAACAATTCAAATTATATATATATATATATATATATATTAAAAATACAAAACTAATCAATACGATTATTTCCGTAATGCTCCCAAATATACTCAATCAAAGTATTTTTAAGTGCTAAATGAGCATCCTTATTTTTTATTCGAAGATTACGTGTTAAAAATTGTTGAAAACACATATCTTCGTTTATGGCACAAGCATAAGCTTAATATTCAGCTAGAAATTGTTGAAAACGCATAAGCTTAATATTACGTGCTAGAAATTGTTGAAAACGCATAAGCTTAATATTCAGCTTATGGATTTATCTGAATATTAGTATTGTAAGATATATTTTAATGTGTAATATTTCAGTTTATGTAACTTTTATTTGATGTAAAATATTATGATTGTAATATAATTTTGTATTTGTGTAAAAGTTTCCAAAATATAATGTGTGAAATAATATGTTTATATTTTGTTTTTATTGAATATTAGTATATATTGGTATATAATATAAATTAATATATTATTATTATTATTTTAAAATAATTTTATAAGACCAAAATCATAATATTTAAGTGTCAATATAATTATAATAGTAGAATACCAAATAAGAAACAATAAGTACACAATCATTAAACATATATAAATAGAAGGACTAAAGTGAAAAGTAAACAGTGTTTTAAAGGTCTGTACAGTGCCCCTTCATATTTGGAGGTGTACTATTCACCCCTTTAAAATTTGAAGGGATAAAGGGCTGTTGGAGTGCAAAAGCCTTTAAAAAATGAAGGGATGAAGGGCTGTTGGAGATACTTTAAACCGGGACAAAAGTGTACTGTTATCTCCGTGAAAATGGATGAGCATGGAATTTGATACAGTAGAACCTCTATAAATCAATACTCGATAAGATAATAATTTTATTGATAAATTTTGCCGGTTTCAATTTATGTCGATTAAAAATTTGACATAAATTAATAAATTAATAAGATATTTTTAGAAAAAATTATGTAAATATATGGTCGTTTTAAAATCATAAATTAATAATATATATGTATATATATTTTATGTAAGTAAGAATCTTTTATTATATTTTTTTATATTAACAATGGAATTATCTTTATATTTTATTAACATTTATATTTTTGATGAGATTTAGTAATATTATATCTAAAATCACATTTAAGTTCTATGCAATATAAATTATATACATAAAATAATATAATAAAATTATTATAAATGTTTAATTTCATAAAATAACAATTAATGTTTGTATACTAAAATCAAATATTTTTCTTATCTTAGAATAAAAATATGTTAAAATAAGAAATCTACGTAAAAAACTTTTATAAACTAATATCTCTATAAACTAATAAAATTTCAAAATTCAAACATTGTTAATTTGTAAAGGTTCCACTTTATATACCTTTTTGTTTGCTTGTTTGTTTATTTGTTCTGTTATGTCATGTAATGAAAATATTGATTGGGTAAATAAGAAAAGGAATGGCATGTGGTGATTTGATCAAAAAAAAGAGAATGGTATGTTGTGAAAAAGAGGATAGATATAAAGTTACATATGTGAAGTCTAGTAATTGTCACAGTGCTTGGTTATATTAATAGGTTTATTCTTTTTTTTTGCCTTGCAGTTTTCAGATTAGCTGAATAATTCGCACAAAGAGCTTTCTTTACAAACAGCATTCATTATTTTTATATTCATCAAAACTTGTTTGAAGTTGAAACTTATTAGTTGAAAGAGATACTTTTTGCATGTCGATCAAGTAAAATAAGTTGATCAGGTCATACATTATAAACTACAATTGTTGTTACATTTGAATTTGATTATATGATATAGACATGTGGACCAAGACATGGACATGTAGGTCCAAACCTAGTAATAGTATAATAGTGGTGCTACACTGGTAAAGAGTATGTTTTTAACCCACAAGAAAACAAATAAACAAAAAAGGTGGTAGAGGTACAAACAAACATCATTGAGCATGTTGAATGTGAAGGGAGATCATTTTTCACAAACTATTATTAACAATGAAAAGTAAGCATCATTGAGAATGATGAATATATGATTCTATATGAAGGGAGATCATTTGGAGATCAAGTAAGCTCTCTCATACTCACATTATACAACTAAAACGGGGCACCCACTCAATTTTGATAGAGTGTGTTCTTCAAGTATTAGTACAATATTAGATGGTGAAAATCTCACAAAATCACAATATATTATATGAAAAATGACATTGTGACATCATCAGATCCGGAGTTTATGTGCTTTTATTAATTGTCGTGGGTCTATAATAGTTTCTAGCACGTTGTCACTTAATGTTTTACATTTTCGTTAGTTTGTAAATATATCGTACTTTTTTTTTGAAAGTTAAATATATCGTACTTATCAGCAATATTTTAAGTAATTCGTATTGGTCAAATAATCAACACCACCTATCAGGAATCTTCATAAATCTTGCTCGCCAAGTTTTGCAGATCAAACTTGTTTTTGTCAACTATCATATAAAATTAAAATTAAATATCATATGATTGATTTGACTTTCATCAAAATGAAAATAAAACGGAAATTGATCAAGTACATCTACATAGTACAGACGATCTAGAAACTATTTAACATATTGATCACAAAAGTTAATGAGATGAAATTAAAGATGATACAAAATAGTTTGTGATTGGTCCGATGATGACTCAAAAGTCAACTCTCTATATCATCTCTGTTTCTCTAACCATCTCTCAATCTCTTGCTGTTGCTCTCACGCATAGCAATATCCAAATCCAATCAAACCTTCACGTTTCCATATTGAATCTAACAAAGTCCACTTTACTTGTCCCACTTGTCCTTCTTTTTCAGATGTAAGCAATGTTTCTCTGAGTTCTCACCTGCTTCAGATTCCCTTATTGAATCTATTTGTAGTTTTTTTTTTTTTTTAATTCATGTGCTTTATGTTCTTTATGGAATCGAACTTATCTAGAATAGTCAACGGTTACGAGTATTACGATGTGAGTTTCTTACCAAACCAGATTCCTAATCTGGGATTTGGTGTTCCTTCTATGAGCGAGTTCGATCTCAGCACGAATCATCATCATCATCAACCTTCTATTTGGGTTCCAGCGACAGAACAAGATAAAGATCTTGATCAGCTTCATCATCACGATCAGTACTCTCCTCCAGCATCTGATGAGATCGATTCAGAAAACACTCTTCTGAAGTACGTAAACCAGCTCCTTATGGAAGAAGAGACTCTCTCCGAGAGCCAGTCTATGTCCTCCTACGATGCTTTGGCTCTACGCCAAACCGAAGAGATGTTGCAGCAAGTCATCAACGACTCACTAGCTCAATCTCCTTATATAACTCCTCCTGATTCGATTACTAGCAGTACTACTAGTAGCGGTGGTAGTAGTGGTGGTGGTGGTGAGTATTTGAACAGTAACAGCAATTCTTGTGTCCGGATCGAGACAGAAGCTGACTCTGCTGTGTCGTTGCGTGGATTCGGACAGCCAGCGAATGAGATTCTCGTCAGGAGTATGTTTAGTGATGCGGATTCAGTTAACCAGTTCAAGAGAGGCCTTGAAGAAGCCAGCAAGTTTCTTCCTAACACCGATCAATGGATCTTCAACCTAGAACAAGAAGTCGTTCCCGTGAAAGATGAAAAGGGCTTCTCTAGAGTTAGGAAGCATCATTATAACCACGAGCCTGAAGAGGAAGCTAGGAGGAGCAGCAAGCAATCTGCAGCTAATGTAGACGATGGTAACATAACAGAGCTGTTCGATAAGGTTCTGCTTCTTGATAACCAATTGAATCCACATATTAAAGAAGAAGAAGAAGAAGCCGATGTTAATAACGTGTCAAGCAAGTCACCTGCTAATACCAAAGAAGGAGGCCGAGCCAAGAAGAAGAGCAAAGCTGTTGATTTCCGCACGCTTCTCACTCTATGCGCACAATCCATCTCCTCAGGAGATAAGCTCGCAGCTGATGAATTGCTAAAGCAGATAAAGAAACAATGTTCGCCTCTCGGCGATGCATCGCAGAGACTAGCTTACTTCTTCACCAAGGCACTCGAGGCGCGTCTTCAAGGAAGCAGCGGAGTAATGATCCAGAGCTACTACGACTCTATAACCTCCAAGAAACGAACGGCTGCGCAGATTCTCAAAACGTACAAAGCCTTCTTGTCTGCTTCACCGTTCATGACTTTGATCTACTTCTTCTCCAACAAGATGATTCTCGACGCTTCCAAAGATGCTTCGGTGCTTCATATAATCGACTTTGGGATCCTCTACGGTTTCCAGTGGCCTATGTTCATACAGTACATATCCAAGAGCAAGACCGGGCCGAGGAAGCTGAGGATAACCGCTGTGGAGCTTCCTCAAAACGGGTTTCGACCGACGGAGAAGATAGAGGATACGGGTCGGAGACTGAGAGAGTATTGCAAACGTTTTGGTGTTCCGTTTGAGTACAATGCTATAGCGTCTAAGAACTGGGAGACAATCCGCTTGGAGGAGTTCAAGATCCGACCGAACGAAGTACTCGCGGTTAACTCGGTGCTCAGGTTCAAGAACCTTAGGGACGTGACTCCAGGGGAAGAGGATTGCCCGAGAGACGGGTTCTTGAAACTGATCAGAGACATGAAACCTGACGTTTTCCTCAGCTCGACGATCAACGGATCTTTCAACGCTCCCTTCTTCGCCACGCGGTTTAAAGAAGCTTTGTTTCATTACTCCTCGCTCTTTGACATGTTTGGTTCGACTCTGTCCAAGGAGAACCCGGAGAGGATGCATTTCGAAGGGGAGTTTTTCGGGAGGGAAGTGATGAACGTGATTGCGTGTGAAGGAGTGGATAGGGTGGAGAGACCGGAGACTTACAAGCAGTGGCAAGTGAGGATGGTTAGGGCTGGGTTTAAGCAGAAGCCTGTGGAGGCAGAGCTCATGGAGTCGTTTAGGGAGAAGATGAAGAAGTGGGGTTACCATAAAGACTTTGTGCTTGATCAAGATAGTAACTGGTTCTTGCAAGGTTGGAAAGGTCGTATCCTGTTCTCTTCTTCTTGTTGGGTCCCTTCTTAACTTGTGTCTTGCGATCAGAATAATTTTTCATGTAATAACATTTGTTTCTTTCTTTTACTTTGTTTTCTTTTGCTTTGCTATGTGACATTCTATGTATTTATCTTGAAATACTAACACTTTAGTAGAGAGAGATGGAGCCTTTCAATGTTCATGAAATTGAGTACGAGCTTTGTATATGATGAGTCATTCGGCTTATTTGGAGGCTAAGCAGAGCTTAGAGATTAGTAGGTTACTTTTTTAAAATTATAATTTGATATTTTAATTTTTAGGTTTAATTATAAAATTATCTTGATATATTTATAAAAATTACATATACAAATAAGAAATTAAACAAATTTATGTACTTACTTTTTTTTAAACACTAGATTTCATTGATGAATAGAATTCCAGATTACAAAAAGATCACTAAGATGCTCCACTTTGGCGATTAGTGTGATCCCAGGCAGAGGCAATGTCACACTTGAACCAAGATGTTGGAGGAGGTTTCCAGCCGTAGATGATTCTCTTCTTCCTCTCTAAATCTATAGCTTTTGCTTGTTGTTCTGCTTCTTTGCTAGTGATGATAGTGATATTATTGGAGCGATAAACAATCCTGCAGCATGGCCATCCTTACGGTTTTACTCGCACCATTTGCTATACTGGATCAAGGATTTTAATGATTGGAAAGCTCAGATGCATTCCCATCATCATATCCTTGCAGCAAAAAAGATTGCTTCAAGTGTAATCACAAAGGCTTTTCATCAATCTTATATAGCAGTGGGTTATCCCTCTTGGCTTAGTCATCTCTTTGTCTAAATTGTAGGATTGATGTTGATCCTTTTTGTAATCTGGAATTATATTCATCAATGAAATCTAGTGTTTAAATTTATGTACTTACATAATATTATTAATTAATTAAATAGATTATCAGTTCAGATCAATTTTAACATATTTTAATCAGTTTAGAACCAATATGAAGTGATTAAATTGGATTTTAAAAAAAAATCATTACATAATAGATTTTTATAACATTGGAGCTTAATAGAAAGCCTCAGTCCAAAGAAAAAAATATTGGAGCCTTTTAACCAAATCAAAGCATTATTGCTTCTTCCTTCCTTATGTTTAGTTCAAAACATGAAGAAGATACATTATCGTGTTCACTTTATTACCTTCGATGAAATTTACATTTTTAGTAACCATTTTGGTGTCTTTATGTTGGAACCACCTGTGGCTCAAGCGGTGGAGGAGCTCCATCATCCTCAACAGGCTTCACCGTCACAGACTCCTTATCCGTCTCTTCGAATCCAGATTTAAACCTGTCGTAGTTCGTTGTCTCACCAGACTTAAACGGACGCTCACCCAAAACTCTAGTAAGATCGTCCTGATGCAGAACCTCCTTCTCTAGCAGTAGCTCAGCGATCTGCGCCACTTGCTCTTTGTGTTCTTCTACGAGCTCGACCGTTCGCTTGTAAGCTTTGGCCACCCATTCTCGGACCTCTTCGTCTATCATAGCACCGGTTCTGTTGCTGTATGGTTTGGAGAACTCGTCTTCTCGCTGCGGGAATGAAAGTAATCCTATCTTGTCGCTGAATCCGTAAACGGCTACTTGCGCGTACGTCATCTTGGTCACCTTCTCCAGATCGTTCTGAGCACCAGTCGAGATTCTTCCAATCAATACCTTCATTGTGGACGCACCAAACAAACAAGGATTCACTTAAGATCTTAAATCCGTAATGAGAATTATCGATAAAAGACAAAACACATATGCTAATAACTATTAACACTACTCTAGTGTCACAGCCAAAAGTAGTTACCTGTTCAGCAGCACGGCCGCCGAGAGTCATGCAAGTCATGTCGAAGAGTTGTTCTTTGGTCATCAGCAAGTTCTCATTTGGAACATACTGCGCAAACCCAAGCGCTGCTGTGCCACGAGGTACGATAGTCACCTTTAGCAATGGCTCTGCATGTTCCAGAAACCACCCAGCAACCGCATGGCCAGATTCATGATACGCAACTGTACGTCGCTCCAGTTTGCTTATTACCTGCAGTCATGGAACAACCAATTAAAAAAAGAAGATAACAAAAATCTTTGCCTCATAATGAGCAAACTGTTGATAGTAGTAGTAGGGCACACATACTCTGTTTTTCTTCTCCAGACCTCCAATAACACGATCGATAGCAGAGTCAAAGTGAGCCATTGTCACCGTCGCTCCTTCATGCCTAGCAGCAATAAGAGCCGCCTCGTTACACACATTCGCAATGTCAGCTCCAGCAAAGCCAGGAGTGAGTGCTGCAAGCCTCTGCGAGAAATAAGAAGGCTCATGATCTAGCTTAATCTTCTTCAAGTATATCTGGAATATCTGGTCACGCCCTTTAATATCAGGCTTGTCTATCGTTATCTGACGATCAAACCGGCCGGGCCTTAACAAGGCTTTATCGAGAATATCCGGCCTGTTGGTCCCAGCTAGCACGACGACACCAGCAGTAGTACCAAACCCATCCATCTCAACCAGGAGCTGATTGAGAGTGCTTTCACGCTCATCGTTTCCACCGGAGAAACCTCCACGTCCTCTCGCACGGCCAATGGCATCGATCTCGTCTATAAATATAATGCTAGGTGCACACTGTCTAGCCTCTTGGAACAAGTTTCTCACTCTGGAAGGTCCAACACCAACGAACATCTCCATGAAGTCTGAACCAGATATGGACAGAAACGGCACAGCTGATTCTCCAGCCGTAGCTTTTGCTAGAAGGGTCTTCCCAGTCCCTGGTGGGCCTACTAAAAGCGCACCTTTTGGGATCTTAGCTCCTAAATCTTCATACTTCTTTGGGTTCTGAAGGAAATGCACAAACTCCATTATCTCTTGCTTAGCCTCCTCACATCCAGCTACATCTTTAAAGTATATCTGGCAAAAAATCATAAACTATCCGTTAAGAGTTTTCACACATTAAATTTTAATTATCAATGCATTTTTTTTTAAGTGCTAATGCTAACCTTATTCTTGGAGTTTTTATCAGCTCTCGTTATCTGAGCTTTCCCTATATTGAAAATCCCACGGCCACCTTTCCCACCAGGTCCTCCTACACTTCCCAATCCACCTTGCATCCGTCTCGCCCCGTAAACCAGCGTACCCAAGAGAAGTAAAGTCGGCGCAAACCTCAGCAGTTCCTGGTACCAGATCATTTCAGAGACGTAGGTGACGGGGACAAAGTCATGGGAATCAACGCCTAACGCTTCTTGAGCCTCTTCGAGTTTCTCCTCGAACGATTCAACGCTACCAATGTTAAAGTAGTACTTATACTGACCACCACGACCTTTGGCGCCAGGACCTTGAACGACTTCTTCGGTTTGGCTCTTCGGTGAACTCCTCACGTAGACTTTAGCGACTGATTTGTTAGAAATGTCTATGTGGTCAACTAGACCAGCCTCGAGGAGCTTGTTTTTGAACTCCTGGAAACTAATCTGAAACGGATAATAATAATAATACAGAAAGTTAGATTGACATGATATAGATACATATAGATCCATCAAGATAAAGAAAGTTTTGGTTAAACAATGCCTCCTTACCTGTTGCTGTTCTCGGGAACCAAGGGAAAAGGAGGAAAGGATTAGAGCAATGGCCATCAGAGGAACTAACAAATTTTGGAACTCCTTTGTGTTAAAGTCCCCAGCATTCTCATTCTCACTCTTCTTTGAACCCTCTGCATTTTCAACAAATAAGAGTATCAAATAATTACAACTACAACCCTTACAAACAAAATTTCACAATCCTTTCAGAAGCAAAAGTTGCTCAAAGAATAATTGATATTATATTTACTGACAAGTGACACAACTACTGAATCTATAGAAGCTAGAAACAAGTGCTCAGACACCATAACTATTAGCTTTAATGATAATAATTACTCACTAGAACAACAGGGCATGTCTTTTCAGTGAATGTTTACCTCTGGATTCGGATTTGTGCTCATTCTTGGGAGCTTTCTTAGCGTCTTTGGGATAATAGTTCTCGTAATCTGCACAAAAGCACACCATTTAATGAGAGAGAGAGAGTCCACAAGCAAATTAGACAGGAAACTAAAATTGATGATGCGTACTCTTCGTCTTCTTATTCTTCTTAGGGGCTTGGGTAGAGAAGAAGCGACGCAATCTAGGGTTAGCGAAAACGCGGCTCAAATCATTGGCATCCACTACTCCTTTATGAGCAGCTAAAGAAGCAAACCGCCGCCTCAGAAACCCTAATCCACCTTCCACCTCATTTGCCGCACCCGACGGCGCTCGAACCCTCCATTCGCTTATAATCGCCGATCTCACACCACCGCCGTGTACCACCAATCCCTAATTTTCACCAGAAAAAGTTTCATTCTTTTTTTAAATCAGGAAACAATAGTTAACAATGGGAAAAGAACGAAACGAACCTTAGAGCGAGCGGATCGAGCGAGCTTGGAGAATATCATTGTGTCTCGGGACTAACAATATACCCAAACGCAGAAAGATTGCAACTTTGGTATCAGATTTGGAGGAAAGACGAAAGCTTTTGGGAAGTGACGATGTGGGCAATCAGATAACCAATAAGCCCAGAACGAAAATTTGGTATCTTTTTATGTGAAAATGAGAGTCTACTCTGCTTGGGAGACAAGACACCAACGCGTTCCAGACTCCAACATATATTTGTGGACTTTAATCTAGAATGGGACAAATGGATGAAAAAAAATCTGTCACCACCAATTTTAATCTACATGGGACAAGGGCTATGTAAATGACGTTTTTGCCATTAATGATGGTTCAACCTTAGCCATCAGATCTTATTTCTGTGTTTTAATCTTGGCCATCGAATACCATTTATCTTTTTTTTTAAAAAAAATCTCAACCATGTGAACAACTCAGAGCCACACAATTTTCTTATCTCATTTTCTCATTCGACTGAGTATAACTAGTATAACTCGTACAACTAAATATGTTAAAAATTATATAATTGATATATAAATATTATAATTTATGTATAATATATAACCACTAGACACAACTATTATATCATGTTTTATATAACAAATAAACAAACAAATATCATAATTGGTAGATGATGACAAACATTTCATATATATTTTTTAAGATTTTCATATTGTTGTTAAATTACTAAATTATACTCTTAATTTTACATTATATACTTTATACTTTTAAGGGTTGTTAATTATAGTAGCCATATTGTTATGATAAACAAACATCGAAAATATTTTTACAAACCTGTAAAATATTGGTTTAACTTCTACAACTAAACATATAGACGAGTAGTACTGGTACAACTGATACAACTTTGACATTTTAGAAAATGACAAAACCAATTTGGTATTCCATGTGAGAAAAACAATCAAATATCCTAATTGGTATGTGTTCGTAAGTTCTCTTAATTTATTTATATTTTTGAAAAAAAAATTCAAAAAATATTACACAACTCCATAAGTTTACATGATCTACCTTATACTTTTAAGGTTTGTTAACTTATTTGTCCATTTGGTTTTTGAAAAACATTCATGAAATGTATTTTTACGAAATTGATGATTTTATTGTAACCGGGCAAAAGCATATAAACATAAATAAGTGGTACAACTGATGTAATTGTATTTATTATGTGGTATAACTACTTTTTTCGATTTCACTGCCAATGTACAACTATGCACAAACTTGTACAACTAAAAAACTAATACAACTATGTACAGCCGGTATATAACTAAAAAACTGGTACAACTACTTACTATTTTATTTAGTATTATTTTAAAGATGCATAAATGTTATCATTTATGTATAATATGTAGCTACTATAATTAACACAACTAGTAAATCATGTTTTACATATGAAATAAACAAACGAATCTCCTAATTGTACCTGATGCAAAAATTACATCTTTTTGGGGTTTGTTAACTATATTAGTCATATTATTATGATAAATAAACATCAAATGTATTTTTACAAAGCTCTAAAGTGAAAATATTGGTACAACCCCTAAACCCAAGAGATGCAAACAATTGATATAATTTTTTATTATATATTAGATGAGTATTACTGGTATAATTGTGACATTTCATAAATTGAAAAACCAATTTGATATTCCATATAAGAAAAAAAACAACAAATATCTCAATTAGTATGTACTCAGAAAGTTTCTCTTAATTTATTTGGCCTCGAGAACAAAAAGTTGAAGATGCAAAGTTGTATTGGTTATTCACATTTTAAATGTACCATTTATACTAAATATATGTGTTAGAGTTGCATCGGTTATACTAGTTATAAGCATTCGAGTCGTACCAGTTATATACATTTTAGTTGTACCAGTTATATTCTTTTGTAGTTATACTAGTTGTATCAGTTATACTCTTTTTAGTTATACTAGTTGTAGCAGTAATACTCTGTGTTCTTCATTGTCGTGAATATTGTACATTGATGAGAATATTCGGTTTAAAATGGTAGAAAATTGGTTGAAGAGGATGATGGGTTGATCGATTTGACCAAAGATGATTATGGTTGATAGATTTGGAATGAGAATGATAGAACCCAGAATCCGAAGAATTTTTTTTTTTAAATTCTAATTTAAGATGAGAGAAACATGAATGGAGAAAAAAAAGAGAACAAGATAGATAATTGATTATGAAAATGGTGATTGTTGATGAACAATATGCAGACTAAGAAAGAGAATCGTTTTTAAAAAAGTTGGGATGAAAAAATTGGATGCAATTGAACCATCTGGTTTTGAAAAGAGGGAAGAACAAAAAAAATTAGGGATTGAGAAAAGATCCGACCCGGATCCAAATGATATTATCTGGATCGAATTTTGAATGGTTGGGTTGGTAATTTTATCAACTTTTGTAAGGATAATGGTCATTTCTCTACTTTTTCTATTTTTAAAGAAAATGAAAATTAAATAAAAAAAAAGAGGTCTATTGCAGATTTTTTTGAACCCTTTGTCCCATCCCAGCATTTGTTCCTATATTTGTTGCGTGGATTGTTTCAACCGGTTTGCTCTTCTCGATTTTAATAAGCCAACCGGTTCTTGACCTTTTTTTAGAATCTCAAAACCATTCCAAAGGGTGGTTAGGTATAAAGGCCCGTGTTGAGTTCAGTTGATGATCCCTTTAGATCATAACACATTGGACCATCTCAAAATAATTATACTAAATATTGAAAATGGTATGAATGGGCCTGTGTTGAATTAAGAAGCCACCTTTTCTTTTGCTTGGTAACATTTCTACCTGAGATCATCTACGCTTTGTAATTTAACTTTGATTTGCACTAGTTTCATATTTTTTTGTTTGTTTTTTTGGTCTACATCGGCTTAAAACCGGACCTAACCAAACAATCCCATATATGAAGGTCAAATGTTGAAACCACGAGTTATGAACACAAGAAGATATTAGAGTTCTTAACCGTGTTAAGTGTTATTAGTGTTTGGTTTACTTTATGGTTTACTGTTGGCGTAACCGGATACATTTGCTGTGCAAGTGAAGTGACACATAACACATTGTATCTTATCAATACAAGAAAATTTGTTAGGTATCGTCTTCTTCCTCTACCTTTCTCTAGTTGTTTACACTTTACACTAACCGAAGAGTTGGAACTTTTGTTGGTAATCCCACATTAATAATACCGCGCTATGTAAGGTTGAAGTTGTAAGTTTTTTTTTGTTCTGAGAATATTGTTGTTTTTGTCAGACTTGATTATATTTGTTAAACGAATAGTAGATACTTATTGTATTAATCAATGTCTAGTTATTATTTGTCTGATTATCGAGGTAAACTGTCAGATATGGGCTAATTAATGTTCCTGCAAAAAAGTAATTTAAGGTACTTTAACTTGACAGAAATGTTTGACTAGTCAAATAGTTAAGGTACACAAGTATAATTTGTTTAATAGTTTGCTTTCGATAAACTTTTCTTTACTTTTCAATCATGTGAAATTTGTTTTTATTCCATTTTACACCCAAAAAGAAAAAAAAAATTTACTCTACATTAAATAGAGAGAAAAAATTACTCTGGATTTTGCTTCTCTCTGACCTCCCTTTTCATCTTTGTTTTTCACCATTTTACTCCACTTAATACTAGTTACAGCCTAAGAGTCTTGTTGCTTAGACTTTTCTCTTATCAATCACACTCTGTAATTTTTGTAAATGGTGAAAAATTCGTACGCATGGTTTTATGGCTAGTTGAATGAGTTGTTTTCGGGAAACCCAGGCTGTTTTGAAAACACAAAGGAAGAAAACATGTGGAATATTATTAGACCCAAAGCTGTCTACTCTTGGTCCCGATTTCAATAATATTTATCGTAAGATACACTTTTCTTCCCGTCCCTCTTTGCTCCTTTCTCTCCAAACACTCACAAATCATATTTTCACGAAAAAGTTAATGTTTCGTTTAGAAAAAACTCCTATAACTGTCGACCACTAATTCATCATATAATTCGAGAGACAAGACCCCGCTTAGATCTTATACTTTAGTAGACAAAATTTGAAATAACGTATCTCCTTCTCAACATCAACCAATATAATAAATAAGAAAAAAAAGTATAATAATAAAATACTATTGTACTAGAAGTTTTTATCTTAACATGCAAAAATTTCAAACTCGTTTAATCTGAAGATTTGTTTAATGACTTCATTTATAATTCAAGGCACGAAGTTCGAGCGGGAATACTTGAATCACTCGTCAAGAATATTCTCTATGTTGGATCCTCGTCATTTGACTAAATATATATAGGCGTAGGTATGATTCCACAAGAGTTATTTTGGATTTCGTGGAAGCTTTGCTATAACTCCAACTAGTTTTAGAAATAGTAATCTAATTACGAATTTTCTTATGGTTACCTTCCCACTATACCAGTTTTATTTGCGTAAATATACTTTCAGTCGTAGACCAATAAACACACTAACACATGTATGGATACCAATTATTGTCCTCTCTCTCTCGCTCTCACGTGACGGTTGATTACGTTGATTGTTAACAACGTCTTTGTTTATTTTTTATTTTTTACAACCATAATGAGTGATTGATATTAGTATGTGAGGCTTCAAGTCATTTTGATGGAAATGTGGAACCTACAAAGAAAAAAAGCGACGATCTCTAGCCATTCGGATCAACGAATCACAACCAGTGTAAAATAAATCAAGTAAAAAGCTCATCCATATATTAAGGAGAAGAACTTGACCAACAACAAAAAAATCCTTTATAAAGAGAAAGTATGAAGGAAGAACGCCAGTCTTATTAATACGTGCTTGTATAAAACCAAAATGTGTTATGTGTAAATACAATACAATATATACATGCGTACTGACTATACACACGTCTTATTTGTGAAAATCATACTTGTAACCTATTTAAAACACAATTGTTTCTTAAAAGACGTTCTATGGGTAAAAAGTCATAAAATAGAAAGATTGAAAAAGGAAGTTAGTAGGCAGAAACCCTGTAATTTTGGCTAGAACTTATTAAACTATCCTAACATAATTAAACTGTGATCATTTTAACTGTTATACTCGGGTAACAATATTTGTTTATAGTTTTTGCTTTATTACGGCTCTACGACCTTTTTTAAAAAGTTTAACTATGCATAAATTTGTGTGAAATAGTTAATGGTTAAACACTTGTTCTATTCTTTCTGTGTGAAGCGGAGCTAATTAGGATACTGTGAATTTATATCTATTTAACTCACTATATATAATATAAGCAGTTCTCTTGTCTCTCCCTCTCTCTAGATCACTATCTCTCCTTTTATCTCAATCACCACAAACTCACAAAAAAAAAAAAAAATAGAGACCGGCCTCTATCTGAGTCAGAAGAAACTCTATATCTCCTCCTCTCCATCTTTCTTTCTTCTTGCAAACGCAGTCATGGACGAGAAGTGGAAGCTGTCAAAAAAGGATGCATCAGCTGCCTCGTGCTCATCTAGTTCCTCTAAATCTAAGTTCTCTAGAAGCTACTCAACTAGTGCTTCATCCACAAAGGCTCCTGCATTCGTACGAAGCTCATCCACTAAATGCTCAGTGCCTTCCTCTTCGTCCTCCATCTCCAGAAGCTCCTCAAAGAAAGAGAAAGGATCATCATCTTCTTCTATTACTCAAAAGTACAGTAGCTTGGCCAAAGAACAGAAGGGAAGGTTTTACATCATGAGAAGGTGTGTGGCTATGCTTGTCTGTTGGCATAAACATGATTCCTAGCTTAGATCTCATGCATTTATATTCTTTTTGTTTTCTTATATTAGATCAGTTTGATTCTCCACTCTAGGTTGCTACAAGTTTCTATACTAGTACATTGTAAGAAAGAGATTCTTTTGATGATATATTATTATTAATAATTTTGATAAGACAGAGTCATGAATACAGATGTATAAATAATTTAAAGTGTGTCGTCTGATGAAAATAAAATTAAAACATCGAACATATAGAAAAAGGTGAAAATTTTATGCCACAATCTGGAGGGTCATGTGTCGAGACGTACAATTATTTTGATGGGATTAAATTGAATAGTCACTTTCACAATGTCTGGAAAATAGTTAAATAATAACCAATGATAATTAATTTGGTCAAAGATCTGAGGTTGTTTTTTTGGTCAACAGATCTGAGTATTTTTCACATTGATCTTTACTAATTTTACTTGGCTCCATATGACCTTTTGCAGCTCTTTTTATGGCCGTGACTAGACTTCAAACAATACTTTTAAAAGAACCGTAATGGGTTCTAATTAGTGCATAGTTATCCTGATGGGGGTGATTATGTGGTCAATAAAGTTTATGTTACAGATTATAGATCTTGCCAAATGCCAAGCCAAAACATATATATTTTGGATTTGTTATCTTTTTCATTAATAATTAGTATTACATATTGACTAACTGAGTTAGTACAGCAAAACCTATTTAAAAAAAATATAAAAAAAATAAAAGAGAAGATAATAAATTCTTCAAAAAGTTACAGAAATATTTCATTCCAGGAGCCTTTTTTTAAAACACTCATGCCAGGAGCTTTATATTTAGCTATTTCTAAAAAACCTTTTGCCCAACCTGGTCTTTATAGATATACGTTTCTGCATCTTGTGGCAGTAATCTTTTCACACTTTGTTGTGTATTAGCAGAGGGAAGATTCCCTTCCCAAACCTAAGTTTCCTATATATGAAACCTGAAAAAGACTAATATCCTATATAATACTATATGAAGCAGATTATATCTAAATGGAAAAATTAAGATAGAATTAGTATACTTGTGTGTGAGAATGTGCTTACTTGGGCATTATTCCGCGTTACTGACATGAATACAATTAGAGTGGGAAAAAAACCGAGATAATGAAGAATCCAATGGAAAATTGTGAACCACTCGATCTTTGTCTCTTTTTGACTCTGACGATAATGTCATGATCATAGGAATTTTGGATTTAATCAGAAAATAAGTGATCACGTTATACATTTATTCAAAAGCCTTTTTCAATTATTGCAAAAAAAAACTCAAAAATAAACGTACGGGGAAATTCTTAAGAGTAGAAATATACAAAAATGCGAAATTAAAGAAGAAAGAAACTCAGACTTCTCAGGTGAGAAACCAAACACAAAAGTACAAGGGAGAGAAAGTGAACAGTGTCAGAAACATTACAAACTTTGGAAAATGAATGAAATGGCGCTATGAGACACGTTGGATATGTCAGAGTGAAAATCTGACGGTGGAGATAGCAGCTTCTGATTTTGAAACTGCGTAACCAAGTGGCTAAGTAGGTATCAAAATTTTTGTGGCGACTGTTCGTTTCGATTGAGGGGAACTATAGCTTTGGGGATACTTTTTATTTTCTTTTCAAACGTTGAACCGAAAGGCTCGTGTTTAGCAAATGCAAGAGTTCGATATTAATACTTATTCTAGGGCTTCACTTAGATTTATTGACTATATCTAAAGTTCATTGATTGACTTGATTAAAGGCCTTGAGGATAAGCCTATAAACATCACATGTTCAAGTGACTGTTTGCTCCACAATCACAGATCAGACAAACACATGTTTCATGGTAATGATTAAAGGAGTAGCCGAGTAGCAACTGAGAAAGTAATATATATATGGAAATTGGGTCAGAAAACTATAAACTAAAATATAATTAAGAATTTAACCAAAAAATCAACTCTAGTATTTCTAAAATATATACTATATTATCTTTTAATGACCGGTTGACAAAAAAAAATATAGGTTTTTTTTTCTATCATCAGTTACCATCGATGATTCTTTTATTACCATTGTCGCTTCAACTACACTTTTTCACCAACTATTTCTTCTTTACCGACCACCTCACCAAAAATTTATAATGATTTTTAATAGATGATAGCGATCAAAACAGTAGAGAGCTTATTAATTAACTATACGATGATTCAAACACATAATAAAGAAGATGAGAGTAAAAATTGAAGAAGATGAACAATGATGCTAATGCAGCATATTATTCTATTTTATGGTTATAGTTAGTGTATATTATTTTCTCCTCCAACTCCTGTGGTGGTTTCTTCTCTTCCCATAGTCAAATTAGGGGACAACCTCACCAAATCACCAGTAAATATTATCTTCTCTTACTCTTTCTAATTTTTATTTTTCAACTCTAGAAAAAATGAATCTCTCAAACTCATATGTACTGCAGGTTCCCATATATTATGGGGATGATTGGTAGAGGTTGTGGCTTTCTATTTTTTGCTCTAAGATTTAGGTTTTAGATTTTTAGTTCTGGCTTTAGTTTATTTTGATGTAGAGAATTTTCAGAACACTGAATAAAATCTATAGAAAAAGTGCTGTCTAAAACTAATATATTTCTTTTTATAATGTTTTGGCTTTAGATTTAATTTTGAAAATAAAAGCATGATTGCTTTAAAAAAGAGCTGTATAAATTAAAATGGCTGTCCACAGCTCCTACAGCTTCTACCAATCACCCCCTATGTTATCTGAACAATATGTACTGTTATATTTTGTTGTTATTATTCTATTTCAATAATGCTTCATATTATATATTGTGTGTATATTTTGATATTTGAGTTTGAGTTTTTTTTTTTAGATTTTAATGATTAATGTTTTGCGTTTAGTTTATGGACGGTTTGGGTTGACGTTGGAGTAACCATTGGCTCCTATAATCATAAACATTTCAAAATTTGAACAATATGTACTATATGTTATTTCGTTTGTTACTATTATATTCTGATAATGCTTGATATTATGTACTATATGTATATTTGATATTTGTATTAAGGTTTATAGTTTCTTTTAAGGTTTAATGATTAATTTTTTGAGTTTAGTTTATGAAAGGTTTGAGTTGATGTTGGGATAAACATTATTTCTTTTTTTTGCAATCATAAATATTTCAAAATCTGAATAACATGTAATATGTTATTTTGTATGTTATTTTGTTTGTAACTATTCTATTTTAATAATATTTCATATTATATACTATTTAAATATTTTGATATCTGGGTTAGAGTTTATATTTTCTTTAAGGTTTAGTGATTAGTGTTTTTGGTTTATTTATAGAATTTTGGGTTGACGTTGTGATAAACATTACTTTTTTCTTTGTAATCATAGACATTTCAAAATTTAAACAATATATATGATGATATTTCATTTTATTACCATTTAGCATGTTCTATTTTTATCTACCTTTTATCACAGCCGTTCCTTTATAATCACTCATTATTTATAAACTTTAGCATCATTTATTTACCAGTTACTTGTATAGATGAAGGTATAATCGGAAGAGAAGGAAACAAAGGCTATAAAATCTAATTATGTAAAAATCAATGATATATCTTGTGGAAGCTTCCTTAGTCCAGTGGTTTGACTAATAATTCATTAATGCTTTTACACCAGAAAATCTGAATTTCGATTCCTAAAAAATGCAGAATTATGCGAATTAATGGAGAAATGCTTACAAAAGATCTGCAGATAGAATTGTCGGATGAGAATCGTCTGTAATATTTCTCTTAAAAAACTTGATACTATATCCTTACTTTTATCTTACAAATGGACTATTACACAAATTAACCCTAAGATATACCTGCATATTATCGTGGTTTGTTAATATTAGTATAAAATCATCATTTATTCCATGCGACTATGGATTAAACAACACCAACGTCTTAGTCTTTGAATGAATTGGAGAAAGCCAATCATGTTAGAAATTTAATGGATCGAATAGAGCAAAAATGGATCAAATGTTTTGAGTGATACAAATGTAAATCAAACAGATTTAACGGTTTAAAACATATATTTGAATGATAAAAATGTGTAAAAATGGTCCAAAACTACTATACAAGTCTAGATTAATATATATATATATATATATATATATATATATAATGCTATTTATTTTCATATTTAAAAAGAGTTATTTTTAAAATAATTTATGAATAATAAAATTATTCACAATATAATAGAAAAATCTTTTAAACATAAATATTACTCTTTGAGTTTAAAATTAAAATATGTATATGATCTTGAATGATTTTAAAATAAATATATTTGATAAAAAGTCATGTAAAATCAAATTTAACTAAAAGTAAATAAAAATTTTAATTTAATTTAATCAAAAGTAAATAAAAATTTAATTGTGTGAAAAATAATTTAATTGTGTGAATTCATTTAATATTATAAAGAAATAAAACATATTGTCATAATTGATTTAAACTATCTCCTCATTGATATTTTTGGATATAATATATGAACTGTTAGAGATACCAACTATATATAAATAACAATGTGAAAAATTTATATTGGTGTGAATTATTAATTTATTATATTTAGTATTATGAAAATATTATTTTCGTAAGTGTAAATATTAATAGTATTGTTATTGTATTTGTTAATTGGATATAACTAATTATATCAAGATATTGAATTACCTATATATATTATACAATTATTTTACCTATAACATCATACAATTATTTTATACCTAAAAATTATATTCAATACAAGTAAGGCTGTAACTGGTAGAAAAATATGGAATTAATGGAATTATAATAAACGAAATGATACAAATGAAATCCAGCAAAAAAATGGAATGAAATTAATTCCATTCATTCATAATCAAATTTATTGTGGA
This sequence comes from Raphanus sativus, assembly GCF_000801105.2. Lineage (NCBI taxonomy): Eukaryota > Viridiplantae > Streptophyta > Magnoliopsida > Brassicales > Brassicaceae > Raphanus > Raphanus sativus. The sequence goes on along the minus strand of NC_079515.1, from coordinate 22,228,500 downwards.
ATCATTCCTCTTTATATTTTTACCTATTTTCTTTGTGGAATAGATGGGGTGAGTATTTCATTCTATTCATATCAACATATAATTTTTTTATAGAATTAATGGAATAAGCCATTCTATATCGTTCCATTCCAAAAATCAACAATCCAGTTACAGCCTAAATAAACTAAACTACTTGTAAACATGAGTAGGTGAAATGCTTCACTTTTGGTCATACAACTAAGAACAAACACTACGTTTGTAAAAAAGCAATTCTAACTGTCTTATTCACAGAAACACTAAGTTTTTGTTAAATAGTGAAAAAGAGTAAATGCTACGTATATATGTTTCTCTCAGTGTTTTCAAATCCGAACCAAACCAATAATTAGATCGGGTTGAATCATGAACCAGGCAATAATTCAGGTTGGATTAATGTCAAAATCCAATTAAAGCTGAACCATTTAACAATCCATATCGATAGTCAAAAATTCCGAAATCCGGTGACACACTGAACTGACAAACCCCCATTTTAATAAAATAATTAATATTTATTATTTTTAAGAAAAATAAGATTTATAAAATATTAGTAAAGCATCGTCTCTCATTTTTTTTCTATTGATGTATTTGCAACTCACAAATCATAGATTCACAAAGTTTAATTTTCACGTCACAATATTGTTTTTGTTTACTTCGCATTTTGTATAAATTTTATTTCATGATCACTTGTTTTGAAGACTTTAATAGTTTAAACATTTACGTTTTTGAAATTTATATCTTATGAAAGGACAATTATTTCAAAATCTAAGTTTAACAAATGTATATAATTTTTTAAAAAAAATATGATGCCGATTTAGAATGATAAAGATCTCGAGAATAACATTTAAATGTGCTTTTCGTATTGATTTTTGATTTGAACTACTAAATTATTTTATTACTTTGTTACATTCTAGTTGTTATTTTTTAATTTTTTTAATATTATGGATGTTGAAATTTTTTATGTGATAGGATAAATATACATATCATTTACAAAATATCGTTGAATTCAGTTTAATTAATCCAATCAAATCCAATTGAATACAATTTAAATCTGGTCGAACCACAATGACTAATGAATCCATTATTAACTGATCTGATTTTAAAAATACTGGTTTCTCCGCTAATTATTCGTCTCCCACTTAAAATCTCTTAATCCAAGAAAAAGCGCAAAGGAATTGGCATGCTCAAAAAACTTTTAAATTTCGAATAGTCTTTAATGGTTGGTTGTATGTCAGTGGAACTATAAAATTTTCCGTTAACAATTTAGGTTGAATAAAGTTAGTAAAATTAAGTATTTTTTCTTAATTTCTCCATCAAATTTAGAAGTGTAAGATAAAGCTAGTCCCACTAAAAATTTGCAACTATAAAAAAAATTTAGAGGGAAAAGCTCATTTGAAAAGAAAAATATTATTTTAGTTAATTTCATAAAATGACAATAAATCAAAGGCAGCAAAAAAAAAAGTAAAGAAATCAAATAGTTGGTTATTGGCATGGTTTGGATCCAGTAAACCGAACCGAACCAAAACCGCTTTGTGCCGAAGAAAAAAAACGAACCAAAACAATTTATATTCTTGCGGTGGCGCAGATGATTGCACGTGTCCATATTGAGATGTGATCTGATCCAAACCTATTTATATTCTTCACTGTTTTTTTTTTTAATTTTTGTCTTGACCGGTGCGCCTTCGATCTCCTCGCTTCGTCGCCGATCTCCACTAAGCTCCGTCTTACAACCTCCGCCTCAACCCAGGTGAGCTTAATTGGCTCCGATTGTATTTAGGGCATTTCTTTTGGAGTAATTTTTTTTCTAAATCGATGCTTTCAGATTCGTGGAGGTCCAATTTTGGTTTTTTGTGGCCGGAATTGAATTGAGGAGATTTTGAGAAGATGGCTACAACGACGACAACGAGCGGTGTGTATATCCACGTCATCGAGGACGTCGTCAGCAAAGTCCGTGAGGAGTTCGTTAACAACGGAGGTCCCGGCGAGAGTGTTCTCTCTGAGCTTCAAGGAGTATGTTTTTTCAATTAGGGTTTGAATATGATTGAAAGATTGATTCTTTTAGTGGAATTGGGACTGGAGCTAATCTCTTGTAGTTCTTTTTTTGTCCGAGTAGATTTGGGAGACAAAGATGATGCAAGCTGGAGTCTTGTCTGGACCAATTGAAAGGTCATCGGCTCAGAGGCCAACACCTGGAGGTCCATTGACTCATGATCTGAATGTTCCTTATGAAGGTACAGAGGAGTACGAGACTCCCACTGCTGAAATGCTCTTCCCTCCTGTGAGTGTTAACTTTTCACTTAATTGAGAAACGAAACACAGAGACTTGGCTTTTTTTTTCCATTTGAGATAGTAATTGTTTTTTTTTTTTAAATATTTTTCACTGTGTGGAGCAGACACCTATGCAGACTCCCCTTCCAACGCCGCTTCCTGGTACGGCTGATAACTCTTCTATGTATAATATCCCTACTGGATCAAGTGATTATCCCACTCCTGGAGCTGAGAATGGAAGCCATGCTGATGTTAAAGCAAGACCCAGTCCTTATATGGTGAGTGCTACTTTCGTAAAATGATGTGTTGTGTTAACTGATTTTCTAAGTGGTTATGAAAACTGCGAATATGCTTCTTATTGCAGCAACCACCTTCTCCTTGGACAAATCCAAGGCTTGATGTCAATGTTGGTAAGTACTGATTTTACCTGCACTTAATACCCAAGTGAAAAGAAAAATGTCTCAGTTTGTTGTTTGGGATATAAATGTCCAGCTTATGTGGATGGCCGTGATGAGCCTGAGAGAGGAAACCCTAATCAGCATTTTACACAGGTACTTCTACGTTACATCTTTATCCAGAACCTTGATTTTGGGTTTTAATCTTCATTGCAACACTTAGATAATTGATTTGATTAGTGCTCTTCTCAAGTACTTCCTCATTGTACACATCATTTAAGCTTACTATACCTAAACAGTAAGCTATGGAACTTATTATATTACATTCGAATACGTCCAGGACTTATTTGTCCCATCATCCGGGAAACGGAAGCGTGATGAGTCTTCTGCACAGTATCAAAATGGTGGATCTATACCACAACAGGATGGTGCATGCGATGCCATGCCTATGGTTTGTTTCTGGAATAGCTCCTTTCATTTCTATCATAGGAAAAGAATGAAGTATTTATTGAAATCTCAGTGATTTCATCTGATTTTAGCACAATGTTGCAGGCGAGCCTTGAGGGTGATACACTCTGCATAACATTTGTTGGCGATAAAAGGGTCCCACGAGATGTAATCTGCTCATCTTCAAAGATACCTCAAGTGGATGGGCCAACGCCTGACCCTTATGATGAAATGTTGTCCACTCCAAATGTATGAATGCTTCTCCTCTTAATTGAGTAGTCAGAATCTCTTATGACATTCAACATTTTCTGAGTTGCAGATATACAGCTATCAAGGACCCAGTGAAGACTTCAACGAGGGCAGAACACCTGCTCCAAACGGTAAGAGAAGGCTAACAAAATTGTTAGAGAGTGTATTTGGAAAATTTAAATAACTATGTTTGTGCTCTTTGTTAGAGATCCAAACGAGCACTCCTGTTACTGCTCAAAACGATATCATTGAAGATGACGAAGAGCTGTTGAACGAAGATGATGACGATGACGAGCTAGATGACTTAGAGAGTGGTGAGGATATGAACACGCAACATCTGGTTTTGGCTCAGTTTGACAAGGTAACTGACTCTCCTGTTGTCTCTGGTTTCCGGATGTGTGCGTAGCTCTAATTCTTTGGTGTTGTAAATTAGGTGACTCGCACAAAGAGCAGGTGGAAGTGTAATCTGAAAGATGGGATCATGCATATAAACGATAAGGACATCCTCTTCAACAAAGTACAATGTTCCCCCTCCCTCAGTTAAGCTTGGAGTTATTCTGGTTAACGATAATACTGACATTTGCTGTCTATTTTTTTTTCAGGCGCTTGGCGAGTTTGACTTCTGATCTTGACAATAGCAACGTTTTTAGAGAAAGTCAGTTCGTTCATTGTCCAGTGTCTTTATTTTTTTCTCATGATTTTAGAACATCTGCGAGAAAAATGTTTTAGTTTACGGGAAAGTACTTTGGTTGGCTCTTCAACTTTTTTTTTTTGTTTGGGCGAAGCGTTTACATTTGGTGTCAGGCAACATTTCATGGTAAGGGTCAGGCTATATTGGCCCTTAACTTGAGTCTCTGGATGTAGTTGTTGGTTATGTTTCTGTGTCTTCCTGTAACTTCTTATATAAATGGACAAACACTTGTATTGATGGAGGTTTAAACTCTAGAATTCCATAACAATAATGATGTGGTGTATGAAAAGGAAAATAAACTGGAGGATCAGCAGACCATCAGTGTAATTATAAAACGAAACATTGCTAATGTTCTCTAATAAATCCAGGAAAGTAACACAATTATCATAAGACCAATGCGTTTGCTTCTTGGTTCAATCAAATTATAAAAAACCATGACTGCAAATGCAGAGACTATTATTACTTTAGTGTTTAGGGTTGCTGAATCCGAAGGAGGACTTGAAATGGGATCAAAATCAGGTGAAGAAGAGAGAGATGGAAGTAGAGTGAGATCAAAGTCTTTTGCTCTCCCTTCTCTGCTAAAGCTCCATCCAATCACATAATGATCACTCGTTATGTTTCCAGTGGATGCTGAGAATCCCACGTACATCTTCTCAATAAAAATCTTAGACAGATTCATCTTTCTTGACAAAAGAGGAAACTTAGGTTTAAAATGTCAAGAGGGGCCAATGTGACGTTGAGAAGCATTCCGATCCACTGTATTCGATCCATGGAGGGAGAGATCAGAAAGGTTAGGCCATGACCTGGCGCGTTGATTGAGAAAACGAAACTTGTCGTGAAAGAAAGCGCGTTTGATGAGTTAGGGTTGTTGAAAGGTATGGAGAAGCTATTGAAAGCTTGACCCATTTGTCTCCTTGAGCTTTTTGTTAGCTCCAAGATGCAACTTGGGAGGATCTTGGATGATCCATACTTTGGCATGAATCCATAGTGAAGTGAAGAAACTCTGTTTCTTGTTGTTGACTTGACACGCAAGAAAAGAGGCATATTTGAGTGATAATGGAGAGAGCTATTGATTTGTAAATTATTGCCATTGATGGAAAATTAAAAGAAAGAAGTGAAAGTTAATTTCTTATTATGTGTGTATGTGCTTGACTTAATTGTTCTATCATCTACTTATGGGGGGTTTTAATAGTATTTAGACATATTATTGTTAAATATTTATGTATAAATCTACGTAAGAGACCTGATATATTCACACATAAAAGAACAATTTTAAAATAGATTGTTGAACTGCTTAAGTCTTCATTAGTTTAGATGGTCGTAGACAGGAGATGAATGTAAACTTCCCGAGGTAGCTTAGTATACAATAAAACAGATCCAGACAAGATTTTTCAGGGAAATATACGTGCAATTAGAGGTTCGCCTATTGGTTATATAAAAACAAAATACTAATGTAACTTCTTGTGGTCTAAAAAATTATAATTAAATATGTTTGGGTTGGAGTAGTAGAAAAAAGAATGACACATTGTAAAATGTTTTGTAACATTGTTCGAGTGAGATCAAAACACAAACTGTGGTTAGATAGACAATAGTCAATGAGTGAGATCAAAACACAAACTGTGACTAGAGAGACAATAATCAATAATCAAGTATTTCAAGCTTCCAAAAAATTTGTAAGCGGCGTCCGAGTCCACTGATGGTGGAAGCGGTAGGAGTGTTACGGATAATTTATCTAATATTGTCAATGTCATCACTTAAAATAAGAAAGGTCATGTAAATTCAATAACCGGTAGCCGTTTGATGAAAAAAAAATTCAATAACTGGCTAGATGTGAGTATTATATTTATTGAGATCTCAAAACTCATTAAAATCCAAATGACGATCGTGCATCCAACAGCCAAATCAAAATCATAGCCGTTTATATTTGAAGGGGGACGATTCCCATAAAGACAAGAACATGCTTTGTTTAACCACGTGTTTCATGCTACAGGAAAACGAGAGGTCCACATATGTTCAGTACCTTTCTCTTGCGTTGTCGTCTTCTCAACAGTTGTTTCACAATAAGTCTCTCATATCGGATACATCGCCAACCATTAGTCTTATCACTCTTAGCTGATTATATTTTTGGCTATAGTGACTTAGTGTGACATATTAACACAAAGAATGGATATCAACAGGTGGAGTCTTCAATGTATGACTGCTCTTGTCACCGGTGGAACCAAGGGAATTGGGTTCGCCTCCTCCTTCTTCTCAAATGCTCTATTTCTTAGTTTCTTCTATAGTTTTTATTTCATTTATTTGTGAGAATTATGAAAATTTGATCCAAGAATCCTGAGCTTGATACTTGGTTTTAGGTATGCAATAGTGGAGGAGCTTGCAAGTTTTGGTGCAAGAGTACACACGTGTGATATAGACAAAACTTCGCTTGATGAATGCTTAAGTGAATGGCAAATTAAAGGTTTTCAAGTCAGTGGTTCAGTTTGTGATGTTACCTCTCGACCTCAGAGAGAGCAATTGATACAGACTGTTTCTTCTCTATTTGGTTCCAAACTCAACATCCTTGTAAAGTCCACTCCAAGCTTTCTTATGCTCATTTAAATCTAAATTTTATTTTTCTGTGTTTGCTTTTATGTTTGCCAAGTTTTTCTGTTGACCATTTACAATAATTATTACATGCAGGTAAACAATGTTGGCAAGTTCATGTTAAAGCCAACTTTAGAAAGTACAGCAGAAGATTTCTCAAGTTTGATAGCTACAAATTTGGAATCTGCTTACCATATCTCCCAATTGGCACATCCTCTGCTTAAAGCCTCGGGAAACGGTAGTATCGTATTCATTTCCTCTGTATCAGGGATTGTCTCTGGCACTGCCCCCATATATGGTGCAACAAAAGGTTCATAGATCAATATTATGACTAGTGAATGTGTGTGTAATTATGTTAATATGTATTCTGAGATTCATTTTATGTAGGAGCCATGAATCAACTGGGAAGAAACTTGGCCTGTGAATGGGCAAGTGATAGCATAAGGGTTAACTCTGTAGCTCCTTGGGTCACTGCAACTTCACTTGTCAGAAAAGTAAACTAAACATCTTTGCTTTTTTTCCTACGGAGTTTGAGCTTTTTACTTCATCTTCTTTTTTTACCTGAATTTTGGATTAAATGTAATTTTCCAGTATCTTGATGACAAGAAATTCGCTGATGCTATGTTCTCAAGAACCCCATTAGGCCGTGCATGTGAACCGCGTGAGGTTGCGTCGTTAGTTACATTTCTTTGTCTCCCTGCAGCTTCTTATATAACAGGACAAACCATCTGTGTTGATGGAGGTTTCATTGTTAATGGCTTCTCCTACAAGCCAGAGGTGTAAAACCCTTGAAAACATTTCTAGAACAACATTGTTGTAATGTATGAATAATACGTTATGTTTACAGTTTAGTATTCTGAACAATACGTTATGTTTACAGTTTAGTATTCTGTATTCCTCTTTTTTTGTAACAATTCTGTGTTCCTCTTATAAACTCGATTACTTCATTGTGTCCAAGTAAAATAAAGCTTATGAAGAAGAGATCTTAGAATCATAGTGTTTGTGTGAGTAAATTTGTGTTCCATGAAAAAAAAAAGAAGTTTGTGTTCCATGATTACTTCCAGGCATGTGTAAATGGCCAAGTGATAACATAAGAGCTTAGTTTGTGTGTGTTTCTCTCTCTCACTAGCTAGTGTTTCTGCTATAAGATACTCTGTGATCATACGACGCAACAAAGACTAAAGCAGAAAAATAAAAGTTTACTAAGGTCAGTGATTATTATTGATTTTAGCAAAATGTATTATATTTTATGTGTATTTTTAGCTAAAGTATTGATTTGAAATACTCCAAATAACTAACCGTAGCACAAAAGGGATCACTATATAATTATTATGTAAATAAAAAGTAGTATTTTGTCCTTCCATCTGAAATAAGTCGGTTACAGACCATAAAAAGCATATACATGTCTTTACGTGAAATACGTGCATAAGTTTGCATTTCTGTAGTCAGTTCTGACATATACCTCACGTCTATTTTTTGTCCGCAAGATGAACGTTTTCTTTTTCTTTTGAACAAAACACAAATTTTTGTTCTATAACAAATTGAAGCTAAATCTCTTTCCCGTACTGTTGATACTCGAAACTGACATATCTACTCCTAACAAAGAGAAGGTTTTACCAAAAAGCTCCTAAATTTTAAAGAGATGCAAAATTTTGACTTGCGCTTTCAAAGCGCGAAACTATTTTTTTTTGAAGATGTATTAATCCATCAGTTTGTTCACTAATATATTTAGCCATGAGTGTTTTTGGTTTGATTCCATTTTTTTTTGTTTCGGTTCGATTGTAGTTTTTGGTTTTTCGATTCAAAATATATAGAAATCGTTCAATTATTTATGAATTTAGATTTAGTTTTGATTTGATTATTTTTGTTTCCGATTTTATGTGGATAACAATGTTAGAAACCCGAAAAAGTTTAGAATTCAATTCTTTTATTGTTTTGTTTCTTATTTCTAAATTATTTCGAATAATTTGATTAAAATCATATTGTTGGATTTTTTGAATGAAAATCAGATAATTTGAAATATTTTAAAAAGCAATTGGATGATTAAGTTCTATCGGAAAATTAAAATAATCTTTATCTTATATATGATAGATATTTTATTTATTTATATTTAATATTGTATAAATATAAGTAACAATCAAAATAAGACATTATGATTTATTTAACCCGTTTCTCATTAGTTTTAGTTTAATGATTAGTGATCTAGAATTGAAAATAGGATCCTTCTGTCCATGGGCCTATGAAGTGTGATTTCGATGTCAATGTGCCCGATGGTAAAAAGATCGTGCTTTTAAAGGTTTTCTTGAATCTGATTCTCTTTATCTTAATTTCGATCAAAGTGAAGAGATTTTGTTTTTTTTTTTTACCAATTTAAAAACCTGCAATTCAAATTAAATGCATTGCCCAACCAAGAAGAGGAAATAGAAAGGAGTCAGATCATATACATGAGTTTCATGGTTTTCATAGGTGCATTTATTTTAAGTATTTTAGGCTAGATTTTAGGATGTATATATTGTTAACATTAACTTATTAGAGGAAATATTATATTCTATAGTTTTTTTAAAATAATCCACTTAGAAGCAAGTTGATTTCAATTTTGTGTTTCTGTTTTAACAGTATTGATTATTATACGTAAGTTACATGATTTTCGAATTATCGATTTTTATTAAAATTCATCTAAATATTTTGTGACTCTTTTTTATGATTTTAAAAAAAATTATCCTGTTAGGAGTGTATGTGTATGCATAGGGACAACAAATCAGCTAGCCAGGAATTTGGCATGAGATTGGAATAGGGATTGAACTTGGATTACTTGGATGGAGCTTGTGTTTTTGTCATCTTAAAACACCTCCAACAGAAAGAATTCATAAAAGTTTATAATAAAACATAATATTATTATAATAATTTATTTACTTTTTTATTTTTCTGTGAAATATAGAACCAATTATTGGCTACCACATATATATATATACATTGTTCAGAAATTTCTAAAAGTTATTAGTTAAGAAACTTTATCTTTTCTCGTTTTCTCCTCCCCTTCCCATTAATCATGCTCTTAGAATAAGTCACAAAAAAAATTTTAGACCCTAAAATTTGGACCCCAACCTTTTTATTAAATTTATCACTAAAGTTCTATTAAAAAGTATAAATTATTTAAACTGCTGAAAAAAAAAATTTAACCCCTATAAATCTATAATATGCTTTCTAGAAAATAAAATATATATGTATAAAAATTGAATCCAAGGCGGTCGCACCCATTCTCCTCCCTCTCGGCTCACAACTCAACAAAGGCTAAGCAGAAAGATCCGAATTTATGTCCAAAACAAACAAACAAAATTCAACTTTATTAGTAAGTTTCAATGTCTAGACAGACATTGCATGCTCTCTTGGATTACTTTGATGGAGCTCATGTTTTTATCAGGAGCTTATGTTTTTGGTTGTCATCTTAGGCTAAGTCAAGCATATATATATATATGAATACGACGCAACAAAGGCTAAAGCAGAAAAATCCAAATTTAATTAAGGTTAGTGGACTGTAAGATTTATATCGGTTCTTCAAAGATTATTAGTAACTTTAGCAAAGGTGTTACTACTTTCTTAAAACAATGAAACTCATAGCTAATAGATGTCGCCGTATATTATTTTCGTTGTGTTTTAGATAAGTATTGATTTGAAATACCCCAAAAGTAACCGTCGTACTAAAGGGGTCATCACTGTATAAGTACGTAAATAAAAAGTAGTATTTTGTCCTACAGCCGAAATAATTTTGTTTACAGACCATAAAAATCATATATGTCTTTACGTAATATACGTTCATAAGTTTGTAGTTCCTGGAGTCAATTCTGACATATACCTCATGCCTATTTTTTGTCCGCAAGCTGAACCTTTTCTATTACAAAATCGGTCATTTCATTTCATGATAATACATCAATAATATTTTTTTGAAACTAAATGATTATAATAAGAATCGAACTCCTTACCTTTTCTAGTTTGATACATCAATACTTGAGGCCAGTTAATGAACACAACATGATTTAATATCCTGCTATAAGATACTCTGTGATCATACGACGCAACAAAGACTAAAGCAGAAAAATAAAAATTTACTAAGGTCAGTGATTATTATTGATTTTAGTAAAATGTATTATATTTTATGTGTATTTTTAGCTAAAGTATTGATTTGCAATACTCCAAATAACTAACTGTAGCACAAAAGGGATCACTATATAATTATGTAAATAAAAAGTAGTATTTTGTCCTTCCATCTGAAATAAGTCGGTTACAGACCATAAAAAGCATATACATGTCTTTACGTGAAATACGTGCATAAGTTTGCATTTCTGTAGTCAGTTCTGACATATACCTTATAGAATCTCAAGATCACCAAATCAATAAGAAGTCCTCTTATTCACTCAAACAATAACAAGCTTCAAAAACAATACTCTCAAGCTTTAAGTTAAACACAACAACACAAAACTCATAACTTATAATGTCACATAATGATCTTTATCCTTCAAGATCACAACACAACTAGGATTTATCCAAACACAAATCATTGCTTGGGCTTCAAGCTAACTCCAACAATCTCTCCCTTAAGCTTGAACCCGCTTACATCTTCAACTCCAATCAAACTCCTCATCTCTTTGAACTTAATCCTCCCAAGTGACTTGGTCAATATATCAGCTCTTTACTCAGTTCCAGGAACATGCTCAACCTCCACTTGTTCATTCTCCACACACTCTCTAATGAAGTGAAACCTTCTATGTATATGCTTGCTACGGCCATGGAATACATGATTCTTTGTGATCTGTATAGCTGACTTATTATCCACTCTTATTGTCACACGCTTGCATTCTTGATTAACCACCTCACTTAAGACTTCTTGGAGCCAAATTGCTTGCTTTGCAGCTTCCGTCGCAGCCATAAATTCCGCTTCACAACTAGACAACGCCACTATCTCCTGTTTCGTAGAACACCACGTTACCGGACTACTTCCAAGATAAAAAATATGACTCGTTGTACTCTTCCCGTCATCCTCATCAACATTATGAGAGCTGTCGCTATATCCTTCTAGTAACTCGTTCCTTCCACGCACAAACCTCAGTCCAAGAGAACATGTCCCTCGTAAGTACCTTAGTATATGTTTCAAAGCTGCTCCGTGTGACTCCTTTGGCGCCTGCATATATCTACTGAGCACACCTACACTAAAGGACAGATCAGGTCGAGTGTGCAGCAAATAGCGCAAGCAGCCTATGCATCTTCGATATTCCTTCTCATCGATATTGGCTTCGTGCTCTGCTTTAGAGAATTTAGCGTTCTGTTCCATCGGTACATGAGTTGCGTTACACAAGTCCATTCCAGTTTCTTCAAGTATCTTCTGTGCATATCTCTCCTGCTTTAACACAATACCATCTTCTCCTTGAATAACTTCTATTCCTAAGTAATAGGTTAGTTTGCCAAGATCGCTCATCTCAAATTTGGTGGCCATCTCCCGTTTGAAAGCTTGTATCATCTTCAAGGATGTTCCTGTTACCAACAAGTCATCAACGTATACGACGACCACAAGAACCTCACCCTTTATCTCTTTACGGTACAAGGAGGGTTCCTTGGAACAGCGCTCAAACTCTAGTCCTCGTAGTATCGCATTCAACTTTATATTCCATGCTCGTGGAGCTTGACGAAGTCCATAGAGAGCTTTCCTCAGTTTTTAAACTTTATTCTCTTGGCCCTTTACAACGAAACCTTCAGGTTGAAGCACGTATACCTCCTCTTTCAAATCTCCATGGAGAAACGCCGTCTTGACATCTAAGTGGTGAATCTCCCACCCTTTAGATGCAGCCAAGGCTACAATCAAACGTATGGTCTCGATGCGAGCTACTGGAGCAAACACCTCGTCGTAGTCTACACCATGTCTTTGAACATAACCCTTAGCTACCAAGCGAGCCTTGAACTTACTGATGCTACCATCCGCATTACGCTTTATCTTAAACACCCATTTAAGGCCAATAGGTTTTACTCCAGCAGGCAAGTCACATAATATCCAAGTGTTGTTCTTCTCGATTGAAAACAACTCATCCTCGCAAGCTTTGATCCAAACCTGCAACTTTCTCGCCTCATTGAAATTCCATGGTTCATTATTCACAATCATCAGCAGTCTATCACTCTCAACCTCAGCCAGTAGTATATAATCGTCAAGATAGGAAGGCTTTGTGCTTAGACGTTGTGAACGTCTTGGCGCGGGTTGATCGTCTTCCTCATCATCATGTTCATCAATAACGACATTGTCATTGTCTTGAGCTTCCCCAGGTGTTTCATCTTCGTCCTCTTGATTACTCTCTTCATCACCAGACTTATCCATTTGTTGTCTCAAACTCACTATCAGTTCACCAGAAACAGAGTGCTCTGTTTTCTCAGACTCATTCCATCTCCATTCTTCCTCTTCGCTAAAGACCACGTCCCGACTCACTATAATTCTTTTCGTATCTGGATTAAGCAACTGATAAGCTTTACTCCCAGGCTCCGTCCCTAAATGCACCAGTTTTCTCGTTCTATCATCAAGCTTTTTCCTTCCTGGTGTCTCAGTTCTTGCATAACAGACACAACCAAACACCTTTAGGTGAGATACGTTTGGTTTCTTGCATCGTAACATCTCATACGGAGTTTTCTCATCCAAAGATCTCGTTGCTAATCTGTTTATAAGGTACGTCGAATGTCTCACCGCTTCACCCCACATCTTATTAGGCACATTCATATGTTTAAGAATACTCCTAGTCATCTCCATAAGAGTGCGATTGCGTCTTTCAACAACTCCATTCTGCTGAGGAGAATATGGAGCCGTTAAGTGGCGCTTGATTCCTTTCTCCTCACAGTAGACTCTGAATTCATGAGATAGAAACTCGCCTCCTCTATCTGTTCGAAACATCTTGATCTTTCTTTGAGTTTCTTGTTCAGCAATAGACCTAAATATCTTGAATTTTTCAAACGCTTCGCTCTTCTCTCCCATTAGAATGGTCCACATATATCTAGTATAGTCATCAATCAACACAAAGACATATCTCTTCTGTCCTGGTGTCATTGGTGAGATCGGACCACATAAGTCTCCATGGACTAGTTCAAGCGGAGCAGAGGCCCGAAAAGATGTTGCTTGTGGGAATGACTTTCGGGCTTGTTTTCCTAGTAGACAAGATACGCATGTTTCCTTCCTGACCTCAACATCTGATATGCCAGTAACAAACTCCTTCCTTATCATCAGTTTTAGTGTGTCAAGGTTCATGTGACCGAGTCTAGCGTGCCATAAAGATGATTCAGATACTGTTACTTGTAGACAGCTCATACGGTCAACATGTAGCAAGACTTTGTAGAGACGATTTCCTGATCTTGTAGTCCTAAGCATTAATCCTCCATTTTTATCAAACAAAGACAGAACTTTGTCTTTCATACGAACCTCGCAGCCCACTTCAGTTGCTTGACCTAAGCTTACAATATTAGACCTTAATCCGGGAATATAGTAGACATCCCTTAAGATCTTTTTCTCTCCTCCATCAAACACAAACTTTATAGAGCCTTTTCCCTTTATGTTGATTATAGAGTCGTCTCCAAATCTCACTTTACCTGTTATACTTTCGTCTAGAGAGATAAAGAAATTTCGATTTCCACACATATGGTTAGAAGCTCCATTGTCCAGGTACCATACATTCTGTGTATCGGTTTCATTCTCAAAAGTAGCAGGATTTATTTTCCTTTCATTCAAGTAGACTACTTCGTGCATCATCAAGTTGTCAGCTTCCTGAGTCTCGTCATCCTTCTTTTCCACGGTCTCAGAGAGCTTGAGCTGTTTGTCTGGACAATCACTAGCATAGTGGCCTTGCTTATCACACTTAAAGCAGGTGATGTGTGATATATCTCCATTATAGCGTTGTCGATATGCTTCTCTCTGTCCTTGAAACGAACGTCCACGTCCTCTTCCTCTCCAAGACATGCGACCACTCCGTCCACGGCCTCTGTTTACCCCATAGTTCTCTGAGTCAGCGTACATGAGCTTGGTTTGATCATCACTTACTTCTTCTTCCTCATCTTTAATTCTTTCTTCATAGGTTTTGAGTCTTCCCACTATCTCTTCAAAACTCGTCTTGTTCAGGTCGAGAAACTGTTCAATCGAAGCAATAATCTGAATATATCTTTTCCTTGGTAGACTTTTCAAGAATTTTTTCACTATTTTAGGTTCGTCGATAACTTCTCCCAAAGCAGATGCTTTTGATGAGATCTCAGAGAGCTTTCCGACGAAGGCATCAATGGTATCTCCATCACTCATCTTTAATTTGTCAAATTCGGACATCAATGTTTGCAGTCTAGCCTCTCTTACTCTTTATGCTCCAAGATTACGTCCCTTTATCGCTTCCCAAACATCTTTTGCAGTGTTGACAACGCCAATCTGTAGCACCAAGGATTCCGGTATGGACTGAAATAAGAATGCTATTGCCATGTTGTTTTTCTTCATATCCTTACTCCCAGGGTCAATGGTTTCCCACACCTCGCTGGCTTTGAGAGCAATCGTCATCTTGATGCTCCATACGGTGTAGTTAGATGTAGTTAACATTGGAAATTTAACAGCAGAGTGTCCTGATTCCTTATTCTTCATGGTGTCGTCTTTCTCGTCTGCCATAGATTAGGATGTTTCGAATTGGATTTGATAAAGATCTTTGTAAGGCTCTGATACCAAATATAGAATCTCAAGATCACCAAATCAATAAGAAGTCCTTCTCTTATTCACTCAAACAATAACAAGCTTCAAGAACAATACTCTCAAGCTTTAGGTTAAACACAACAACACAAAACTCATAACTTATAATGTCACACACGACAAGTATATATAAGAGAGTAATTATCCTATTCCTAGTTGATAAACACATAATGATCTTTATCCTTCAAGATCACAACACAACTAGGATTTATCCAAACACAAATCATTGCTTGGGCTTCAAGCTAACTCCAACATACCTCACGTCTATTTTTTGTCCGCAAGATGAACTTTTTTTTTACCTCACGTCTATTTTATGTCCGCAAGATGAACTTTTTCTTTTTCTTTTGAACAAAACACAATTTTTTTTCTATTACAAATTGAGGCTAAAAATCTCTTTCCCGTACTGTTGATACTCAAAACTGACATATCTACTCCTAAAAAAAAGAAGGTTTTACCAAAAAGCTCCTAAATTTTAAAGAGATACTAGATTTTGTTCACTAATATATTTAGTCATGAGTGTTTTTGGTTTGATTCCAATTTTTTTTTGTTTCAGTTTGATTGTAGTTTTCTGTTTTCGATTCAAAATATATAGAAACCGTTCAATTATTTATGAATTTAGATTTGGTTTTGATTTGATTATTTTGTTTCCGATTTTATCTAGATAACAATGTTAGAAACCCGAAAAAGTTTAAAGTTCGATTCTTTTATCATTTTGTTCCTTATTTCTAGATTATTTCGAATAATTTGATTAAAATCATATTGTTTGAATTTTTTGAATGAAAATCAGATAATTTGAAATATTTTAAAGAGCAATTGGATGATTAAGTTCTATCGGAAAATTAAAATAATCTTTATCTTATATATGATAGATATTTTATTTATTTATTTTTAATATTGTATAAATATAACTATATAACAATCAAAATAGGACATTCTGATTTATTTAACCCGTCTCTCATTAGTTTTAGTTTCATGATTAGTGATCTAAAATTAAACTTAGGATCCTTTCTGTCTATGGGCCTATGAAGTGTGATTTCGATGTCAATGTACCCGATGGTAGAAAATCGTGCTTTTAAAGGTCTTTTTAAACCTGATTTTCTTTATCTTAATTTCGATCAAAGTGAAAAAAATTTTTTTTTGCCAATTTAAAAACCTGCAATTCAAATTAAGTGCATTGCCCAACCAAGAAGACGAAATAGAAAGCAGTCAGATCATATATGATTTTCATGGTTTTAGCAGGTGCATTTATTTTAAAGTATTTTAGACTAGATTTTAGATGTATAATTATTAACATTAATGTATTAGAGGAAATGTTATATTCTATAGTTTTTTTTTAGTAATCCACTTAAAAGCAAGTTGAGTTTAATTTTGTGTTTCTGTTTTAACAGTATTTGACTATTATACATAAGTTACATGATTTTTGAATTATCGACTTTTATTAAGATTTATCTAAATATTATGTGACTCTTTTTTATGATTTTTAATAAATTTATCCTGTTATGAGTTTATGTATACCTAGGGACAACAAATCAGCTAGCAAGGAATTTGGCATGCGACTGCGAATAGGGATTGGACTTAGATTACTTGGAAGGAGCTTGTGTTTTTTTTGCTGTCATCTTAAAACACCTCCAACGGAATGAATTCATAAAAGTTTTTAATAAAAAATAATATTATTATAATAATTTATTTACTTTTTATTTTTCTGTGAAAAAATAGAACCAATTAATTTCAGAAATTTCTTAAAGTTATTAGTTAAGAAACTTTATCTTTTCTCTTTCTCTCTTCCCCTCCGATTAATCATGCTCTTAGATTAAGTCAAAAAAAATTGACCCTAAAATTTTGACCCCCAACATTTTTATTAAATTTATCACTAAAGCTCTATTAAAAAAATATATAAAAATTATTTAAACTGCTGACAAAAAATAATTTAAACCCCTATAATATGCTTTCTGGAAATATTTTATTTGTATAAAATATATATGTATAAAAAATTGAATCCAGGGCGGTCACACCCATTGTCCCCCCCATCATTTTGTTCCTTATTTCTAGATTATTTCGAATAATTTGATTAAAATCATATTGTTTGAATTTTTTGAATGAAAATCAGATAATTTGAAATATTTTAAAGAGCAATTGGATGATTAAGTTCTATCGGAAAATTAAAATAATCTTTATCTTATATATGATAGATATTTTATTTATTTATTTTTAATATTGTATAAATATAACTATATAACAATCACTACAAGAAATATCAACATTAGCAGCGCCGTAGAAACGCTATTGTATCGTTTTAGTAGCGAAAACACTTACGCTATGACAGCCGCAGCTATAGTAGACCCCCTCTCTATCATAGCGTTTTTCGTATGCTACGTTAGATAGACATATTATAGCATTAATTATCTACTACTGATTATTCTTTTTATAACATTTATTTAGTGCCATAATGTATTTTTTCATGACGTTTTTTTAGTGCTGTAAATTATATTATAATGACATATATATAATGCTATATTACTCATTATCATTTATATATTTAAATTATTAATTAAAATTAAAATTTAATATATTTTAATCCAAATTTAAAATTAAAATTAAATTCTAATAAATTTGGTTTGAGAATAAAATTATTTATAATTGAAATTTTGGTTTACAAAATGATATCGGTTTATTACAAAAAACTGGTTTACATACAAACCCGGTTTATTAACCAACCCTAACTAAACCTAACTAACCCTAACTAAACCACGTTCTTCTTCATCTCCGCCGCTCTCCTTGTTGACGCCCATACCACCAGCCACGACCACCACCAGCCACGACCACCACAGCAAGCTTCTTCAATCTCCTCCACCGCACTCAGCCACCATTGTCGACGCCGAGACTACCACTGTTGATGCCGAGACCACCACCACTTCCATCTCACCACAACTTCCATCTCATCCCTCTTGGAATTCTGCAACACACATAACTAAAGAAATTAACTTTAGATTCAAATCAAACCATATAAGCAAATATATCTCTGCTGCTAGCAACCAATAAAATGATACAGAGCAGCGACCTTGCGTCTGAGAAGCATACTCCAAATCGATGTGAGAGACAGAGATGTAATCAGTGGTGGTTATGACGAGCGGTGGTGGTAGCGACTCCGGTCAAGATGGATCTGAGTAGCGATGGTGGTGGTGACAAGGGTTGGAGATTCAGAGGGGTTTGATAGAGGAGGAGGTGACAAGGTTCAATCGGAGGTGGTTATGACGAGCGGTAGTGGTGACCGACCGTCGCGTCTCCTCCTTGCTTACCCATCGAAGTCCATCTCCTCTCTCTCTCTCTCTCTCTCTCTCTCTCTCTCTCTCTCTCTCTCTCTCTCGTCTCTGTCTCGTGTTTGAGACGAGATCTGTTCACAGTAATTAAAAACAATTAAAAATAACAATTAATCTCAAGCGTTGATTCGATGCCATCTAACGGTTCAAAAGGTGATCCACGCCTAACCAATAGAAACAAAAGGCGAGGATTGATAGAATAGTTGTTTTGAGCCTTTGATCTAAACTCATCAATGGCTCAAAATAAACAATACAAATTATCCTTTATTTATTTGTAGTTATTATAAAAACTATCTAAAATTTTAAATAATTTGATTTATAATTTAAATTTTAAAATCTAAAATTTGTATCAAATTTTTGACAATTTGTGTGATTGATTAAATGTCATGGATTAATACATGTTGTATATAATTTGAAATACGATAGAGGGTTTGGAGTTATAAGTAGAGTTTGGAGTTAAAATAGGTTTGTATTATAATGTCTAAAGTTTAATTTTCTGTCTGATATATAATTTGAGTGTTTAGATTAAAATGTTTAAAGTAGAAGATTTATGTATATAATGGAATTTAACATATATGGTTTGAGATATGTAGTTAGGGTTTAGGGCATGTTTAGGGTTTAGAGCTTGATGTTAAAAATATTCTTTTTGTTTTTTCTAATTTATCATTAGTGCAGGATTTTTTTTTATCATATTACTTTTTAAAGTTTAAGTTTAAATTTCAGGTTTAAAATCTGAAAATATTTTATTTAGTATTTATGATATCATTTAAGTTTAAATTTGAGAGCTTAGGGTATTAGATGGATCTCTAAACTATTATACATAAATATTTCTGAAAACTTTGGACTCATAAATATATATATTTTTTTAACACAGACTCATAACTATATTCATTTAATTTATAAAACATACAAAATCAGTACACGAAACACATGAACATGTAACCATCAAATCTAGTCATAAACAAAATCAAAGAACAAGTTAAACTAGCTTAATACTAGTAAAAACAAGACACAAAGACAAAGTACGAACACAACTCAAATCTCACGAACTCAAATCTCCGAGACAACATATACACACAATAACTTCTCGATTAACATCTTCACGAGCTCCTCTGCATCGAGTTCTGCTTCTCACTCCGTCCTGGACCTGTCTCAACGCCGCTGCATCTCCGAATCCACCACTGCATCTCCAACTCGTCGCTGCAACCAGAAGACACATGTAACACATTTGCTCAAGCTATAACCCAAAACATACATCAACTAGAGATATGTCAGCAGAGAAGTGATCCCCTGTGCAAGATGAATTTTGATGTCTAACAAATTGAGAAAACATTATGTATCTAACAACAGTAACAGAAGAAATATCAGAGAAAATATTTGTCAACAGCAACTTCATCGACTCGGACTATCACAGTCACGTTTGTTTGTATAAGAGGAAGTTACAGTTTTATTAATAGAATTCACATCAATCAAATCACATACCTTGTCACTAATCCTGATGAAATAGAGCAACTTATTAAGCTCCTCATTGTTGGTGATCTCAGCAACAGAGATTGCTTGTGGAAGGCTTTCTCTGCGGAGATTTCATCCACGTTCAATGCACCCCGGAACCTTAGAGAAGCAGTCAAGGAAGAGATAACCTGAAACAAAATCACATTAGCAATGATACGATATGACGAGGGAAGAGGGAAGAGATAACTTGAAACAAAATCACATCACTATAATCAAAATCAAATGTGAGTTAATGATAATGATATACGAGAGAAGTAATGATAATCAAAATTACAGCTGAACCTTCAGATGAATCCTTTTCTTAGAGGAAGAAGAGTTTTTACTTCTTTTTCTCCCCGAAGCCTTCCTTCAAACCGCGCAAGCGGAGTAAGGCTCAGTAACATCCTTGTCATCAACACCTAAAGCATAAACACAGTTCTTAAAACATCAGCTTAAGGAACATGACGTGACCCAGCCCAACCCAACTAGTTCTCTTCCACTATAGCAAGAAACGTGACAAAGCTAGTAAGAATCTAAAAATGCTTCCTTTCAATTCCCTAACGAGAAACCCAGTACAGTAAGCCCTAGACTTGCGCACAAATTCAATTCAGATCAAAATCGATATCCTAGAACTAAATTCGAGCAAACCCATTGTAAGCGAAATCAATTACTCTCACCAGAGCGAGGCCGAGGCGGCGCAGAGGCAAGAAAACCTAGATCGGCGAGTTATGGGTCTAACACTCGTGGAAACGGACTGGGAAACATCTGGTTTATTGACATCATCGGGTTGTGACGGATGAGAAGGCGTAGGGGCCACCGGAGAAGCCAGGCCGGCGGACGTACGGCGAGTTACGAGACTAACGGACTTGGAAACTCTTCCAATTCCCGCAGCGACCTTTGAAGAGTTATTGACATCTTGGGTTTTCTACTTTTCTCCTTTAGTGAGGTTTGAACTACTAGTCTCTTGAGAGAAGAAGTGAGACCCAGATTCTCTTAGTTGACGGAGGAGGAAGAAGATGTATGTCGGGGAGTTCATGAGATGGTGTCGGTGAACAGAGGATGGAACAAAGGACTTGCAAAAAAAAAAACAATTTTCCCACAAAAACCAAAAGTTTTGGTGTCAAAACCAAAATTTCGACAAGTGCTGGCGCTTAAAGGTATTACCGAAAAGGAAAATTGGTTATACAATCAATTATTGATTTCCCGCTTAACGAAAATTCTTTGTAGCGTCGGTTCAGTGCTATGATAAAGTTCGCATAAAAAATTGATACTTTTAATAGCAGTTCGTGAATTCGTGCTACCGCGAACTGCTACTAATACTCATATTTCTTGTAGTGAATCAAAATAGGACATTCTGATTTATTTAACCCGTCTCTCATTAGTTTTAGTTTCATGATTAGTGATCTAAAATTAAACTTAGGATCCTTTCTGTCTATGGGCCTATGAATTGTGATTTCGATGTCAATGTACCCGATGGTAGAAAGATCGTGCTTTTAAAGGTCTTTTTGAACCTGATTTTCTTTATCTTAATTTCGATCAAAGTGAAAAAAAATTTTTTTTGCCAATTTAAAAACCTGCAATTCAAATTAAGTGCATTGCCCAACCAAGAAGACGAAATAGAAAGCAGTCAGATCATATATGATTTTCATGGTTTTAGCAGGTGCATTTATTTTAAAGTATTTTAGACTAGATTTTAGATGTATAATTATTAACATTAATGTATTAGAGGAAATGTTATATTCTATAGTTTTTTTTAGTAATCCACTTAAAAGCAAGTTGAGTTTAACTTTGTGTTTCTGTTTTAACAGTATTTGACTATTATACATAAGTTACATGATTTTTGAATTATCGACTTTTATTAAGATTTATCTAAATATTATGTGACTCTTTTTTATGATTTTTAATAAATTTATCCTGTTATGAGTTTATGTATACCTAGGGACAACAAATCAGCTAGCAAGGAATTTGGCATGCGACTGCGAATAGGGATTGGACTTAGATTACTTGGAAGGAGCTTGTGTTTTTTTTGCTGTCATCTTAAAACACCTCCAACGGAATGAATTCATAAAAGTTTTTAATAAAAAATAATATTATTATAATAATTTATTTACTTTTTATTTTCTGTGAAAAAATAGAACCAATTATTGGCTACCATATATATATATATATATATTGTTCAGAAATTTCTTAAAGTTATTAGTTAAGAAACTTTATCTTTTCTCTTTCTCTCTTCCCCTCCGATTAATCATGCTCTTAGATTAAGTCAAAAAAAATTGACCCTAAAATTTTGACCCCCAACATTTTTATTAAATTTATCACTAAAGCTCTATTAAAAAAATATATAAAAATTATTTAAACTGCTGACAAAAAATAATTTAAACCCCTATAATATGCTTTCTGGAAATATTTTATTTGTATAAAATATATATGTATAAAAAATTGAATCCAGGGCGGTCACACCCATTGGCCCTTTCTGTCTATGGGCCTATGAAGTGTGATTTCGATGTCAATGTACCCGATGGTAGAAAGATCGTGCTTTTAAAGGTCTTTTTGAACCAGATTTTCTTTATCTTAATTTCGATCAAAGTGAAAAAAATTTTTTTTTGCCAATTTAAAAACCTGCAATTCAAATTAAGTGCATTGCCCAACCAAGAAGACGAAATAGAAAGCAGTCAGATCATATATGATTTTCATGGTTTTAGCAGGTGCATTTATTTTAAAGTATTTTAGACTAGATTTTAGATGTATAATTATTAACATTAATGTATTAGAGGAAATGTTATATTCTATAGTTTTTTTTAGTAATCCATTTAAAAGCAAGTTGAGTTTAACTTTGTGTTTCTGTTTTAACAGTATTTGACTATTATACATAAGTTACATGATTTTTGAATTATCGACTTTTATTAAGATTTATCTAAATATTATGTGACTCTTTTTTATGATTTTTAATAAATTTATCCTGTTATGAGTTTATGTATACCTAGGGACAACAAATCAGCTAGCAAGGAATTTGGCATGCGACTGCGAATAGGGATTGGACTTAGATTACTTGGAAGGAGCTTGTGTTTTTTTTGCTGTCATCTTAAAACACCTCCAACGGAATGAATTCATAAAAGTTTTTAATAAAAAATAATATTATTATAATAATTTATTTACTTTTTATTTTTCTGTGAAAAAATAGAACCAATTATTGGCTACCATATATATATATATATTGTTCAGAAATTTCTTAAAGTTATTAGTTAAGAAACTTTATCTTTTCTCTTTCTTTCTTCCCCTCCGATTAATCATGCTCTTAGATTAAGTCAAAAAAAATTGACCCTAAAATTTTGACCCCCAACATTTTTATTAAATTTATCACTAAAGCTCTATTAAAAAAATATATAAAAATTATTTAAACTGCTGACAAAAAATAATTTAAACCCCTATAATATGCTTTCTGGAAATATTTTATTTGTATAAAATATATATGTATAAAAAATTGAATCCAGGGCGGTCACACCCATTGTCCCCCCCTCCCCCCCTTCCCCCCCCCCCCCCCCCCCTCTGAGCCGGCCTCACGACTCAACAAAGGCTAAGCAGAAAGATCCGAATTTATGTCCAAAACAAACAAACAAAATTCAACTTTATTAGTAAGTTTCAATGTCTAGACAGACGTTGCATGCTCTCTTGGATTACTTGGATGGAGCTCGTGTTTTATCAGGAGCTTATGTTTTTGGTTGTCATCTTAGGCTAAGTCACGCATATATATATGAATACGACGCAACAAAGGTTAAAGCAGAAAAATCCAAATTTAATTAAGGTTAGTGGACTGTAAGATTTATATCGATTCTTCAAAGCTAAAGCAGAAAAATCCAAATTTAATTAAGGTTATTGGACTGTAAGATTTACATCGATTCTTCAAAGATTATTAGTGACTTTAGCAAAGGGGTTACTACTTTCTTGAAACTCGTAGCTAAAATAGATGTCGCCGTATATTATCTTCGTTGTGTTTTAGATAAGTATTGATTTGAAATACCCCAAAAGTAACCGTCGTACTAAAGGGATCATGACTGTATAAGTACGTAAATAAAAAGTAGTATTTTGTCCTACAGCCGAAATAATTCTGTTTACAGACCATAAAAATCACATGTCTTTACGTAATATACGTGCATAAGTTTGTAGTTCCTGGAGTCAATTCTGACATATACCTCATGCCTATTTTTTGTCCGCAAGCTGAACCTTTTCTATTACAAAATCGGTCATTTCATTTCATGATAATACATCAATAATTGAGGCCAGTTAATGAACACAACATGATTTAATATCCTGCTATATAGTAATTCTGTATTTGTACATGTATATATATTTCATAATGAATCCCTTCCGAGTTCCGATCATCAGGTATGTAAGCCTTTACATTACTATGATTTCATATCAGGATTGTACTTAAAACTAGGTATATATTATATTCAGACCCCACCCCAAAGAAAACTACTCTCTTCCGAAATGCATAAAATGTTTTAAAGAATTTTTGATGTTCCAATATATAAAATGTTCTTATACATTTTAGATAAATTTTAGCTTTATAAAAAACGTATAAGTAAACATATTTTATAATCTATTTTTAACTAGTTAGATATCTTTTTATTTATAGTTTAATTGATACTTTTTAGATAATTTTTTAAAGATAGATGTATTTAAGAACCAAACGGCTTAGAGCACCCGCAATGGTGGGTCTCAAGAGGAGTTTTTAAAAATAGTATTTTTTGAATTTTTAATTATTATTTCCTTTTTATTTCATTGATTAAAATAAAAAAAATATATCAACCAATCGCGGACCGACACGTTTTAAAGATTCTCTAAGGATTGATTTTTATTTAAAAATTTTAAGAATCGAATCCTTAGTTTTTGGTGAGACCTACCGTTTATTTAATTATTTTGTTCCTAAAGACTCTCCCTTAATGACCCTCATTATGGGTACTCTTAGCATGGATTATTGATACCGCCAAGTTATCACTATATAAATTATTCCACAAAAAAGACGTCATGTGTTATTAGATATCTTTTTATTTATAGTTCAGTTGATACTTTTTAGATAATTTCTTTTTTAAAATAGATGTATTTAAAAACCAAATAGCTAGCATGGACTATAATACCGCCAAGTTATTACTATTTTTTAACTAATTATATAATTAATACTCATAAATTATTCCACAAAAAAGACGTCATGTGTCATGTAGGTTCCGATTGGTAATCATGGCGGAATCACGGATTCGCGGAAAAAATAGTTAAGTTACGAAAAAATTAATTAAACTGCGGAGAAAAATAAAATTTGTGGAATGATGGAATACATATTAAATTGATCAAAATATTATGTTATAAGGAAAAAATGTGAAAATAACTAAAATTTATTAAATATACTCCCTTCGTTTCTAAGAGATTCATGATTTGGAAAAATATTTTGTTTTAAAAAGATATATATTTTATGTTTTCTGTGAAAAAATTGCAGACTTTAAGAAAATTAATTGATTTTATTGGATTACTATTGGCTAAAACCTGTTAAAAATTGAAAATTATAGAAAACACTAAATTTATTATAGTGATTTAGTGTGTTTTCTTAATATATGTGAAAACACTAAAAATCTATTTTTTAGAAATGGAAGGAGTACTATTTATCACTACAAAAATTACTACTATTTATTTAATAATATTACAAAATAATTTACCTTATAACTTTATTTACAGCATAACTATTTATCACTACAAAAATTATTACTATTTATTTAAAATTTGAAAATATTATTAGCATATAATTTGATAGTATGAAAATTTTAGTTTTGTAAAAAGTTTTATGATAATCCACTAAAACTCATTCGTCTACTTAATAATTTTTTTTTATATTATTGTCAGCAAAAATGCAGGTTTATGTTTTTATATTTTTTTTATTCTATAAATTTTATTGGTAAAATATTTACGGAATCGCGTTTGAAATGTGATTCCACCATTTCAAAGTTACCAATCAAAGCCCGTAATGTATAATCCGAAGAGTAAACACCTTCTCAACTTTCCAACACAACAAGTTGTCACTTGTCACGGTGTGATAAATGTAAATTAGTTATTTGTCTTCTTCTTAACTTTTTACTTTATTTCAAAATTTATGTTATTTTAAGTTCAACTAGAAGTGGCGCAAGTCATCCGTATTAGGCCTAATCCGTATAACCATGGATGTATCGTAGGCCTAGGTCGAGGTGCATGCCACCTGCATGCTAAATTTTGGATATTTATCCTAAAATAATAGCAACTTTATATAATCATATAATAATAGGACCATGATATATTTCAAAAAAAGAAAAGTAATAATAATAGGATCATGATAACTCATACGCTATATTCTAAATACAGAAACTGAATGATTTTGCACTTACTAATGATTCTAGGGCCTTCAGTCTTTGGGAGTCAATTCAGTTACAGTATTTTTGGTTGGAGTGGTGGGTTCACGATCGAGGCCCCATTTGAGAGTAAGAAGCAGCTTGATGACCTAACTTCAATCAAAACCTTTATTGATTAAGAGACTTCATCAGTTATTACGATTGTAACACGCGTACGGTGAAGTAAAGGAGGAGATTCTCGTTTCAAAGATGAAGGGACCCGCTCGCCGGAATGGAACCAAAGAGGAAGACAAAGAGGTAAATGGTTGGGCCACTGCTTCACCAAAAGCACTTTTACTTGTTTTGCATGTTCTTCATTTGTTTTGTGACTTTAACGGTTAATGTAACTCCTAATTCCAAGACAAACGTTTACGTGTCTTTTATACGGTTTCTCTTTTCTAACTTTCAACTTCATAGTGACCAGTGAGATCTCTTTGTCTAATTAGTTATTTTAATCCTCAAGGATTAGTTAGGTAATCATGAATGTAACTACACAGATTTACACTTTTACAGGTGTAAATAAGATGAGATGTCCTTTTAGTTGTTTGCAGTCTATTTTGATCTCGTGCGCATTTCAAATACACTTAATGGAGACAGATTTGGAATTAAATTCAGTACGGGTATAAAATGCTGCACAAAATTCTTTTTGCAATGCGGAGAATATTTGTGGTCGGCTGTGAAATTCGAACAAAATAATAATTCATGATCGTTCAAAAGCATTTGTTATGACTAGAAATTTGTATGTGCATCTCGATTTCCACATGGATCCTATATGTAGCAAAATGTGGTATTCAGTTTTATTATTATTTACGTCAGACGGTCTGAGCATACATGATTGTTAGCAATATGAAAGAGAGACTATACTATTATTCCTCTAGATGATAACAATAGTCAATAGCGTTTTAGCAACAAAAAAAAAACAATAGTCAATAGCGTCCGAAAACAGCCTACAAAGCTCTTGGCTAATAGTTCCCAAGAACGATTCAACCCGTAGGCATAATCAAGAACGTTTTTTTTTCAGAAAGGGTAGCTGAGTAAAGCATATACTTATATCTGGTTCCATTACTAGTAGTTCATTTCTGACAATGCAATATATTGGTGATAGTTTGAATATAATCAAATTAAAAAATATATATTTTCAGAGATGCATCAATTTTCAGCTAGTCCTCCATACATGTCAAAAACCAAGCAATATCATACTTGTCTTGATTCGGAGACTTACAAATGGTTTAGAGTGCAAAATTTCGAAATAAAAAATATATAATTCAGTTGGTTTAATGTTAATAATTAAGGTGAAATTTAACGTGAATGAAATTCTTTTAAAATTAAAATAGTCAATAGTTGTCATGTTGATTAGATATTCCATCTTTAGGGAGAGACAGAGAGACAATTCGTAGAGAGAAAAAGGAAAGAAAATTGTGGACAACAATCGTGGCGCGAAAGGAACTTCCTCTTTCCCCTTCTCTGTTCAATTCCTATTGGACCACGTATATCTATTTACCTGATCTTGATGTTTACGTGGTCCATTTATAAGCAGCATAGTGACATATCAACGTTCACGATTTGAAGGCAGGAGGAGAGAAAAATCAAAGTTAAAAAGTGAAATTTTAAAAAATGTTTGTGAAGCGGTAGGGCGCCTGCGTGGGTATAAATGGCTCGTGCCCCTTAACGTGTACCGATGATATTTATTCATTAACCTTCTGGTACTCCTATATAATCAAAACACTATTCTGTAAGCAAAAAAAAAAAAAAAAAAAAAAAAGCAAAAACAAAACAGATTAGTTGGTTCATTGACAGAAGAGAAATCTTTTGTGTGTGATGTCGGATATTTGTTACGAGGACGACGCGTTGGCTTGTGAAACGAGGCCGTCGTGGTCAAGCCGGAGGCGAAGGATCGGAGTCCAGCGATGTAGGATGACTCCCTCAGAGATGAATAAGGCGGCGGAAGATTCAGAGGGGATTAATAAACGTAATAAGCAAGAGGAGTACGATTTTATGAACTGTGCATCGCCGCCTCCTCTTCCTCGAAGCTCACCTGAAGATTGTTCAGAAGGAGATGACGAGAGTGTATTGGTAGATCGAGAGGCCACGAGGAATAAAAGCGAGAGTTCATTGGTTCTTCTTCCGTATAAGAAAACAACTGTGAGAGAGAGGGAGGATGCGAGGCCTAGATACGGCGTCGCATCAGTGTGCGGTAGAAGAAGAGACATGGAGGATACGGTTGCGATTCATCCGTCTTTTGTTCGGAAGCAAACTGAGTTTTCTCGTGCAAGGTGGCACTATTTCGGAGTTTACGACGGTCATGGCTGTTCTCACGTACGTACGAAACGACGCCATTTCTAATAATCATCTCTTTATTGATTTTTTTTTTGAATATTAGCGGGGTATTCAGTTTGTTAAATACGACGTCGTTTGTTTCTTAGGTGGCGGCGAGATGTAAAGAGAGGCTTCACGAGCTAGTGCAAGAGGAAGCGATGTCGGACAAGAACGAAGAATGGAAGAAGATGATGGATCGTAGCTTCACGCGCATGGACAAGGAAGCTGTTCGTTGGGAGGAGACCGTGATGAGCGCTAACTGCAAGTGCGAGCTTCAGACACCGAACTGCGACGCTGTGGGATCCACCGCTGTCGTCTCCGTCATTACGCCGGAGAAGATCATTGTAGCGAACTGCGGCGATTCTAGAGCAGTTCTCTGTCGGAATGGAAAACCAGTTCCTCTATCTACAGATCACAAGGTCAGTCTCTCTCTCTTTCTCGAGATATCTAATTAGGTAACTAGGTAGATGATAATTAGGTGTTTTAAAAAAAAAATTAGAAAATTATTGATTATGTGGACGTTTAGACCGATTTTTAATATATAAATCTATTTTTTTTTAAATAGCATAAGAAAAGTGCCCGATCATAGTGTCAAACGATATTTTGTTTGATTGAACTCTGGTTTTACGTTTGAAATAAACAGCCGGATCGTCCGGACGAGTTGGATCGGATCCAGGAAGCAGGAGGGAGAGTGATATACTGGGATGGTCCAAGAGTGTTGGGCGTTTTAGCCACGTCACGAGCCATCGGAGACAACTACTTGAAACCGTACGTGAGTTCTGAGCCGGAAGTCACGGTGACTGATCGTACGGAAGAAGATGAGTTTATGATTCTAGCTAGCGATGGGCTATGGGACGTTGTGACAAACGAGGCGGCGTGTGCGATGGTGCAAATGTATCTTAACAAAAAAGGTGGACGTGGAGGAGGAAGGCGGCGAGAAGCTAGGGATGGTGAAGAAAGGAAAGATGAGGAGGAGGAGAAGGATGTGGTGGGGTCAAGGAAGAACGGGAAGAAAGGAGAGATCACGGACAGAGCATGTACGGAGGCGTCAGTGTTGCTGACGAAGCTAGCGTTAGCGAAGCACAGTAGCGATAACGTAAGCGTTGTTGTTATTGATCTCAGCAGAAGAAGAAAAAGACACGTTGCTTGACACTAATCTCATCACTCCACACGGTCTTTTCTTTCTTTTAAATATGATTCCTTTTTAGAGGTTTCACTGGGACGAAGGCATCTTTAGATCTTCTCCCAATCCAAAAGTGAGAAAGCATCAGTTCAAAAACACAAACTCGGTGTTAATCAAAAACACGGTTAAACCGGGTGGCATGGTTTGTTCTGAACCATCCTTTTGTTGCCTTTTTGGTTGTGTGTAAGATAACAAACAAAAAAGGAAGACGGAATGTGTCACCGTCTTGGTGGAATCAGTTGCATAATTCAATGAATTTTTTTTTTTTTCCATCTAAAAGTTTATTAATGGGCTTAGAAACCCAAAGTACACATACATAAACTAAAACCCACAACCTCGGGTATTGAAAGGGAGAAAAACAATGGGCCTGAAACCCAAATCTCCAAACGCAAGAGGCGTCCAATCCACGCGTCAAAGAAAACGCGAAGACGCCCACGTGTTGAAACCACCGCCATCCTCAAGACACGCGTCGCACTTTCCCAAGTCACGACCCAACGACCGAGGCCGACATCGGAGAAAACGAAACAACTGTTGTTCCGCCGGGTCTCTCCGGAGCCAAACCACCGCGTCCAACAACGATACCAGAGCTCCTTCTAGACAGAAAGCGTCGTCGGAACAGTCCCGAGATCTCCGTCAGAACCTCCGGATACATCTTCTTCCTTCCCTAGGCTTCCTTCAACGGATAGCTTCACCGAAGCTAAACGGGATCTCATCCCAAAAACGAAGCCATCCCAAAAACACCGAACCCTAATCGGACACTCCGATTATCCAAACAACAAAAACTTCACCGAATATACCACTGTTCGTCTCCGAACCCTTAAGCCGACCGTCTACCCCTTGTAGTAGGTACAACGCCGGAGTCGAAGCCGACCAGCCACCTATGGAAGTGTGCGCCGCCGGAAGCAGAGAAAATTCCCAAAAAACACAAAACAAGAAAAGAAAAAAAACAGAGAACCGGAAAAGCCGGACCGGCGGTGGCTGTGGAAGCCCAATCCGCCGGCCGGAGGCGATTATGTCGTCGGTAGTTCCTAGAGAGAAGGCAGAGCAAAGTATATAGAGAGAGAGTAAAAGTTATTATATGCATAATTCAATGAATAAAAATGCATGTGAATATTTTCTTTCTTCTTGCTTTTAGACAAAACCATTCATTGGAGTACGCGTTGTTATACTTTCGGACAGCAAACGGAATTTTCTTTTGTTGATAAACACGTTTAGTCTTTGCAACGGGTGGGCCAAGTTTGTGTAGGAGAAATTCTAAATCTCACGGAAAGGAAGAGAGAAGATCATTGGGTTATAGAGTATGGACGTGTCGAAAATGGTAACTAGACCACAAAAAGGACGTGACCCACCACCACCAAAGAGGCCATGCACATTAGTACGTGTCGATGTTGGGTGAGATTGATAACTGATTGATCTAATGTAAGAGTATTTTATCTTGGACATGAACACTACGGGTCATTGATAACTAATTCATCTATAACCTAAGAGTTTTTTTATTTATGATGATTGATGAGATCGAAAGTCAAAAATTAAATTACCTGTCATGTAAGATTTTATCCCTGAATGAAATCGAAGTTACAAACCCATCTAGCACACTACGGACAAATACAAATGGATTAAATAAAGTTGAGCCAGAGAATCGAAAGTAGCATCTAAAACTAAGTCCAGCAAAAAAAAAAACTCAAGAAGGCAACATTTAAGTAACAAATCAAATAGGTGACTCGTACCTAATGCTTCGATCGCCCAACACACGTACTAGTTTGGCTACTCCGAGAATTCAAGTACCAGATGTTGTTCAACGACGCCACATTTGCCACATTTGTAGCAATACTAGACACAACACAATAAACTAAGACATAACAACAGGTGCAGCAAAATGGAAGACAAGAAGAGGTTGCAGAATAAAAGACCTCCACAGAGATGCAAATAGACACTCAGCAAATCAGCATTTTCCAGCAGACAAAATGTTCTCTGCGATCCAAACAGGAGACTTCACGTTTGTTTCAAGTCACTGTTTTCTTTAAGAGACTTCAGTCTTCTATAGCCTTTATCGGTACCAAAGATCCTGATAAAACACCCATACGAATTGTTTAAAGATCTCTTTTTCTTTCCCAAAAAAGCAAAGAGATCATAATAATATCTCAGGGGTTTACTACCAGTCCATATACACAAAAGTTGAAGAGTAGTTTCCAGAATTTGTGTAGAGCAGTCGGTGATGGTAGTCATGGAAGTCAGCACTGTAACCAAAAATCAATTATAGGTTTGAGTTGAAGAGGGCTGGGTATAGATGAATGATCATACCCTCCATAAAGAGGAAGAAAATTTGAGAGGCTTCATGGGAAATGATAGCCACAGTGTGCCTCAACAGTCTCAAGCACTCTCAGCACCATCCATGACCAGAGAGTAATCAAGTGAGGCCCGGTGAGCGCTGGACCGACTATGGTAGCAAAACCCAGGAATAAAATCTCAGCTGGGTGAGCATATTCTGATGTCAAACCAAATGGTGTGGCATATCTGAGATATAATAATGAAATGGTTGCTGGTTCAGAATTATGAAACATAAGAAAGATACAAAAAAAAAAAGATTGCGAACGCTGAAACGTAACTCATGATGTGATAGAACCGTATTTTATAAATTACGGATTACTGAATATTGTAAAAAATAAAAAAATGATAATACTATACCAAAAAGTAAGAAAAAGATGATACAACTGCAGATGCGAGATATTATCTCTTTCCTTAACTCAAAATACGTTCCGTAGTGCGACGGTTCGATAACGTAATGAGTCCCAGGATACAACTGCAAACAATCTTCTGAATTTGCGTCACTCTATCAGAAGCCTGGCGAAACTAATTTTGTATTGTACTCTCAGACACAAAAATAAATAAAATAAAACATCACTATAACATGGAGGAATTGTATTTGTTGTTGGTTTTCAAGTGTGTCTCACTCTATTATTTTCTAAATGGCTCACAAGCCTTTATATAGAAAATACAAAACATCACATTATGCTTTTGAGAAGCCATAACATACAAAAGAGTAATGGAGTCTTAAAGTCAAAAAATCAATGTTGTCATTAAAAAAATTTAATTCCTTTTGACTCAATTTTTAATGACTTAGCAATAAAGAATATATTATATATTTGACCAAATCAAACATAAATAATATTTCTTTTAATTTGGGTTTGCATTTTATGTTTATACAAACATAAAGATAGTCATGAATAAGTAATGGACATAATATCCAACTAATAAATTCAAACCCAAATATCCAATATATGACATTTGCTAATTTTTAATATTTAGCCAAACTCATTTTGGACTTCCATTTCTCATTCAAAACCAACTCTGATTTTGACATACGAGTACACTACTTCATAGTGTCAAACATTCGGTTATTCCGACGAACGTCTTCGTCCCGAAACATACCGAAAAATGGTCTTAAACCATTTCGTCAAAAACGAGTTCCAACAATCCCCCACATGAATAGAAATGCTTCTAAACACTAGACGACTCGGCAGACTTGACTTCCTAGATAAGACTCGACAAGACTCAACAAGACTCAACTAAGGACTTTTGAGAGTACAAACGAGAAATTCACTGCATGATGAGTTGGTAGCAATTTTTCAGCCTTGAACCAGTCATTGTTAATAGCTATCGGATTTACTCGGCCAGGAGGTGGTCATGATGTCTTGAACCTCCCGGGCTTTGGTGTAAACCTAGACAATAGCCAAAACACAGTTTCATTCTCTCACAAAACCAATTTCTCTATTGTGTTCATTTTGGCCGTGAACATTCCTGGTAATCATGAGTGAACTTTAGAGAATATAGCCATTTTATTCTCCTAGAAACGGCCCAATTTCACACCTACAAGGTGATTTGCCATTAGTTTTGTTTAGAGGAGTATCATGTACTACTCCATTCATATTTCAAAACAATTGGCACAAATCATTAAAAACAAATGCTTATCCTCTATTCCTTACATGTAGCACTGTTTAATCATCATAGGAACTGGGTATAGACCGAAGTCTTACAGTGCTTTGGGCAGATTTAGTTTGACTTAGTTGTCTCCTTGAACCTATTTCTTGGGATCTCCAATCTGATAAGTAGAGTTACCGCCAAACTTCATCTTAGTTCATAGGCTAAACCCATTCCTCTTGATGATATTACAATTTGATCTCATGACACACCTTTAATAACATGATCCTAGGTTGTCATCACATTGAACATAATCTATTGAGATCAGTCGAGATCAATTGTCTAATGATTTTTGTCATCTCTTTTTTTTTTCTCAAGATACAATTAACCATTATACACAAAATTCAGTGTATGACACTAGTTTTTTTTTTTTTTAAATCATAGTTTGATAACTATGACTAAGTTCATTTGGCCTCTTGCCAATGACTTTATTTGGTAAGCAAAGCTTTCCCCACATTTCTTGAGATAGCTCAAAAACATGCATATTTATTTACATTTAACATCTCTTAAGAGTTTACAACTCTTTTAGATTTAAATGAATAAAAAAAATAATTTCGAAAAATTATTACAATTTTCTTTAAAATGTATTTCATTCTCAGGAAATCACATTTTAAATAAAACTATTTTCATAGTTCTCTCAAGTTGATGTATAAATCCAACTTTGTATATGTTTTTTTTTTTCAAAACATATTTTTTGCCTTTTGGCAAATATACATATCATTTCATGCTATTTTTGTACCATCAAAACCACAATTTTCTATGATTATTTTTAACCATATTGACTTTAGAAACTACAATACATATGTCAATTTCAGTCATATTGGTATGAAAATTTTTCATTGGTTTTGTATGGTCAACCTTTTTAAAAGGTGCATTTAAGCATTGACGAAATACAAATGTTTTGATCAATATCAACAAACATTTTATTTCTTATGGCAAATGATTTATATGTGGCAGATCTCTCCCAAATTAAGTTTGGGGCGTCGACTCACAAAAATCAATTTCCATTCATACAACTTGATCTCAAAAGATCAAAAATGTTGTTTATAAATATGTTTTCACCATATTTTTTAAACTTGACTCCTTTTTGTTTTCTCATGGTCATCTATGTGCTTAATAATTAAATTAAGTTACACCATAAAAAAAAAATCTGTCACAATGAAAAAAAAAATGTTAGGCATTCTTGATAATTAAAACAAATAATTACCATTAACCAAGTCAAAGCATTAACATGCACTGAGACTAATAACGTTTTAAAAAAAAAATGATTGTAACCACTGGATCCATCAATTAATGATTTTAATCCCCATAGAAATCATCAACAAAAAATAATCTGATGGAATGAACAGATTCTTTATCACCATGAAATCTCTAATTCCTGTTTTCATGACAAAACACTTCACAAAATAATCAGTTTTGTTAGTATAATAATACAAACAAAAAATTAAAGACTTATGATTGAAGAATGATTATTTTTAAATAATCTTATAGATCTGATTCCGGCATCTTTCCCCGAGAATCAATCGACCTGTTCTTACAAAAAATATTTTTACAATAATCAGTCCGGTTACTGCAAAGTAATAAACGGATATTTTGAGTTAAGACTGATAGAACCGTATTTTATAAACTACGGATTACTGAATATTGTAAAAAATAAAAAAATGATAATACTATACCAAAGAGTAAGAAAAGGATGATACAACTGCAGAGGCGAGATATTATCTCTTTCCTTAACTCAAAATACGTCCCGTAGTGCGACGGTTCAATAACGTAATGAGTCCCAGGATACAACTGCAAACAATCTTCTGAATTTGCGTCACTCTATCAGAAGCCTGGCGAAACTAATTTTGTGTTGTACTCTCAGACACAAAAATAAATAAAATAAAACATCACTATAACATGGAGGAATTGTATTTGTTGTTGGTTTTCAAGTGTGTCTCACTCTATTATTTTCTAAATGGCTCACAAGCCTTTATATAGAAAATACAAAACATCACATTATGCTTTTGAGAAGCCATAACATACAAAAGAGTAATGGAGTCTTAAAGTCAAAAAATCAATGTTGTCATTAAGAAAATTTGACTCAATTTTTAATGACTTAGCAATAAAGAATATATTATATATTTGACCAAATCAAA
Organism: Raphanus sativus; assembly: GCF_000801105.2. Taxonomy (NCBI): domain Eukaryota; kingdom Viridiplantae; phylum Streptophyta; class Magnoliopsida; order Brassicales; family Brassicaceae; genus Raphanus; species Raphanus sativus. The sequence continues at coordinate 22,192,282 of NC_079515.1, read as the reverse complement.
CATAAATAATATTTCTTTTAATTTGGGTTTGCATTTTATGTTTATACAAACATAAAGATAGTCATGAATAAGTAATGGACATAATATCCAACTAATAAATTCAAACCCAAATATCCAATATATGACATTTGCTAATTTTTAATATTTAGTCAAACTCATTTTGGACTTCCATTTCTCATTCAAAACCAACTGATTTTGACATACGAGTACACTACTTCATAGTGAACATTCGGTTATTCCGACGAACGTCTTCGTCCCGAAACATACCGAAAAATGGTCTTAAACCATTTCGTCAAAAACGAGTTCCAACATGATGCACACAGTGAACGTTCTTGTAGAGCCATTTAGAATGCAAGATCCGATGACCCCAATAGAAAACGAAATCCTCAATGATGAAGTAGAATAATATCTGGGCAGAGACTTCTTTCCTGCAGGGAGAGCATCACCAAAAACAGGGTCTTATATTAATATAACTCATCAAACATTCATGATGCTCAACACAGTGACAGTATTCAGTTCTTTATGAATTGCCAGCCAATTGGAAGAGTTCAACAAAAAAAAAAGAAAACATAGAGCACTAAAGAACCTGATGATAATACCAAGACGGGAGAGGAAAAGAGCTTCGCATTCCCATGGATGTGAAGACAGGATAGGAGGCCATCATGAGGGGCAAGTTGACACAGAAATGATAAAGCAAGAGGCGAGTAATACATTTTCCTTGAGCTGCAGGTGTGTTGTTTTTTGTCTGCATAATAAAGACCAAAACAAACAACAGTAGTTGTTGAGAGAGAGAGACTAATAAGAAGAACGTATTGAAATTAAGAAGAGAGAGAGGGTAACCTGAATTTTGTAATTGGAGAGAAAGTCTTGTCTTTCGAGAAAAATGAAAGGGAGGCCAGATAAGAAGAAGACGCTTTCGTGGAGGAGGAAACTCCCAATGCAGGCTAGCTGAAAGTCGCTAAAATGTGTCACTAGGTACTGCAACCAACAACAAAAAAAGATCAGCCACACTTCTTACAAATTTCAATGCTGAGAGAAAAAAACTCAGCGATATCACAAGAGTAATCTTTTTGGAAAAAAGAAGATTATCATTATATCAATTGACTCAAACACGCTCATACTTCCAACGTTATTTGGCAAACTAGCAAAGTCAAACTAAGATGTAAACCACATTACTGCAATCGACTCGAAATCACATTTTGATCTGACGATCACTAGCAAAGCTAAGTGGAATAAAACGCGGATGTAGTCAAGTGATGACCGAGAAAACAAACAGGAAATCGCCTTGTGAAACATGGTAACGATGGAATCGAGAGAGCAGGAGTTGAATAAGTATGGTACCTGCCAACCGGATTCGACGAGGGAACCCATTGATGGATCTATGTGAGAGAGAAGCCACGAGTGAACAATAAAAGAACAAACAGACTGTCACCCCCTTCACACACCCCCTCTCGTGTGCATCACCCTCCACTTCTCATTTTTATTTTATTCTTGCCATATTTTTCAAGATTCTTTTTATAATATATATTTTTTATACATCAAATATTTATTCCCACTTGTTAACATTTCGAGGATCCGATGTGGGAAATTATACCTTTGGTGTGAAACGATCACCATCATCAAACTTATTATGATCTTCCTTTTTTTGGGAAAATGGTGTGAATGAAATCCAATCCAACCAAAACAAACAACTGAAATGAAAAATGTATGCTAATAAAAAAAGAAGTTCAAAATAGATATTCTTGAAAACAAACGTGATTAATTGAAATGATTAGTCATTGCTGCTATAGCTGGAAGAGATAAGTAGATGACTAAGTAGAACAGCATCCTTTCCTGTTATCTACAGATGACTCCGATATGTTAATAGCAGTTCCTTGCCCCGGAAGATTACCCGCAGCTTCTTGTGCCGCCAACGCTTTCTTGCTTATGATATGATAAATATCAGACAAGATCGTCTGAAACGCTTTCTCGATGTTACTCGCCTCTAAAGCAGACGTCTCGAGAAACGACAAACCTTCCTTCTCAGCCAAAGACCGACCATCCTCATCAGCAACAGATCTCAGGTGGTTTAGATCTGATTTGTTTCCAGCCATCATGATCACAATGTTGGAATCAGCGTGATCCCTAAGCTCGTGTAACCATCTCAGCACATTCTCGAAGGTCTGTCTCTTGGTTATGTCGTAGACGAGAAGAGCTCCAACAGCTCCTCTGTAGTAGGCGCTTGTGATCGCTCTGTAACGCTCTTGTCCCGCTGTGTCCCATATCTGAGCCTTCACTGTTTTGCCTTCAACCTATGCAAAACAGATACGATACATTCATCATCTTCAGATCTGATCTAACAAAAATAACAAGAAGCCATGTTCGAATCTGTTACAATGATCACCTGTAATGTCCTGGTGGCGAACTCAACGCCAATGGTGGATTTGGATTCGAGACAGAACTCGTTTCTGGTGAATCTGGAGAGAATGTTGGATTTGCCAACACCGGAGTCACCGATTAGGACGACCTTGAACAGGTAATCATACTCATTGTCTAATCTATTCGCCATTGTCTTCTCAAATCCTAGCGTCTGGATACACCTGTGGAGATAGAGATCAAAGGAATCCAAGGTCTAAATCGAAACCCTAGAAATTAGAATGTTTACCCCTTGAGCAAGCCACAAGGAACAATAATAGAAAACGTTTTGTTTTACACTTCTTTCTATTTTCTCTCTGTGCTCACGAGGTAAAAACGGAAACACCAATTTTATTTATATTTTAATTTTGAAAATTATTTATTCAGATTGTCCACATTCAAATATAATACAACACAAATAGCACTTTGAATATTATTCAGATTGTCCATATATTCAAATATAATACAACACAAATACAAAGAGTAGTGTATATGGTAACAGTATACCTTGGGATGACCTACTGCATCTTCAGTTGCAGATGAAGCCATCCTTGAAGCGTTGAAGATGATGAACCAAGAGATCAACACGATAAAACCATTCACAGGACCAACGTGAGTCTATGCATAGAAACGCAAACAAGGACAACAATGTGGAGATGTATACTGCACCACACGTCCAATAAAACCACACCATATCTATCACACCACCACCCTCTTCGTCTTCCTCTTCAGCTCGGTTTGATACACTTGGATCTGTGGCTCTCTCGAGGTTGCAACTTTTATTGGTAGGAAGTATAGGTGTCAAATGGGCGGGTTGTCCATTGGTCGTCCACGTCCATATTTAAATGGACTTAATATGGACACACCCATTTTTTCCATGGGTTATGAATGGATAAAATATGGATGACCATTTTAAAAATGGTCTTTATGGGTTTTGGGTTTTATGGACATGGATTGTCCAATGGACAAAAAATTGAGTTTTCCCATCAAACCCGATAAATCAGATTTTTTTGCCAAAACCGAGCAATCGGATTTTTTGCCAAAATCGGGAAATCGAATTTTCTCCGTCAAAATCGTAAAATCACAAAAACCGTAAAATCGGATTTTTCCGCTGAAACTGAGAAATCGGATTTTTCCGCCAAAATCGGGAAATCGAGTTTTCCCGCCAAAATCGGGAAATTGAGTTTTCCCGCCAAAATCGGGAAATTGAGTTTTCCGCTAAAACCGTAAAATCGCCAAAACCGTAAAATCGGGTTTTCCTCCAAAATCGGGAAATCGAGTTTTCCCGCTAAAACCGGTAGATCGAGTTTTTCCGCTAAAACCGTAAAATCGTCAAAACCGTAAAATCGGGTTTTCTTCCAAAACTGAGAAATCGGGGTTTCTAGCTAAAACAGGGAAATCGAGTTTTCCCGCCAAAACCGTAAAATCGAGTTTTCCCGCCAAAACCGTAAAATTGAGTTTTCCCGCCAAAACCGTAAAATCGAGTTTTCCCACCAAAACCGTAAAATCGAGTTTTCCCGCCAAAACCGTAAAATCGAGTTTTTCCGGTAAAACCGTAAAATCGAGTTTTTCCGGTAAAACCGTAAAATCGAGTTTTCCCGCTAAAACCGATAGATCGAGTTTTCCCGGCAAAACCACGAAATCGAATTTTCTCGCCAAAACTGAAAAATTTATCCTATGTTATGGTATTTCGAACTTATATATTATTGTACTTGTGGATTTATTAATGAATTTTAATATTAATTACTTGTATTTGTATTTATAAGTTTTTATATTGAAATTAAAAAATTTCATAAATGGTCACTAATGGATTCCATGGCAGCCCATATAAATATGGATTCTGATGGACATGGTCTTTAATGGACTGATCCTTAATGGACATGGTCACTCTCTGTCCACAAACTATAAATGGACAAACGGATATGGGCTAATGGACATGGGCTTTCCCATTTGACAGCTCTAGTAGGAAGTCCACAGAGATGAGGATTGCCTCTGTAACTTGTTGCTTCAAAGGTCATAAGATGGGCTTTGAAAGGGATTTCACCAGATAGATTGTTATATGAGACATTGAAGTATCCCAAACTGTCGAGATCGGCTAGCTGAGGAGGGATGTTTCCATGTAGCTTATTGTTAGATAAATCCAGACTCTCCAAATTCTTCAGATTTGAAATGCTATCTGGTATGGAGCCGATGAGGTGGTTGCTCGAAAAATTCAGGGATCTTATGTTCTGAAGATCCCAAACTTCAACTGGAATCTCACCGGATAATTGGTTGCTTGACAAATCCAGACCATTCATATAGCCAAGAATATCACCTTGATATGTTTCATATCTGCTTTTCGATAGAAAATTAACTGTAGTTTCTTTTGACTGAACTTCAACACCTACTTCGATATCAAGAAGGTCAAGAGCTGATGTATAGCTCCTACTTTGGACGAACGGGAACCCTACTACGTAACCATATATCCTGAATATACTGTCGTAGGTTTGGGCACCAAAAGACATTTTACCAAAACATGAGGGTATGGCACCTTTGAATTTGTTGTGAGATAAGTCCAAGAGGCTAACAATACTTAGCTGACATATTTTCTCAGGGATATGAGTCTGAAAGCTATTATTCTGTAGAAGAAGAGCACGTATGTCAGATGTATTTCCGATAGTAGTATTCAGGATCGTTCCAGAAAGACTGTTGTGCCGCAGATCGAGCACCTGTAATACCTTAGCCTTGAATAAATAGCTCGGAACTGAGCCCATAAACTGATTGCTATGTAGCCTTAATTCTCTGAGATATTTAACATTAAGATTCCTTGGAATGGAACCAGAAAAGCTGTTGTTTGACATGTCTAAAACCACAAGCTGTAGATTTTGTAGTTGATGAGGCACCTGACCTTTTAGCTTGTTTCCCCTCATGTATAGATGGGATAGGCATGAGAATTTACCTATCCAATATGGAAGTGTGCCGGAAAAGCTATTATCTGATATGTCCAACAGAGCTAGATACTTTGAGTTCAACAAACCTTTCTCGAGACTCCCATTAAAATTGTTTCCATCAAGCAACAACCATTGTAGACTAGTAAGATTTGCATGTCTCGGGAATACTTTCCCCTGGAGTCGGTTATTGGAGAGCCTCAGGATCAGTAGCGAGTAGCAGCCACGTAAAAACGTTTTGGGTAGCTGCCCATATAGACGGTTAGAGGACATGTCCAAGTGTTGTAGACTTTTCATCTCGCCCATAGAAGATGGAATGGTTCCACGATTATGATTTGAAGAAAAGTTCATAAACTTGAGATGTGGAAAAACAATCCCAATGTCTTCTGGAAGTGAATGATGATATATCCTGTTACTCGAGATATCAAGAGCTTGTAGCCCGCCATGAACAAGCCCTGAAGGTAGTCGAAACTCTGACAACAAATTGTTGTTTAATCTAATATCCTCCAGCCTTGTATTATTCTGCACAAGCCAGCCCGGAAATGCTCCTTTCAACTGGCTATAAGTAATATGAATGGAGCGTAAGTCATGTTGATGAGCAAGAAAGCTAGGGATTGCGCTGCCAGTATTGAGTTTATTTAGCTTTAGTATCTTCAACTGAAACGGTGGAAGCCAGGAGCTTTCACCCTGAGCTTGGATCGTACCAAGTTTCGATGATAGCTTGAATACTGTGAGTCTTGTGTGATTGGCCAGTGAACTGAACGAGAACGACCCGTTGAAGTTATTCTCAAAAAGGGACAAGTACTCAAGTGTTGATGGTAGAGCAGATACAAAGGAAGACAAGTCTCCACTCATTTGGTTTTCGGATAGATCAAGAGTTCGAAGACGGGTTAAGTTAGCCAGACAATTAGGAGTATTTGTCAAAGCATTGGAGCTTAAATCCAGCTCTTGAAGATTCAGTAATGCGCAAATCTCTAAGTAGCCTGAAATTAGTCCAAATAAGACTTATTAGAGGATGATCACACCTGAGACTGATATGCAAAGATGAGAGAAAGATAATACAGAAACGATTTGTAATATTTCACCTTTTGGGGTCGATGATAATTGATTGTTTGCAAGATCCAGTACGTGTAAAGATGAAGGAATCAGTGCACCTGCAATTGAAAGGATAGATGATAAATAGTTAATATTAAAGTCTTGCATGCTCCATCAGGCATCTAAAACTAAACTCTTGCATTCTCCACTAACAAGAAAATATTCAGCACACCAAACACTATCTAGAATCCTTGTCACTACCTGCTTCTCTTCTTTTTCACTAACCGGTCTAGATGTTCAATTATTCTTTTGGTTATGTATACGACCATCTTACCTAGCTTGTCTAAGTCGGCAAATCCATTATTACTTAGATCCGGTTCTTGCAACAACACAAGTATCATTCTCAAAGAAGGAAACATATATTCCATTTCTTTCCATAAGACGTTAATCTCTTCATGCAAGAAAAATGGTGACTTTCTAGAAAAAAAAAGACAAGAACGGTACCATTGATGGGAACAAACAAGTCACTGAACTTATTGTATGAAAGGTCAAGACTTTGGAGTCGAGGGAAGCTATGGAGCAAAGACAGATTAAGAGACTGGTTTTCTAACTCATTGTTGGGTATGAGTCCATTAAGCGAGAGGTGGACTACGTGGCCACCGGTAGCGTCACTACACTTTACCCTTTCCCAGTGGCAGCAATCACTGCTAGGATCATCATGACTCCATGATTTCATCATGCTTTCTTCTTCTACTTCAAAACCATTCTTGAGATAGGACTTGAGTTGCAACAGACCCATCCGCTCAGTTTCCAGACAACCTACACATCCTTTCATCTGGAGTTGAAGCATCAATGTTACTATCATGAACAACACCAAAGCCATCTGCTTCTTCTCCTTAACCCACCACCAGTTTCTCTCATGTGTTCTCATTATCATTTTCTGCCTGTGGTACACAAACTAAATTAGAAATTAGCAGATTGAAGATTTGTAAGAGGTGGTAGGTCCAATAACTCCCCAGGACAAGTCCTAAACCAATGATGATGTCCCCTGACTTTTTAACATCCATCATGTTACACATTTTGTTGGTTTAGTATGTCAATAAATATCATGGTACAATCGAATCAGGAGGGTCCACTCTAAGTTCTTTTCATACCATGGCAACTCAAAACCAGAGATATAACTGGACCAACTTGGACGGATTCAATTTTCTTTCCATTAGCCAAAAATTCTTCAAATCTACCTCCATAAGCCTACTTAAAGTTCACACCTTCAAAACAGCGTGGACGGTTGAGCAAAAGCAATTGAAAAAGGAGAAGTATATTGATTTATTAGAACTGTTGACATGAAATGTATCATGTATATACCTGGTATTGAATACAATGATCATAGGCTAATCAGATTGTCCTTATTCAAACATATTACAACACAAATAATACCAAACATGACAGCTTTTATACAAAGATGAGTATATGAAGATATTGTACCTTGGGCTGACCCACGGAATCATTTGCAGATGAAACCATCCTTGAAACGTTGAAGATGATAAACCAAGAAATCAACACGATAAAACCACTCACGGGACCAGCGTGAGTCTATGCAGAGAAACGCAAACAAGGCCAATGATGTGGTGATGTAGACTGCACCACACGTCCAATAAAACCACACAATATCTATTACACCATCACCCTCTTCTTCTTCTCCCTCATTGGCCCGGTTTGATACACTTGGCTCTCTGACTCTCTCGATGTTGCAACTTTTATTAGTAGGAAGTCCACAGAGATGAGCATTACCTCTGTAACTCGTTTCGTCAAAGGTCACAAGATGGCCTTTGAAAGGGATTTCACCAGATAAATTGTTAAACGACACATCAAAGTATCCTAAGCTGTTGAGATCAGCTAGCAAAGGAGGAATGCTTCCACTCAGCTTATTATTGGACACATCAAGACTCTCTAACCCCTCCAGCTTCGAAATGCTATCTGGTATGGATCCCGTGAGGCGGTTACTCGACAGATTCAGTGATCTGATATTCAAAAGATCTCCAATCTCATCTGGAATCGAACTTGATAGCTCGTTGCTCGACAAATCCAAACCATGCATGTACCCAAGTATATCACCTTGATATGCTTCATACCTGCTTTTAGTTAAAAAATCCACTATGGTCGCAGGTTTCGCTTGATAGCCATTCCTGACACTATCATCCAAGTTGAGATGTGATGCGTACTGACAGTTTCGCAAAAATGTGATGTCCGAGAGGTCAAAAACTGCAACGAGTGACGTGACACGCTCATAACCTTCTGCACCAAAAGACATTTTACTGAAACATAATGGTATAGCGCCTCTGAATCTGTTGTGAGATAAGTCTAGAAGACCAACTTCACTGAGCTGGCATATTTTCTCAGATATGTGACTTTGAAAGCTGTTATTCCGTAGAAGCAGAACACGTAACTTAGATGCCTCGTCAATAGTGTTCAATACTATTCCAGAAAATTTGTTGTTCCGCAGATCAAGCACCTCTAATGCTGCAGCGTTGAATACATTGCCTGGAACTGAGCCTGTGAACTCATTGTTTTGTAGTCTCAGTTCTCTGAGAGTTGGAAACTTCACGTTACTTGGTATTGGACCAGAGAAGCTGTTGTGTGAGATGTCCATAACTTCAACCCAACGACTCTGTAGTTGAAACGGGAAAGGACCTTTAAGCTGGTTTCCACTCATGTATAGGTAGGAAAGGCTTGACATCCTACCAATCCAAAGCGGAAGCATGCCGGAAAACATATTATCTGATATATCCAAAAGAGTTAGCTTCTTTGAGTTCAGTAACCCCATTCCAAGACTCCCAGTAAAGTTGTTGCCATCAAGATAAAGCCCAACTAAACCAGTTAGATTTGCGTGCTTTGGAAATACTTCCCCTTGTAGTTGGTTGTTGGAGAGTTTTAGAACCTTCAGAGAGTAGCAACCACCTAGAAACGTTTTAGGTAGCTGCCCATGAAGACCGTTAGAAGACATGTCCAAGACTTGTAGGCTTTTCATCTCGCCGATGGAGGACGGAATGGTTCCTTGAAAGTGGTTTAAAGAAAAGTTCATGTACCTCAGGTTTGGAAACACAATCCCTATGTCTTCTTGAACTGAACCGAAGATCATATTACTCGAGATATCGAGAACTTGCAAGCCATGAACATGACTAGGTAGTTGAAGCTTTGTCAATGAGTTCCCACTTAGTAGAATAGTCTGGAGCTTTGTGTTGTTCTTCACAACCCATGTTGGGAATGTTCCTGTCAGATTGTTATGAGAGAGATCGACGAAACACAAGTCACGCTGATGCAGGAGAAAGCCGAGCATGTTGCTGCCGAGACTGCAGTTCGATAGATGCAAGATCTTCAGCCGAAACAATGGAGCCCAAGAACTCTCGGTTTGAACTTGGATCGTACCGAGTATTGATGACAATTTGAATACGGTGAGTCTTGTTTGATTGACCAGTGAGTTGAGAATGAATGAACCGTTGAAGTTATTATCAAGAAGGGACAAGTACTCGAGTTCTGATGGCAGACCAAACACCAAGGAAGACAGGTTTCCGTTCAATTGGTTGTTGGATAGATCAAGAGTACGAAGTCCGGTTAAGTTACTCAGACAATAAGGAAGATCTGTCAAAGCATTGCTGCTCAAATCCAGCTCCCTGAGATTCATTAGCCTGCATATCCCTAAATAGCCTGTAAGGAGAGTAGATAACAATTAAAGAGCAGATATTAGTCTATATTAGCAAAAAAGAAATTATATATATAAATTCCATCGTAGCCATGGAACTCATTTGATTATCTTATGATCTCACAACATATCTATGTCTCTTAAGCTTAGACCAAGCAATCTATAGGATAATGAAAGATAGACCAGAACAGATCAAAAGATTGTAATATTTCACCTTCATTGGTCAAAGACAATCGGTTCCTTTTGAGATCCAATACTTGCAAAGATGTAGGAATCGCTAAACCTGCAGTTGGAAGAACATTCAGATGCAAATAAATAAAGAGTTGTACGATCCACTTCCTGAACAACTCTAAATTCAAGCCTCTTCTCACTTCTACTCTTATACGTGACATGAGTTTAAAAAGATCCTACAAACGTCTATGCAATATTTCAACTAGACAGATTAGAACAGTTGTGGTGTTTATGTTAGAGCGAGCAAGTTTCTATATGTCTATATACATATCTTACCCAAATCTGTGAACAGGTTGTCACTGAGATCCAGTTCTTGCAACTTCTTCAAATCTTTCAGTGCTGCATGCGCAAAAATAAACATTCTTATGAAAAAATCCAGAATATATTTGTAAGTCTCTTCCTGCAAGAACAGTTTGCACACTTACCATGAGAAGAAAACCTGTGGTTGAATCTATTGCCTCGTAATTTCAAGACTGCTAACTCTTGCAGATTTTCTAAACCTGAAAACAAAACAAGTTCTAATTAGTCAGTTGACATAAACGGATCAAAATCATCTACGTAGTTGGTAATTTCATGGCACTCTCTCGCTCTACCTTTTAATTGAGAAAAATCTGAAAATAGATTGTAAGTAAGATCTAGTGTTTTCAGTTTCGCCGTGCTATACTCTGCACCAACAAACACATTATGATACCATAATAAGTGACGTCATAAGTCAGCAGAGATAATTGATTTTAGAAAGTTGGTAGATAGCCACTCACTGTGACTAGCCTCAGAGTCGTTGACACCATTGAAACTGAGATCCAGTACTTCTAGTTCTCTAAAACCGGCTAAACCTGCATCTCAATGTCTCTTTTAGTTCTCTTTCCTTTTGTAACGACAAAACTACATTTGTTTTTTGTTAACATATATTTACCTTGACCAGACAAGAAGCTGAAACTGTTGTCCTTCAAGTTCAACACTTTCAAGTTTGTCATGTTTGAAAGTCCTGCCACACGCACCAAAACAAGAAGCCGTTAAGATCATCTCCAATTCAATTATACATAAAATGTTTTTCCTAGAAATAAGAATAAAAAACATTTAGAAGAAATGCATAACCTTGAGGAGGAAAGACACCTTCCATATAATTAGACTCAAGATATAGAGCCTCAATCGATGTTGCGGCACTTAAGAAAGGAACAATAGTGTTGTCGAACATATTGTGGGAGAAATCTATGGTGATGAGCTTCTCCAGTGTCCCAAAGCTCTTATAACCTGGAAACATAAATACAGTGAACTAAAATTCTCTTTCGAACAAAACGTCGAACATCTTATGTGCACTATTTATTATTCACCTTTACTCACACGAGCATCAAAAATCTCTAACTCGAAATCTATACATCCTAATGTTTTATTTCGTGACACTGAATATGTGTTTGGTTAATGTAAAAAAAAATGTATTTGGTAAACACCGCTTTGAATTAACCGATTTTCCTAATTAACTAAGAAACTTTCGGTTTAACCGTCAACCGGTATCTATAATTGTTGCTTGCATAACATTAGACCAAAGGATAGCAAATTAGCAAGTGAATCTCGGTTAAAAGGACGTACCATGGACGTGATCAGACAAACCGGTGAACCAGTTCCAGGAAAGGTTAAGGCTTTGGATTTGAGGAAAACTATGGAGCACAGACAGGTTTAAAAGCCTAGTTTCCGACTCGAACCCGACGGGTATGAGTCGACCGAGTGAGAGATCGACGACGTGGCCACCATTAGCGTCACTACACTTTACTCTCTCCCAAATGCAACAATCACCATCACGAGTCCATGACTTGAGAATACTATCCTCTTCTCCTTCATCAAGTAGATTCTTGAGATAGGACTTGAGTCGCAATAGACCAGTCCGTTCAGTTTCCAGACAGCCTACACATCCTTTCATTTGAAAGTGAAGCATCATTGTCACTGTTATGAAAACCGAAGCTATCTGCTTCTGTCTTTTCACCCACCACCACCTTCTCTCGCTGGTTCTCATTTTTAAAGTTTTTTTTTTTCTGTGTTTTAGTTAGAAATTGAGGATTGGTTCCTACTAGAGTTTAAATAGCTTCATTGAGGACTTTACCTAGAATAGAGTTGTAAGATGTGAACATGACTACATACGTCCAAAGGCAAATTCAACCCATCTTTGACTTTTGCGTTTACCTCCCACTATTTGAATAGACCCGTGAGTGCATATCAATCACCTATTAGCTATCACTATCAGCCTCTATGGGGGGGCCTTTGCTACACTCTGACATTTGCATCCATGTTTGCCTTTTATAGATGAGTCGTAGGAGTTTCAAACAGCACTAACTTTACCAAACATGTCATTAGAACATACCAAGTCAAACAAAACAACTGATTCTAAAGGGTAATTTAATGGAATCACACAAAAACATCATGAATCTTTGGACATTTTAGGACGGACAGAAGAAGTTCTGGATACAAAGGGGTCTTAGGCCTTGGTGTCTTCTTCATCTTCTTCAATCTTAGGAGCCAAGTAGTAACGAATGTAACCCATCTCAGCCACTTTATACTCCACCACAACTGGGAGCTCCGACGATAAGCTGATCGTCACCGTGTCTGACAACGGAGTTGCCTTTGTGAAGGAATTCATGTACCTCAGGGCAAATGAGAGTGACACTGGTTCCTTCATCTCTATCACAATTGCATCTTCCGGCTGCAACCACACAAAAATCTCAGCAATTGATGCAATCAATCAGCGCATATGTAAAGTTCAGACATAGAGATAGTCATACCTTGTCTACAGTTGTGTTCTGTCGTAACACAATGTTAGCTGTCCCAATGTCACCAGCAGTAGAAAACTTGACTCCTTCTTTAGTCACCGAGATCACAACTAAAAACAATACCATCAAAGTCACAACTATATCAGTCTCTCTATAGACCAATATTCAAGAAATCTTTAGGCAGCTGTTATATGAGAATATTAATTAGTAAGGCGCCTAGACTAATTTTTAAAATGACTAGACGAATCAAAAATCAGTTTAGCAACATCAGCAATGAGAGTGTTTACCAGTGTCACCAATGCTACTGAGATCTTTGCAAATCCTTGAGAACTCATTGGAAGGCATCCTCACAATGGACTGGTATTCAGCATCAGGTATACCCAGATGCTCACTGTCTATATCCATCAGCTTCATTTCAAAATCTGCAATCTTGTCTTGCTCTGTAAATAATAATTACCACAGTTAAAACTATTTTTTTTTGTTTTTTTACTGGCAGCGGTAAAAAAACGCAAAGGATGATTTTGAGAATCTTACTGGGACTCTCGAACATGAATGTGACGGTGTCGCCGCCGTCGTCAGCTTTGATGGTGATGATGTCATCGTTTCCGGCGCATTTGAGCATCTTAGACATGTTGCCGAGATTCATCCCCATGGAGAGGTTACGATCGCACCTGTAGTGCTCGAAGCCTTCGGATCTTAGAAGGAGAGAGACGAGCGCCACGTGGCTGGAGTCCATGGCTTGGAGGGAGAAGCCGGTGCTGGAGCAGTCGAAGTTGGCGTCGTTGACGAGATCCTTGATCGATTCTAGAACCTTCTTCAAGAGAGAGCCCTGAACAAGACGTAGCTCCAACATTTTCGTGGTATCAGAGCTCAGAATTCGAATCGATTGACTAGGGTTTGGGAAAGAAAAGGTTTAGAAAGCAGAGTGTTCAGTTTATAAGCTTTTTACTTTTCTGGCGGGATTTCGCAATTTTATGACATTTGCTTCCCGCCAGCGCGCCAGTGGGTGGGTGTTTCTGCAATTGTAAAAGCTGAAGGTTTGCTTTGTAGTTCTTAAAAAGTTAAATTTTGCACGTTTGGTGAAAGTTTCTGGGTTTTCTTGCAATATTCTAAAGACCGGCGTCGATTTCCCTCCTTTTGCAGAGTGGATTCATTTTATTAAGCCCATCATTATGACCCATAACAAGCTTTTCTTTTCTTTTTTTAGTCCTTTTCTTTTCTGTTTTAGGTCCATCTTCACAAGGGAAAAAAACAGAGTTCTACTTTCTAACAGATTGGTGTGAGAGCAGTTATAAATTTCAGGACCAAGATGCATATCAACATACTCGCTAAAATGCCATGTTCCATGCTAATAAACTGAATCCTTGCTAGTCCTAAATATGACAGACTTGGGGAGCGATGAAAACAACCAAAACCTTATGAGTAAGGTACTCTGTCTTGGACTATAATCACTCTTACTCGGTTTTGGCTAGAGAACAAGAAACCAACAACTCACTTGTATTCAGTCATATACGAGATGATTCCCTCCTATAGGCTTTTGAGAGTTGGGTTCATGGCGTCTAACGTCAGTGAGGGTTGGGCACAAAATGAGTAACGAGAAAGAAATTGGGAACGCTTCTCTTTGATGTTAAATGTACATTCTCTCTTGTTACCACAAAAAGGAAAGAGAAGGGGTGAAACTCATAAGCTACACTTGCACCATTTGGATCTCTCCTGCTCATTCTGCAGCTTCCTCTGCCCCTTCATAAAACCAAAAAGAAAGTAGAAAAGTTCCCAATATCAATACATCATTTATAAAACACAATTCCACTTAGTAAAGATTTCAACTTCAAGCAATGAAACCAGACAAAAGAACGTGGGAAGCATTCATAATACCAACGCATCATCTACAAATCATATTCTACTTAACAAAGATTTCAACTTCAACCAGCGAAACCAGTCAATAAAAAGATGACGCAGAGCACTAAATCTTGTCAAAGCAAGTTCCTTTCAAGGACAAGTTCAAAGCACTAACCTTCCATGTCATCTTCATCTTCGTCCTCTGTTTCCTCCGCTTAGCATTCAGGAACTCCACCGCAGCAGGCGTAAGCACAAGCTTATCAGAATTCAAAACATCAAACAGATTCAAAGTCCTCGGCGTCAGCATCCTCAACGTCCCTATGTTCCTGCTCGACTTCGCCACGTTGTCCTCCACATCCACCATCAAGAACATCGCTTTCTCCTTCGGATCCAACCCCCACCTCTTCATCGCTGCCAAAAACTCCTTCGTTCTCGGCTTCTCGAACTCCACCACAATCGCGCCTTCCGAACTCGCCGCACTCGCTATCGCCGTCGATATCGCCAGCCTCTTCTCCTTTCTGTTGATCTTGATCGACCAGTCTCTCGGTTTCGGCCCGAACACCACGCACGCCTCCGCCGGGACGCAGCGGCGTCCTCTGAGACCCGCGCCTCGCGTTGCCCGTCTTCTTCTGCGCGTAAGGCTTGATTCCGCCGCCGCGAACTTCGCCGCGAGTCAGCGTCGACGCCGTCCCTCGCCGCTTGTTCTGCAAGTCCGTCACGATGGCGCGGTGGACGACGGAGCGCGCGGTTTCCTCCGGCGCGGTTTTGAGGTCGAGATACGTCTCGCCGATTTTATCTCCCTCGAATGAGATTATCGGTAGCGTCGCGAGCTGGGATACGACGGATAGGGATTTTGATACTTTACCGGAGCTTGATTTCGCTATGGAAATGTGGGTTTTGGGGATTTGGTGAGAGGAGGAGAAGAAGGATAGTGAGTTTGGCGCTGTTGCAGAGGAAGCCATTGTTGCTTTGCTTGACTGACCTATCACAGCGAAGAAGAAGAAGCATAGTGAAAGGGTATCTGTTTGGACACAAGGATATTAATACCCCTTTCGCGTCTTAAATAACTAGCTGCGTAGTGTCTAGTGAGACAGTGTCAAAAACCTCTTTCTAAACCAGAGGGTTAGAGACTTTTAAAACTTTGTTATTAATAAGCATCTGTGTGGACACAAGGATATTGGTACCCCTTTCGCGTAATAAAATAAATCTACGACAGAGTAAAAGCCTCTCTTCGAGTAAGCAGGTTTAAAGTAGGAAAGACATAAGTTCAAAACTTTGGGATAAACGATAAAGCTACAGCTTTTCATACGAGTGCACGTTAAAGCTAAGCTAATACCGCCGCGAAAACCACCGTATCACCTCAAAACGCAGCGTATCATGGCTTCCTCGGAGCCGCTAGACCTAATCGTCACCGTCGTCTCAGCCAAACACTTGAAGAACGTCAACTGGCGTAACGGAGACCTGAAACCCTACGTGGTTCTCTACCTCGACCCAGATCACCGCCTCTCCACTCGCTCCGACGATTCAACCAAACCGGTATGGAACGAGCGGATCACTCTTCCTCTCACCAGATCCGTCCACGAATCGGTCCTCAGCATCGAGATTCTCCATTCCAATTCTCCGGATCTTGCGAAATCCCTCGCCGGATCGGTTAGGTTTCCTCTGGTTCGCCTGGTCGACTCCGAGGGAGCGATGACGTTTCCCGAAAAGATCAACTCGCTTGAGCTGTTCCGTCCCTCGGGTCGGACGCAAGGGAAGATACGCTTGAAGCTCGAGATCAAGAAGCGGCCGATCCAACCCCAAAATTACCCTTATGCCCCTCAAGGAAACAGTTATTACTCCCCAGCTCCGATCGCCTCTCCCGCTCCTCACCGAGACTACAGAGACTTCTCGCCGTCTCTTTATCCCTTCCCCGATGACTACTATTCCAGATTCTATTACCCTCCTCCTCCTCCTCCGCCACGTGCGATGTACGATCGTGCCTCCAATTACAGCCTGCCAAGTGTCCCATCTGCTCCCGTCGATCACAATCCTCTTCCTCGCTTTCCCAACTACGCACCACCGCCTAGTGGGCCGCCGCCACAAGCTCCTGTTGATGCCTTTCCGGCGAACGAGGCTCCACAGCCGAGCGGGCCACCATCAGCTCCGGTAGATGCGTTTCCGGTGAACGAGGTTCCACCTGTGGCCTCGCGATTCCCCAGTTACGGAGTGCCAGGTGGCCCATCTGCGCCGGTGGATTACTCTCCTTATGATCACAGGCAGTTGCAGAGGACGATGGGCGGGATGAGCTTGGGGGAAGAGAGAGCTGTTGCGGAGAGGTCGTCTGAGAGCGAGTTTGGAGCTAGGCCGAGCTGCAGCTATGCACGTGATTATCGCCGTGAATGTTAGAAGAGGAGCTGGAAAAAAAAAGATGTGGAAATTTCATAACTGTGTGTTGCTATCATCAGATTTACCTTTCCATGTTGGTGTTTATAGATCACCAAAGTAATGGGTGATGGAAAGTATTATTAGCCTTTGAGGATAATGATATGTAGTCTATATGTATTCTGTTTCTCTTTATGTGTCTGAAGAACAGAATCTTTGTAAATGTTTCTAAAAAGATCTCTAGTATCTTATCTTCTTTCAACTTCTTGCAATGTTTCTTTCAAATTATTGAACCAAGCTATTGGATTCTTAGGGTTTAATGTTCTAGTGTGGATCTCTTCTGTACTCATTTACTGTTTGTCCCAAGCTCAGATTAGGTGTGGTAGTATGCCCTGTCTCAGACATGAATTGTCATACCTCTTGCAGCTCCGGAGAAACTTTTGGGTTGGTTAAAGATTTGTGCATAATTATCATGTGGATCCAGTCCCTGTTTGGTGATACCAATGTGTGAGTCTGCAGTATCTCCCTTGTGAATTGTAATATTGAAACCAGAGACCTCCTTGCATCAAAAACTAGTTCATTGAGGGATATGGTTGGATTATGCTCATCACAGTACTGAAAAGATGTCTTCTCTCATCGTTTTTTGGGTTAAAATGTTATGCATACGGTTGGTGCTAGATCTATTCTTCCCTTTTCTTTTTTTTTGACGATGCGACATATCAGTTTTGCTACTGCATTCTTTTGCGTATTGGCATTTTTGAAGCCAGTCATATATGTCAGTCAATCACATGCCATTAGCATCTAATCACTTTACTTTATACTACAGAAACTATTGTTCTGATCCCTATGGAATGTTCGCACATGTAAAATCACTCAAAGTGTGATCTTCTATTTCTGTCCTGACACTCCCTGGTTCTTATAAGCTTTTCCCATATTCTTGTGCTTACCACTATCTTGTTTTTTTCTCCTTTTTGGTAGCCGCAGACTCGTGAAAGGAACCTGCCATCCATTAAGGTGCGTTTGTATTTGGCCTCTCCTGGAGTAAAAAAATTAACTTTTTCAGATTGTTTTGGTGCACACATGAGTGAATATCAAAGAAGAATGATACCAAATGGTTGCTTCATAATAAAGAACCTTTTCATTCACTTAAACAAAAGGTTTATTCCCTCTGTGGACCGTAAGAAAAAGAATGAAAAAATTTAAACTAAACCTAGTCTTCTCTTTTTGCTCTTGCCCACAGCTCTCTTTATGAAACTTTGTAGATCCACTTTAACTACAGTTCTTTGTATTATAGGACCGGAAAGTTACACTTTTACAAATTGTTTATCTGTTTATGTCTAGAGTGCTTAATCATGGCCTAAGTGTAATGATGTTATGAATACATCTAATCATGTCTTTTCTCTTCTTTGCCTGAACTATTAGCACTATTTTTTCTTCAGCTTCATGCCCTTATATATCTCTCAGTATCCTGATATTGGTGCCATGTCTCTCACTCAATCTTTGTTATGTCAGCTACTGGAACAAAACGAATCAACACTAGACCGGTTCAGAGAGATGCTTTGGTTAAGCAAACCGCCACCAAGGGACCTTATGGTGGTAAGAACCCAGGATGCACAACGAGCTGCGGATTGAGGTTGCCGAGGAAAACAGAAGCCACAGCAGCAAGACTGATCAAGCATCTTGGCTGTAAATTTGCAAAAGGTTTGCGTCTGGTGGTGATGCGGAAGAAGAGAAAATCTCCACCTTCCAAGGTTTCTTCTTCTTCTTCTTCTTCCTCAGGGAGATCTCAGCCGTCGATCATGCCAATAAGCAATGACAGTCATAGATCAAAGGCTATAGAAGACTGCATAGAGTTCATCAACTCATCGTCCTCCTTCACCAGATCAAACTCTACTTCTTAATAAGTTTCATCTCTCCCAAATCCGTTGTCCCCCGTTGTTCATTGTCTATATCTATTTGCTTATTTGTGAGAATATTGCAAGAAATGTCTTTAAGTCTCTATGTGACTTTCTGTTGATGTGTACTATGGCAATAGTAAAAGTAAATATATGAAATCAGTTATCATCGTCCTCTTGCTCTGTCTAGAGATTTGCTATTCATGAACATTCAGAAAAACTACCGAATGTTAAATATGCAATAACTATATTTAAATATCAGCATGTAACATGATCTTATCTACTAAAAGTAAACTAAAAATTAGTTTATCCAAAAGGTTATATAATAATAACATCTGCTACTATATAAAATGATATATATGCACCTTCAATGGATGGTACACCAACACCTGAACCATACAATATATAATGTGCGCGTGTGTTAACAATTCCATTAGCCTAATACGACTAATCTCTTTATGCAGATGTTTCACGGTCTACTTAAAAGTTGAAACTCCCACTAATCGTCTATAGTTATAAATATACATCAATTTGCTAATGTGTTTCGGTCCACTAATATCTTATATCTCGAATCTCGATCAAAATCGAATATAAGTATTTACCCGAGGGAACGAAATACATGTCGGGATGGTTAGAGTAAATAATAAAAAAGTGATCGATCACAAAGCCAAAGCCCCAAAAGGTTAAGCTCAAATCACAGAGCCCAAGCCCATGTTTAAAAACACTACTCGTCCACAGCCAGCGGCAATCTTCCCGCCATGGATTCCGGCATTGCCTCAAGCCTCTAAGTTTTCTAACACATATCAATATATCGTCATCGCCTTCATGGCTGATCTTAAAAAATACCATTAAAAGAGTAACATTGAAGCTGGAGACTTAACATGGACGGTTACGCCCTCTACCTCGGTACTCTCGCTCCCACACCACGTTCCTCCTCGCCCTCTTACGCTTTGCGTGTTTCCTAAAAAGGTCACTTTAACCTCCTTCGTCGCCGCTTTTCCTCTTCACACAAAGCGGCGAAGATCTGATTCCCACTACCCGATCGTACAGCTTTCGAATCAAATCTACGCGCCGTGTTTCCCGCCATTATCGAGCTGATAAAAAGTGCAATCATCTTCCCTTACTCGTATACGTATCTTCGATTCCGCGAATTGAGGGGAGAGGGGAGAGGGAAGAGAACGAATCTGCGATTCTTCTTCTCCAGGTAATCAATCATCAACTTCAATTAGCGATTTCTTTCTTCGTAATTCCGGATGCGATCATCATGTGAGAAAACTCTGGCTTGCAGGAACTTTTTGAAGATATGACTGATGTGGAACGTGAAGCGATTGTTTGCGATGTAGATCACGACGAATCGGAGCTGAATCGTTTCAGTGATAATGCTAGTATTGTTCATCAACTTCTCGATCATATCAACGGCAACGAGAAGAGTTTCGAGCGTAGGGGCTTTAGTGAAAGGTAGTATAATATTGCTTAGGCTTAGATTGTCTTTTAAGGAAAATTGAATTAAAATTTTTTTTTTTTTGATTTTCTTGATGAAGGTTTCTTAGATGGAGACGGAGGTATCTTCCGGCTGGTGGAGGTAACAGACGTGACCACAGTTCAGTGAAACAGTCAGGACCTCTTGTTTCTGGAGCGG
This sequence comes from Raphanus sativus, assembly GCF_000801105.2. NCBI lineage: Eukaryota > Viridiplantae > Streptophyta > Magnoliopsida > Brassicales > Brassicaceae > Raphanus > Raphanus sativus. The sequence continues at coordinate 22,171,499 of NC_079515.1, read as the reverse complement.
CTTACTGCATCTCTTCTTGCAGCATGATAATCATGAACAAGATTGTTCTCTCCAGCTATAATTTCAACGCAGGAGTCTCTTTGATGTTGTATCAAGTAACAGATACTGATCCATGATAATCATGAACAAGATTCCTTGCCTTTATTATGGTGATTTGACAAAAGATTATATATACTTTGGTGTTTATCAGAACTTGATCAGCTGTTTGGTGGTAGCTCTGCTAAAGTTCTCTGGAGTGGTTTCAGTGGAAAAGTTTAACTGGAAGTTGATAAGAGTATGGATGCCTGTTAATGTTATCTTTGTTGGCATGCTCATCTCGGGAATGTACAGGTAAGGTTTCAACGCTTTGTCATTTTAAGAATCTGTTGTAGTGCTTGAGACTTATGCAACATTACGTTTCCTTTTCAGTTTGAAATACATAAACGTTGCTATGGTGACTATTCTGAAGAATGCAACGAATATTATTACAGCGATAGGGGAGTTATACATGTTCCGAAAAAGGCAGAACAACAAGGTTTGGGCTGCAATGTTCATGATGGTAAGTTAAAATCGCACATCTGTAGCAACCCCTGTCTGATGTAAAAAAATGATACCAACTAAGAGTTTGCACTGTAGATCATCTCTGCAATCAGCGGTGGCATCACGGATCTCACATTTAATGTTGTAGGGTACACATGGCAGACCGCCAACTGCGTTCTAACCGCAAGTTATTCAGTAAGTCCACGCTTTTGGAACTGGAATATCCAATCTTCTGCATCTCTCTCATATAGACACTTCTCTATAATGATGATCTTGTTCAACTCTTTGTCTCAGCTTACTCTGCGCCGAGTCATGGATAAAGCAAAACAGTCCACAAAATCTGGATCCCTTAATGAGGTGTCAATGGTGCTGCTGAATAATCTCTTGTCACTACCTTTTGGTATAATCCTTGTCATCTTATTGGGTGAATGGAGATACGTAATAAGCACGTAAGAACTATTAAAATCGACCTACACCTGTCCTGAAATTTAGTATCTTGTCATTTTCTTATCCTTACGTTCGTTGTGTTTTACACTTTTGGCAGGGATGTGACACAAGATGCAATGTTTTGGGTAGCCGCAACAGCAAGCGGCTTCCTCGGTTTAGCCATCAGCTTCACTTCGATGTGGTTCTTGCATCAAACCGGACCCACAACATACAGGTACCTCTCTTTCCGACTACAGAAAGAAACATTTCCTTATAATCTTTCATTTGTAAGTGGGTTATAACGGTATGATGTTCTTTCTATCATGTGGACAGTCTGGTGGGTTCGTTAAACAAGCTTCCGATATCATTATCTGGCCTTGTACTCTTCAATGTCCCTCTGAGTCTCCCAAATTTGTTCAGCATACTTTTTGGTAAGTAAAACTGTTCTGCAGAAGCAGAGCACAAACGATGACCGGTTCCGGTTATATGCTCTGTTTTTCTTTGGTGAGTTGAGGTGGGAATGAATGAATTGGATATAAATTGGTGTATGTTTATTTTGGTTTAACAGGTTTGTTTGCTGGAGTGGTCTTTGCCAGAGCCAAAATGTCATAGTCATGTTTCTAAGCTGAAGACAACAATTTTTTTTCTTTTAAAAAAAGCAGAAGAAGACCTTGAGAGGCTTCTCGATCTTGTAGACTACAGCTAATAGTTCCAATTCTGGGCATTTTTTCTTATACAGGTAGAACATAGAGGTTCTATCTATTTTCAGTTTGCAAGCTTATTTTAACTTATCATCCATAAAATTGTACATGGATAATGGATTAGTAATCATCCAAACATTCGACTTGAATGGTTGGTAAGGAGTCTTAATATCTTTAAGCGTTCTGATCTATTTACCTCAAATGATTTGATGTGAGTGCTACATTATCTAAAACGTGTTTAAGTACCTTGTAGCTGAATTCAGTCTCTTCCTCAACACCAACAAGTTACAACCACACTTCTGTACTATGAACCAGTTCAAACCGACCTGAAAAAATACCAAACTTTTATTCAAACAATGTCCATACTGTTAAGCCACAATTTTCGTTTTACAAATAAGTTTCTTCGTCGGTGAAAAAAAGAATCAGAGTGTTGAACTGCACTTGAACTAGCATGAACCATCTTCCACCAACTCATCAATGAATCGAGCCGTCGCCAAAGAAGACGATCCTCCATCCATCACAGCCTTCCTCGCCGCATCAGACATCTCCTTCACCTTAACCCTCCTCCCTTCCCCATCGTTCATCAAAGACCTGATGGCTCTTGCTATCTCGTCACAAGTCACTAAACCTCCACGACCAGACACGTAATCCATCCGTAGATCCACAGCTAACCCCAACTCCTTCACCAACGTGAACGCGTTCAGCTGTTGCTCAGCGTACATGGGCCACGTGGCGACGGGAACACCGAACCACAAGCTCTCAAGCGTGGAGTTCCAACCACAGTGAGACACGAACCCTCCAATCGCCTGATGTTCCAGCACTTCCACTTGCGGGGCCCAACCACAAACCAATCCCCTACCCGCCATACGGCCCATGAAACCCTCCGGCAACACATCGGTCGGTTTAGTCCCTACGACACTTGTCCGGATTGACCATAGAAATCTACACCCGACAACTTCAAGCGCTTGAGCTATCTCCTTCGCTTGCAACTCATCAACGCTTCCATTGCTCCCAAAACAGAGGAACACCACCGAACACTCCGGCTGATCCTCAAGCCATCTCACGATCCCATCTCGATCCCCAGCCTCCTCCTCTTCCTTAGGACTCGCTCGATCCTCCAAGCTGAGAATCGGTCCGACCGGGTACACCGTAGGATAATTCTCCTGCCGAGAGAAATACCCGAACGTATACGGCTCAATCTCCGCTACCGAATTTACCAAAATACCCTTCGCTTTACCGAAACTCGGCGATAGCTCAACGTAAGCCTCGTAATAAGCTTCTTCATTGAACAAACCCGACGGCAGAAACTTCGCCGGAACAGGGTGAACGAATCCAGGAATCGCTAACTCCTCATCTCCGGAGCTCCAATCGAGCTTCGACCCGACTCTCCGATGCCGATCCGGGAGATATTTCATCATACCCAAGTATCTAGCGTTGCACGTTAGGAATATGTAAGAAGGGAGGTTAAGCTCGTCGCCTACATCTTTAATCAACGTGTTGCAGAAGAAATCAAGAACCAAACCAGCTACACGAGAGTTAGTACGCGAATCGACGATGCTGGAGACGGCTTCTTTGATCAGAGGAGTGGTTCTCTTGACGAGCTGGACTATGAAGGCTTCGGGAGCTCTGTAGTAGAGATCCAACGGGGGAGGATCGTCGAGAAGGGGGAGGTCGTGGAGGCGGATCTGGGGCTGTGAAGCTACGAGAGATCTGGCGAAAACTGACGCGTTCGGGCTGGTCGGTGAGTGTAATTGGAGGATGGTGATGGTGTTGATCCGATTGTCGAAACTGATGAGACGCTTGGCGAACTCGATGTTGACGAGAAGGTGGCCTGTGGAAGGAACTGGGATGAAGATAAGCTCTGTTTCTTTCACCATTTCTTTTCTGTGTTGGAGGTTTGTTTGTTCTAGTGGTGTACATAAACTTATCACATTTCACACCATTTGTTCTGAGCGTGTGTGACATGTCCAATGTGTGTGTTTTTCATGTGCATCTCTTTGTCATAAAATGTTTTAAATGTCCTCTTGTCGAAAAAACTTCTTATTAATTCTCATTAAGATATTGTTGATGACATTAAAAGTGGTCCCCAAGAACGTCACTGATAAAATCTCTTGTAGCCACCATAGACGATCCTCCATCAAGAGCTTTTCTCGCCAATGCTGAAATGTGTTTAACCTTCTTCCTGATTATTCCGGTTCTACCAGGAACTTTGTTCAGGAAAACCGGAATCGATAACTCTTTCTCGTTGGAACTCAAGTCGAACTTTAGTGGTGACGCTACCGGAGATAACGTAGAATTCCCAAGTAAGCAAAAATTGCCGCCATGTAGATGTAACAAGGAATGTTTTCAAAACGGGCTATGTCGATCATACCGACGCAGAAGAAATCAAGAATCAAGCCAGCGACCACATGGCGTTGGGACGATGATGAGACCAAATCTAGGATGGTTTTCCTGATAGTGGGTATGTTTCTGTTGACCAAGCCTAAGAAGTCGGTCTGGGTGGTGGGCGTGCCTTGGACCTCTGGGAGGCTGATGTGTCGGATTCTAGGCTCGGAGGCGGTTAGTGACGCGATATAATCATCAGTGTTAAGAGTGAAAGGAAGTTCCACCTGTGGAAGCAAAGGAACGAACCTCATACACAATCAAACATCCATTATGCGGTGTTCCATAATATTGACAGACTGAAAAACATCATCTCATCCAGAAAACTAAGGAAACCTTTCAGCAAGCTCATGGCGATGTGGCTGCGATAGGCTTTCTTGTTAGTATTTATTTTCAGTGATTCATCTTATTTTTTTTTCTTTTTGTTAAGATGGTTCAAACCTAAAATATTACTTTGTAAATTTTTTTGTTCATTTTTATGATATTTACCTTTTAACAAAAAAAGAAGTTTCATGCAGAGTATTGTGATCATGGAAATCCGACGGTCCAGATTGATTAGACGCTTAGCAAGCAGAGGCGGCCCTTGGACCAAGCCAAGGAAGCCACTGCTTCCGGCCGTTTTATTATAGATATTATTTCGGCCACATTTTCACAGAATCTCCCTGTAGTCTAGTGGTAAAACATGAAAGCTAAAGACTTCCGTACACCAAACCCGCGTTCGAATTCCCACTAACACGGCCGATTTTTTATAATTTGCTTCTGGTCCTAATTTTCCGGCTCTGTTAGCAAGTATGAACGTCGATGAAATGTGGCTGGTCTGTGGCAGAGGTATGAAGATTAGCTCTGATTTATCCATCTATCTATATTTTTTTCTTGGTGAAAAAAATGAAACACTTAGCAGAGAGTAATGTAGTGTAGTCGGATGTTGAAAAGTTGAAAGGAACAACTAAAAATAGCTAGAAAAGTAAAGTCAATGGTATCTAAACAATAAACAATCCAATGCAATGATTTTGGTGATGACAAATGCGGAAAAGTAACATTAAATACTAACTACAAAGTAGAACATCTATAAATTAATATTCTATAAACTAATAATCTCTATAAATTAATAAAGTTATACGATTTCAATGGATCAAAATTTGACACAAATCGATAAAATAATAAGATAATATTTTTTTATAAAATTCTATATAAATATTTGGTTCCATTAAAATTTATAAATTAATAATTTATATGTTATGCATATTTTGTATAAGTAAGAGCCTGTTATTATATTATTTATTTTATATTCACAGTGAAATTATCTTTATATTTTATTAACACTTAATACATTTTGATGAGATTTAGTAATATTATATCTGAATTCCATGCAATATATATTATATGCACCAAATAATATAATAAAATTAATATAAATGACAAATTTCAAAAAATAACCATTAATGTTTATACACTAAAATCAGATTTTTCTATCTTAGGATAAATATATCTTAAAATTGAAATAAATAATTTTTTAGTTAATATCTCTATAAATTAATAAAATTATAACAACATCTTTAATTTATAGAAAGTTTTACTCTACTTTGTCTTTTAAACAATAAACAAGGCCATGCAATGCAATGGACACATTTGCATTGTTTTAATGACTTTTATCAAATGCTCAAAAATCGTTGGATACCAACTATTTTTGTCTTCTTGTGGTTGTTGATGAAAACCAATAACCTTGAATGATTGCATTTCATCATTTCCAAAATGAATATAATACATAACTGTTAATGTAAGAATACACCTTCAATAACATTCGACCAAAGTAATAATAATAACACAAATACTACATGTGACATGTTTGTTAGATGTTTTTTTTTTCGCAAAATAAAAGTGTTAACATAACATCTTCAAACTCATTATTATCACCCGACATAACATCCTTTTAACAGAAAAAAACAAATGAATCTTCAAACTCGTTATTATCACCGGCTTCAATTCCAGCATCTTACTAAATCTCGTAATTAGGCCAGAAGACAACGTTATCAGCATCATCATACCATTTGAGTCCATCAAACTCGTCGAAAGTGGAGCCAAAGCCAAAAGTCACAACAGCACCACTCGGAACAAATACTTCACAGCCTTCAAAAGCTCTCACTGGAAGCATTCCTTTTTCTCCGCACTGGAACCAAATTCTACCATGAGGCCACACATGAACATGACCACCATGAGGAAAGTAGATCGTACATCTAGAGTTCTTAAGCAAGACACGAACTGGAGGATGATAGGGATCCGTGACATGGACTTGATCAGCATCTAGAATAATCAACATCTTGGGGGTCTTAGGGCGAAATGTACGAATGTGAAACGTTACCCCTGTAGGAGGATCCTAGTTCGGAAACCTAAATTCGAATATACCATCACCATCATAACATGGTGGAAAAAATCATAATTCTCTTTCATATAATACATTTTCCTTTATTTTTAGTAATTTCTCAAATAATATTAAGGTATATAAAAATTCTAGGAAGGTATATATTAATATCTATATATCTTTGTAGAGTCAAAATAAAAACAAACTGATGTATTAATAAAAAAAGAGTTAGTTCCGAATCGAGCGGGAAACAGTATATTCAATCAAAGCAGAGATAATCGAAGGCTTCATCGTAAGGAAAGTAGAAAGCAAAAAGTTTGGCAGAAGGAAAAGATAAACACAGCAACAAAGCCGACGAGTCCGGTTGCTCGTCTAGCCACTTCATCATCTTTTTGTACTGGGCTGAAGGTGGTTCGGTTCTATATGGCCCGTTAAATCCAATACATGGTCAATAGGATACACACCCAGATAATTTCCTCCTCAAAAAAATTGTTCAGCAGCGTAAAATTCGACGTCTGAGAATAAATTGACTAAAATACCCTTTTTTTTTGTAATCGCTGGCTAATATTGACAATTGGCTTTGTAGTAGAGTTTGTTGAATACACCCAGTGGAATAACCTTAGTAGAAACTTTGTTCAAGAAAATCCGAATCGATAACTCTTTCTCACCGGAGCTCAAGTCGAATTCAGATGGACTCTGGGAGATAACATAGAAATCCCAAGTAAGCTCATGGACAAGGCTATGCAATGCAATGAACACATTTGCATTGTTTTAATGATTTTGATCAAATGCACAAAAATCTTTAGATACCAACTATTTTTTCTTCTTGTGGTTGTCGATGAAATTATCTTGGTTGTATTGTATCCTACCAATATATCTCTCTTTGTATCTTTCAAGATGAATATCTAATCTATTAATTTAGGGATTATCTACTGTTTGAAGTTTTCATTTAAATTTTGGACTCTTTCATAGTTGTTGCTAGAATATATTAGACCTCCTATACAATGTAACCTACCAACTTAAATTAAACCAAATTTTAACCTAACATAGATTAGTTAAACCTAACCAGTAACACTTTTATAATATTTTTGGTTAATCTCTTAATATAATTAGATCATATAAAACTGAACCACTCTTAAATCAACGAGTTCCATATCATTCCATTCCAGACATAAGAGAAAAAATATCCGACTCATTTACAACGTAAGCATACAAAGACCGTGTATGCTTATGCTCATTGATCTTCCAAAAACCAAATAATTGTGGCATAGACCAACATAGGCTCATGTTCGTATCACTAACTTTACTTCCATATATTTACTCTTCACCTACATCATATCACAACATACACAGTTATGCAAGAACATGATTTTTTTTGTTCAAACAACCAAATAATAGTGGCATATGGTCAGTAGATTTTTTAAATATGTTTTTTATATATTACATTTTACGAGACTATATGTATAAGTTTTTTTTTTTGAAAAAAGACATAACTATGTGTATAAGTTAAAAGGTAAAAGGTGTGACAAGGCAAATTATTATACTAAAAATGAAAGAAGATTAAATACAAATTAATAACAAGTACAACACAAATTATAACACTATTAAATTCTATATATATTTAATAAAATATTATATATATGTCTAATATGTATATATATATAAATGTTACACAAAATATATATAATATTATATACACATATTATATATACCATATATTATTAATTGAAATTTGACAAATCAATTTCCGCCCTTTAGGGCGGGTCCTAATCTAGTAATACATTCGACAAGAAAGTAATAATAACACAAATACTACATGTGACATATTTGTTAGATGTTTTTATAGACCTAAATTCACATTTATTTTCCAATATAATCATAACTAGATCATGACCCGCGCGACTGTGCGGATTTTATTTTTGTTTTAACAAATAACATATATTCTATAGTAGTCAATACAATTTAGAGTTTGTCTATTTCACATAATGTAGTTTTATATAATTTCGAGTTTGTCCAAAACGTATTGTTTAAAAACAATGAAAACTGTTTTTTTGTATTAATAGTTTTTCATTGGTGTATTAAAGATATAATTATATGGTGCAAACGTTAATATAATATTAACCAATACGATTTGGATTAAAATAACAGTGTATTACAGATGTATTGCGGATCAAACTAATCTAATAGTAACCAATATGATTTGGACTAACATAATAGTGTATTATAGATATAGACATAAGATGGAGACACTAATCTAATATTAACCAATACGATTTAGACGAACAAAACTGAAATCTTCATTATAATTTTAATAAAATAGTTATTAATTATTATAAGATAGATAAACAGAAAATTTAATGGAAAAAAATAGTAAGAAAGATTAAACGTGCGGATACATAAATGTTTTATGTTTAGTAAAATAATTTAAATGAATCTGTATTAATCCAAAAACAATTATAGATTCAAATTTTTATTAGAAGAATAGTATTTTGAATGTGTATGCAAAAAATTCAATAAATTAAAAATGACAATGTGTTTTTTTTTAGAAAGTTAAGTGCAATAAAAATATACAATCTTTTTTTTGTTTTATATTTATTGACAAAATAACTATTATGCCCAAGAAAGAAAAATTTCATTATAAATGTCCATGTCCATATAGAATTAATAAACCTATTAGTAACAACAAATTATCCAGGAAAGAGAGAAAAAAATAGCTACATCTTATTTTCCTTTTCTTTAATTTATTTTTAGGCTAGTAGACTCATAATTGATTTTCTAAGTTAAAATTGATGTTTCTGTTATTGAAATCCCATAATACGTCAAGTTACCTATTAAGTTAGATATACATAAATACAAAATCCCATGAAACCGAGATTTTTGGTATAGTAGATTAATCTTGGAGAAAGGGGGTTTTCCATATTTACGATATTTCAAATCTATAAATTTGATTGTGAATATTTGATTGCCACCGAGATTTTAGGTATAGTAAACTCTTAATCGATTTTTTAAAAGTTTGAATTGATGTTTCTATTATTGAAATAAGAATATATTTTTAACTTGGTGAAGGGATTTTCCCATAATTGATTATTTTTAAAGAATAAATTGATGTTTCTATTTAGTGTATATTCATTATTTGAGCATCAAGAAAAAAAATATTATGATATCTTTAGTATTGAGTTTCAACAAAAAGTACTGATGTGGTTGAAACATGTTGTTAAATTATTTGGTTAATTCAATCCATTGGTTTGGGAGATAATTGGATCAAGATAGTTAAAACTGGGCAATGACATGTTTTGGACTCGTTTATATTTTTAATAACATGTGTAACATTTATTTTTATTTCTATTTATTTATATATTTATTTTTAAGAATTCAGATTCGTGTAATATTTATATTGGAGACATTTGTTGTATTCATTTGACTATAATAAAAGAGAGGGGTTGATATATTTGTACTATTATATAATATATACGGTGGTGTTAAATGATAGTCAAATGATTTAGATATTTTGTAAATAATTTGTGGTGGAGTTAAATTATAGTCAAATGATTTACGTTCATATGAAAGTTCGATGGAGTTAATGTTAAATGAAAGAATAGATAAAAAGAGGTGATGTTAAATGATAATTACGGTAGAGTTAAATGATAGGATAATATTAATTACGGTGGAGTTAAATGATAGGTGCTTGATATTAAACTTTCTAAAGAAATATTGATATTAAACTCTCTAAAGAAATATTTAAATGAAAGGTTAGACTAAGAATAATAATGTGATGTCTAACTTTAAAATCCACCTACAAGAAGTTACAATGTTTCTATTTTAATAGGATAGATTCTCTTGAATATGATACATTTTCCTATATTTTTAATAATTTCTAAAATAATATTAATGTATATAAATTCTACGAAGATATATATATATATATATATCTTGTAGAGTCAAAATAGCAACAAACTGTATTAGTAACAAGAAAAAAAAAGTTAGTTCCGAATCAAGGGGAACTGTATATTGCAGAGATAAACGAAAAGTACAAAACTAAAAGTTTGCGAGAAGAAGAAGAAGAGGATAAACAATGGGTGTTCGTCTTCGACTCCCTCAGAAAACCTCACCACGATCACCTTCTTATCTCCTTCTATGCCTTCTTGCACTCTCCTTCTTCTCCTTCACCGCTCTTCTTCTCTATAAGGTGATAATTCTCTTTTTCTAATTGTTTTCTCCGTGATCGATGGATCTGACTGAAGCTGAATTATAATTGTTTGTTTTTCTCTGCAAAACACGTTGATTTATAGAAATGTTTTGGTCTCATTGAGTGATTTCGTCGAACAGGTAGACGACTTTATTGCTCAGACAAAAACTCTCGCCGGACATAACTTGGAACCCACTCCGTGGCACATCTTCCCGCGCAAATCATTCAGCGAAGCCTCGAGACGCTCTCAGGCTTACCGGATTCTCCAATGCTCCTACTTCTCCTGTCCCTACAGACCTGTTATCGAACCAAAGAGTCTCCTGTCGGATTCCTTGTCGGGTCGGCAAACCCAGCAAACCCAATGCCCAGACGTTTTCAGGTTTGTGGGTTTTTTGAAACGAGTCAGAAAGTATCAAACTTTCTTTATTTGGAGTAATAATAAACCATTGATGTCAATTTTGATTTGGTGAAAAGCCAGATGGATTCAACGGGACCTAGAGCCATGGGGAGAGACAGGGGTGACTAAGGAGCACGTGGAGAAGGCGAAAGAGAATGCTGCCTTTAGAGTGGTGATACTCTCTGGGAAGCTATACGTCGATCTCTACTACGCGTGTGTGCAGAGCAGAATGATGTTCACTGTTTGGGGGTTTCTGCAGCTACTCAACAAGTATCCTGGGATGGTTCCTGATGTTGACATGATGTTTGATTGCATGGATAAACCCATCATCAACAGGACTGAGCCTCAGTCTTTCCCAGCTCCGCTTTTTCGGTATTGCACCAATGAAGCTCATTTGGACATTCCTTTTCCTGATTGGTCCTTTTGGGGGTGGTAAGTATCTCTTCCTTGGTTTACGTGTCTTTTTGTTGTTTAACTCAACTCTTGTCTGAGTCTTGAGTGTTGTGATGGAAGGTCGGAGACGAATCTAAGGCCGTGGGATGAAGAGTTTGGGGATATAAAGCAAGGGTCTAAGAGAAGTAGCTGGGGCAGCAAGCAACCTAGAGCTTACTGGAAAGGGAATCCGGATGTTGTATCGCCTATAAGAATGGAGCTGATGAAATGCAATCATTCAAGGTTATGGGGAGCACAGATTATGCGCCAGGTTTTACTTCACTAAACCCTAGTCAGATAGTTCAGTCTAGAGGCAGTGATGCTGATGTGTGTGTTTAAATACAGAACTGGGCAGAAGAGGCAAAAGGTGGGTTTGAACAGTCCAAGCTCTCCAACCAATGTAATCACAGGTAAGTCCTTACTTCTATCAAAGATTCAAAATGGAGGATATGAGAATAATCTAATATGGTTGGGATTGCTTGTATTATAAGGTACAAGATATATGCTGAGGGTTACGCGTGGTCAGTTTCTCTAAAGTATATCATGTCATGTGGCTCCATGACACTCATAATCTCACCAGAGTATGAAGATTTCTTCAGCAGAGGCCTCCTTCCCAAGGAAAACTACTGGCCCGTCTCTACCACTGATCTATGTCGGTCCATTAAATTCGCTGTGGACTGGGGCAATGCCAACCCTGCTGATGTATGATCTCCACATTTCTCTCATCGGTGTATATCAGATTATTTACATATTCATGTTTCCTAAGGCGTAGTTTCCTCTTTTGACAGGCTGAAGCAATAGGAAAAAGGGGACAGAGTTACATGGAAAGCATTAGCATGAACCGGGTGTATGACTACATGTTCCATCTCATCACTGAGTACTCAAAGCTTCAGAAGTTTAAACCAGAGAAGCCGTATTCTGCTAAAGAGGTTTGTGAAGGATCACTGCTTTGCTTCGCAGAGCAAAAAGAGAGGGACCTACTCGAAAAATCCAGAGCTGTACCGTCTCTGGACCGACCTTGTACACTTCCAGACGCGGATAGGAATATACTCGAGAGGTTGATCCAACAGAAGAAAAAAACAATCGAAGACGTTAAAAACATGGAGATAACAAGAACAGAGAGGGGTTCTAGATAAATTGACTTTTTTGGGACATAAATTTTTGGTTGTCTTTTTTTTTCATCATCAGCTTTAGCATGGGATAACACTTGATTATGACTTGATTTGTAGAATAAGGTAACCATAATCTTACAGAGTAATGTTTGGAATCAGAGACCAAGATACTGATCAGTCATGCCCTGAACTTCCAAAGTAACAAAATTAAAGAAAATAAAATACAAATTTTATCCTCAACTGAAGAGCAGCTACTGAAAGAAATACAGTCAATCACGTATATACTCAACTTGCTACCATCGATTATTCAAAATATGGACCGATCAAAAACCAAAAAAATGAAAAACAAGACCTCACTCAGGTGTGTTGTCATCATACTCATCATCATCGTCAACCACTTCATACTCGAAATCTTGGTCTCTGTTCTCCATGGTTTTCCCAAATGTAAAAGCCTTGGTACCCATTGTTGTGAAAGGCATCAGTCCAAATGCACGGGCCGTCTTGATCTCTCTAGCAATTTTCCTTTGTGCCTTGGCACTGATGCCAGTCTGTCCAAGAAAATAGATTTTAAAAGAAGAAAATAGATTATTAAAACATCAACAAGTAATCATATAAACAAAGTCAGATTAAGGCGAGAAACATTCAGTCTGACCTGCTTTCTCTTGACGAGAATCCCAGCTTCGGTGATGAACTGTGCAAGAAACCGAACATTCTGGTCCAACAAAAACATGTTCCATCGGATGAGTACAAAAACAACCAACAAAGCTTCACTTCACTGCTTCTGAAACATATGTAAACTAAGCAAACTCACCCTGAAATCAGCTTTCTTGAGAACATCTTCGGTAGTTAACATCTCGGCCTTGTTATTCAGCCTAGGTTTTTGCATCTGCCTTCTATAGTTTATATCCTGTAAAACAGAACAAAACACACGTTCTGTTCAATCATCCATGTAAATACAAAGCACAACACCATACATGAGACTACACATTCAATTTACAATGTTCAAACTTTAAAGAGATAAAAGACCCTGACTTTAGAGTACAAATCCAATCCTAATCCTAATAACACTCTCGGAATCAAAATCATTAAGACAAGGCATCAAAGGAGTTGTAAGAAAAAAAAACATACTCTAGGGAAGTGATTAACATCGGGCCTAAACGAGTAACCATCCTTCACGCCGCCTTCGTCATCATCCACGTTGTAAATCAACGCAGCTTTCTTCAATTTACCATCGACGCCATCGGACGAAGGCTCGAAAGTCTCGTCTCTGTTCACGGAACCTCGGGAGGATGAGAATCTCGAACCGTTTCTCTGTGGTGGTCTACTTAACCCTGTGTAGTCTCGTTTATCCTTCTCGGCCTTGCCAAGATGCTGGAAGAAGCCGCTGGTATCGTTGTCTGTTTGTCCACCACCAAACATCCAATCGTCTGATGATGATGAGTCGAAAGGAGATCGGTTCTTGATTGGATCTGATTCGTTTCGAATTGGATTTAATGTAAGTGCGAGGGAAATGTGGATGGAGAGATTGGGTTTACCTTGATTAGGGTTGTTGGTTGAAAGGCTTCTGGATACGAAAGGACGACATGGTCTGAGGGAAGAAGCTACGTCGTTTATGGAACGAATAGCGGAATGGGCGAGTTTCATCTTCTTCTTCTTCCAAAGTTAGGGTTTATCGAATTACAGTCGTCCGATTTGAGGTTTTGGCAAAGAGGAGGAGTGGAGTGGAGTGTCGCCTGAAGGAGGACACGAAGATGACGTAAGAGAAAGAGATCACGTTTCAATCAAAAGAATTATTGGGCTTAGAAAGGCCTCCCTTATTTTATACTTGTAGTCCAGGCCCATATCTTTTTTATATAGCCTTGAAGCAACTGCCCTAAAATTACAAAGTCATGCCATTCGTTAATGTTAGTTTAATAAAACAAATATTTAAAAAATTAATATTGCCTAAAACACTCTAATTCAATAAAAGAACACTAGATGATAATCCGCGCTATGTAAAGATAAATTTATAAAAATAATTATATTTGATGATTATAAACTCTATTATACATTTTTGAATTTTAATAATAATTAATAAATATATACACACCGAAAATTATCCAGGATAAATGTTGTATATAAAAATTATTTTATGTACTAGTATTTATTTTACATTCTTTTACATAATTTAATAGCAAATATATTTAATAATTGAGAAATATTAAATATTAAGTATATATAATAAAATTCGTACAAACACAAAAATCAGATAAAATCACTCTTGTTTATTTACTACCATTTTATGGCAAGTAAATCTAAATAATCATATTTATCTATTTTGTATATAACTAAATTTAAATGATACTAACATAGACATATAGTATATTTTAGTATAGTTATCTATTAAATGAGACCTTTATAATCATGATTTTAATTATGATGATTTGTATTTTTTAATATTCTTTTAAATAATTGATAACTAAATTTTCAATGTGTGAATTTTAGTAAGTTTATAATTTATTAATTTCTTGAAAATTCATTAAAAATTTTGAAATTAAAATATTTATGTATTCTTATATGGTATATATATATTATTTTAAATATCCATTAAATGAGACGTTTTACTCATATGGTTTTAAGATCATGTGTATCTTTTTAAATAAAAATGTTAAACCATTGATTATAAATGTTTTAACATAAAAAATTAGCACTTTTAGTAATTTAATAGTCATTTTTAAATTCAAAATATAACATATATGAAAAAATCTAAATTATAATTTTATAGTTAATTTGATTGTTTAATTATTTTTAATAATATAATATTTTTTTAAAAATGATGGAGGAGACAAATTTTTTATCAAATCTTTATTATTAAAATAATTAATTGCCGTATATATTAATTAGTTACATTTGATAATTTTGTATCTTTTATTTAAGGAAAGAAAAGAAAATATTAATTGTATATTTTTAATTAATTTTATGATTAGTTTAATGCAAATATATTATATATTTAGATGGATTAACATTTTTTTTTAAGGATTCTGAGAATTATTCTGGTGATAACACGTGGCTAGATTCAAAGGTTGTAATGCTCCTCAAATTAATATTCAAGGGATTCCTAAATAGTAGCTAATCGATTTATTCACGGTCTTAAAATCCAAACAGATATATTTATTAATTAAACAAATGATTAACAATTAAATCACGATGACATGTGCATATATAAGAAAATAATACATCATTTTCAATAGAGAATAGGTTCTACATTTGTGTGCTTAAGCAAAACGTTTATAAATAAACGGGTGTATATTTTTTACATGGTATAACTAATTGCATCATGAAAGCCAAATTCATATTTGCTCAAATCATAGTCATCTTAATCTATTAAAACATGAAAACATTTAGTAATTACCCCCAAAATTTTCTTAAATAAGTAGAAGTGATTGCCACTGGTATTATAATTGAGTTCCATTACGAAATCCATTTAGTTGTATGAGTATCTGTTTTTTTTTCGAGTATCTGTATTATGTCAATATCATATCAAAAACAAACCCATATGAATGACAATTTAACACTATATAGCACATAAAAATAATTTTGTATACAATTTTGAGAAAGTAAAAAACTAGATAAAATATATTAAGCCCACAAAAGTATGCAAAACATATACAGTATTGAACTTATGAATCACGTGAATACAAATAAAAAAATTACAGAATGTACATTATTATTCTCAAAAATATGTGCTTTGAATACACAGATCGAAATGTAAATTTAGTTATAAACATTAGTTTGTTATAAAAGTAAATTATTATGCACATTTTATATATACAATTATATATATAACTGCTGATTTTATGTGTTTATAAGAAAATTAGAGACACTTTTTTCTTATTTTACCTATTTAGGAATATATAAAGTTTTGCTTAAGTACAATATATATATATATATAAATTTTAATTTATTAGTTTTACTGTGCAGTTTCTAAAATAATTATCATCAGTGATATTTATTTAATTCAAATATTTATAATTAACGTTATTAAATATATATATATATATATACATACAAAATATCTTTAAAATACAAAAAGTTAGTTTTGTGGAACAAAAAGAATCTTTTAGAAAATTACTTTCAGGAATAGAGGGAATATATCTTCTAACAAGTGGCTCATCTGTTTCTAAGAAAAATACAAACTAATTAAAATATTTATTCTGAGAAATCCATGTACTCTCTATGAGTGTTGATGCTCTTAAAACCTTCACTAGAAAACAAATTTTCTAAAAAGGTAGGTCACAACGCACACTCGACCAATAAACACAGAGGCCTTGTTTATGTAGTTGTGATTAGGTTAGACGACAATGATCTTTCTCTATCTACTAAACATTTATAATCATTTTATATAAAATTTCAAGATAGATTTCCTTATTTCAATTCTTTTCTGCTCCCTCCGTTTCAGATTAGTTGTCGTTCTAAAGAAAAAATTTCGTTTCAAAATAAGTGTCGTTTTTGAATTTCAATGCAAAACTTATTAATAAGATTCTTCTATCTATTTTTCTATTGATTAAAATATGGTTAGGTGTATATGTAATTGTATTTTTATCTTGGAAATATATAAAATTACATGTTTTATTAATATGTGTACATATGTCTAGATTGACAATTAAAATGAAATGGAGGAATTAAAATGAAACGGAGGGAGTATAATTTTTTGTTTTGTTTTGTTTTACATAAACTATGACAGAAGTAATGAAAATGCCACTTAAGGACATAAGTAATGAAAATCACATTGTGGATTACGATGTTGGAATTCAATAATTTCCACTATCAATCTGATGGTTGACCAGTGTTAACATCTTAATTAGCAAGGACTTAAAAGTGAATTAAAATAAGCACGCAAAAACATTTGAAACAACTATGAGCTGACATAAATGTCACATCAAACATGAATATGATTATCTAAATGACCAATAGGTGCCAGTGAGCCATGATAATTAGATAACAATAGATCATGACTTTGATTAACCACATATTATAATCCAGAGATAAGATAGACTTGCGTATTAGAAAAGCATTACAATAGAAGATAAATATTGGAATGGGTTCAATCAAATGCTTTCTAATCAATTATCAAAAGGATTCCATTTGAAAAATAGGAGTGCATCTGATATCCAGATCCGTGTGACGGATCCATGTTTTTGTTATCTTTTTCTAGATTCGGGATTTTTGGAAGTCGGATATCATTCTAAAAGTTGCAATATTTGGCGAATATCTAGATCTGGATTTAGATCCTCAAAATAAATAAAATAATATTAAAATATTAACAATAATTTTTTAAAATGTATATAATGTTTTAACTATTTCTATATATGCTATTACAAATTTATATAAGAATATATACTATTATAAAATAAAAATATGATAAATAAAATTATTTTTAATATATAAATATTATTATTTAAAAATAATTGTCAATAAAGATAAAAATCAAGATAATCGGATCCAAATCCAATTTTGATGGATCCATCATTTTTCTATTTGGATCCGGATCTGACCTCTCCGGATTAAATTTTTCTGAACGAATTCAGATCAAATTTCGAATCAAATCTGGATCTCGGATGATAACCGGCTTGAATGAAAAGTATGATGCTTGTGTATATAATGTATGCAAAGAGAAAATAAAATTTAAAATAGCGCATGACAGAAAAAAGTTGGGTTCTCAGAAGGCTTATGTCCCAAAAGGCTAAAACCAAATTAAAGTGATAAAGAAAAGAAGTCAAGATCAAATACCTTTTGGTTGGTAGGTATCATCATCCAACATGAGAAGGGGTGAGTCGGTGTGTTGAGACTTGAGAGTCTCTGTCCACTTGGTTGGTTTTAACGCTTTGCTCTCTGTAGACTTATCTTCTTCTCTCCACCGAGGACTAGTCCTCTAGAGTTCACATGTAATTTTTTCACGTGTTGCAATTTTAGTGGCTGATATAGTAACATTATAAGTTATGAAGTCCCACTGATCGAATAGTGACAGTTGGTTCCGGCAAGAGTGTCGTTAGCTTCCTTTGTAGTATTTAGACGGCATTTCTTACTGTGTTCTCGACACAGAGGATCATGGATGAAGGGTTCACGTTAATCATCGGTTTTAATTCTGTGTTTAAGACGTTCTGTTCAGTGCTCACTATTATAACGGGACTAACAAAATATGAGAATAAACTAACTTTTGTACGACAATGTTTGTAACTAATTCAGGCTACATTTGTATAATTATTTTTATGGTTTGATCGTTCAGATACCACATCTACCTCCCAATTATTTGAATTGCACAAGTGTCATACTCTTAGTTAGGGGCTTGGCGCAACAACTAGTAAATCAACTTTTAAGAACTGATTTTGGAAAAAGAGAAAGACACCATTCTATATATATGTCGTCGTGCTTTGTTTTGCATATCCTCTGTAAGTATATTAATTGGTATATATTATAGTGGCGTATACAAATATTAGTATATAGAATAGAAGTGAAAAAAGAAAAAAAAATGTTGAATGCTTATTAAAGATATGTTTGATGTCGTCATATTTCGTACTTCCTTGTCGACGCTTATTTGGCATGAGTCCAATAATTTATAAGAAAAATGTTATGCCATAACGCGTAAATGCATGGGTTAAACATCGTAGTGTGGGTGGTGTTCATTACAATGGATGCATGATTCTTCGAAATGTCTTTTCAATTAGTTTTCACTATAATCTTCATGGTAATTCAAACCTTACTTACATTTTTATTGTTTATTTTCCAGCAGGCGTAACAAAATATAAAGATCGAGAGTAAAAGGATGTGCAATGTGCAAAGGAAAGTGAAAACAATTGTAACAAAAACATCTTTATTGAATGACAGTGACGCAAAAGAAGCATATAAAATTTGGGCCCCTAACCACTTATGCATTTCCTCTTTATCTTGTGACATTCACGGTTCACCTAATCTTTCATAAAGTTTTAGTCAATTGTCTACTACCACTCGATACTTTTTTATTTTACTTCTATAATTAAGTTGACTTTCTTGGTTAATCCCAATCTCTATCTGGATCATAAAACCAATTATCTTTGTAAACCAAATGCAAGAAGACAGGGTGCAAAAAGTAGAGAGATGTGACTCTGTCGTGTTGCAAGACCATGATGAATAACTTACATAAGCTACGATGAGAAATCATATATTCTTTGTAGAGTTTAAACATACTGTATATGAGTATTCAATATCCATGTTATGTACGTTGGCCATTACTCATTATATAATTTGTATACGAGCTATTCACGAATGTAGGTTAAAATATCAGGAAATTCTGGAGAGGATTAATCAATTATATTAAAATTGGCATGTATTGGAAAAAAGAAGAAGATATGCATATATATAGAAACATCATACAAACTACAATTTATTTTTATGAAAATGTTTAGGAAGTAGAAGTGTAATCAACGGGGGATCTAAAAATAGTTTTTACCTCGGGAAAAGCTATAAAATACTAGTTATACATTTACAAATTCAACTTTTTATCAGTGGCATATTAAAATACTATACAAAATTACACTAACTAAAAATAATTTTGGTGGACAATTGTACTGTTCACACTCTGGAAACAATGTAATTTAGTTTTACTCCAGCGAAAATACATCGAATCTGAAACGTGTTAATAGTTTATCTCCGTTTTTTTATCGCCCAACTACACCGTCTAGATAGTTATGGAAATATTACTTTTTGTTATGAAAATATGTTAGCTGTCAAGTTTAAATTCGATGAAAAAATTAGTGAAACAATTTGATAAGAACAAAAAAACAAAGAATCAAATAATTTACAATCTAAATAAGAAATTATTATTTTTCATAAAAAACAGAAATGGTTAGAAGATAATCAAATTTGTGGATTGAATTTCAGCCGTTTTTTTTGTGACATGTTTTTTTTACAAGTGGAGAGATATTCTACGAGCACCACATATATAAATATACAATAAGTGAAAAAAATAAAACGAAAATCAGACAAATATACGGGGGAACCCCACATGCAATATTACACCAAGCATAGTGACTCCCTATGTAATCTGTACATATCCATCCATCCGTAAGAATATATTCCCTCCGTTTCGAATTATTTGTCGTTCAAGAAAAAATTTTCTGTTTTAAAATAAGTGTTGTTTTTGGTTTTCAACGCAAAATTTATTGATAATATTTTTTATTCTATTTTTCTATTGGTTGATATATAGTTAGGTGTATTGGTAATAGTGTTTTTATTTTGGAAATATGTAAAATTAAATATTTTTTTAATCTGTGTGCATAAGCTTAAAACGACAAGTAATATGAAACGGAAGGAGTATATATTTATACTAACTACTTTTAGAAACTTTTAAGCTAAAGAGACCTTTATTAAATTGTTTTGTTTTGCCGAAAATATATAATTTTCTCCAGAAATTCACGCCTGACTGTTTTTTCTCAAAATATATATATTTTCTGAATTTTTGTTAGTGTAGGTTGGTTTGATTGGAGAGGGGGCTTTGTTGTGGTGATTTTTCTTTCTTACTTAAATTTAATATTTTCCCGGCGATGCCGACGCCGGTGAACACGGCGAGAGAATGCCTAACGGAAGAAGCCGCTCGTGCCCTCAACGACGCCGTCTTGGTCGCTCGCCGGAGGAGCCACGCGCAGACTACGTCACTCCACGCCGTATCAGCTCTCCTAGCGATGCCGTCGTCCATTCTCCGCGAGGTCTGCCTCTCACGCGCCTCCCGGAGCACCCCGTACTCCTCGGGACTCCAGTTCCGAGCTCTGGAGCTCTGCGTCGGCGTCTCTCTCGACAGGCTCCCGTCGTCAAAGTCGTCGTCGGAGGAGGAGGGAGGAGGAGGAGAAGATCCGCCGGTGTCGAACTCGCTCATGGCGGCGATCAAACGGTCTCAGGCGAACCAGAGACGGCACCCCGAGAGCTATCACCTGCATCAGATCCACGGTGGATGTCAGACGACGACGGTTTTGAAGGTTGAGTTGAAGTACTTCGTGCTGTCCATCCTCGACGACCCGATTGTGAACCGGGTTTTCACCGACGCCGGGTTTCGGAGCTCCGAGATTAAGCTCGACGTGCTTCACCCTCCGGTCACGCAGCTCTCTTCCCGGTTCTCCGGAGATCGTTTCCCTCCTCCTCCTCGTCTCTTCCTCTGTAATCTCTCGTTTGGTGGGGGAAGCAGCGAGAATTGTCGGAGAATCGGACAAGTGTTGTGTCGGAAAGAGAAGAGGAACCCTCTCCTTGTCGGTAACTGCGCTAACGAAGCTCTCAAAACGTTCACGGACGCGATCGACAGTGGGAACCAAACGTTTCTTCCTCCGGAGGTTAGCGGGTTGAGCATAGTTAGCATAGAGAAGGAGATTAACGAGGTTTTAGCCGATGGATCGAGAACTGACGAGGAGATTGGTGTGAAGCTTGATGATTTAGTAAGAGCCGCAGAGGGAGATGGCTCGAGATCATCGGGGTTGATGATGCTTAATCTGGGAGAGTTGAAGATTCTAACCGAGAGTGAAACTTCGTCCAATGTTTTGGAGAGTTTGGTGACGAAGCTGTCGGATTTGTTGAAACATCGAAGTGATAAACTTTGGTTCATTGGATGTGCATCGAGCAACGAGACTTACAAGAAGCTTGTGGATCGGTTTCCTACGGTCGATAAGGATTGGGACCTTCATCTTCTTCCAATCACATCCTCAAGACCAAAATCAAGGTACATGCTTTTGCAATATGCATTCACTTTTAGACTGTATAAGTGACCGTAACTAGAGGATTTGCATAAGCATAATTCGAAGCTAGGAGGAGCCTAAACATTAATAAATTATTAGTTTATTTATTATATATTTGGTTTTATATTCAACATTTTGATCTTTTGGGTTTAATTGTAATATTATTTTGACAAACTATAAGCATTTAGATATAGAAAAAATAATCGGACAAATTTGTGGATTTTCTCTAACCTTAATTTATCCGACTTATATCAGTTTAAATTTATTTAACTGTGTTAGACCGATTTAAACCGAATTATAATAAATTAAACAATTTAAGCCACATAAATCAGATTTAAAAAAAAAAACATAATCTCAAATATTTTATAACGTATCCACTATAATGCCACTTCTTTCTCAGCTTTATCCTTCCCATCTGTCTGGAAGCAGACAATACTGATGTTCTGTCTTTGTTCAAAACAATGTGTCTGTTGCTTACAGCTTGATGGGATCTTTTGTTCCATTTGGAGGGTTCTTTTCCTCTACATCAGATTATAGAGTACCATTGAGTGGCACAGTGAATCAGACGCTCCCCAGATGCCACCTCTGCAACGAGAAGTATCTGCAAGAAGTAGCTGCCGTTGTCAAGGCAAGTTCAAGTCTCTCTACGTCTGAACAATGTTCTGAGAAGTTACCCTCTTGGTTACGTGCTGCTGAGTCCGAGTTAGACAAGGGACCAACGAGCAGCACTAAGGTTCGTTTCTACCAACTTCTTCCTCATTTGCATTTCATATGTAATGTTGTAAATTCAAACTATCTTGAGAGAGTTTTTGCTTATTATTCAGTGCAGGCTACAGATGACACAAACACATTAGCTTCTCAGACCACAGCTCTACAGAAGAAATGGGACAGCATATGCCAAAGTATCCATCAAACTCCAACGGTTCCTAAACTCGGTTTGCCGCCAGTGAGTCCCCAGTTCCCAGTTAAGACTCCTGAAAGCTCTCTTGAGACGCGTAAACTGCTGAATCAGCCAATCTCTAGTCCAAAACAAAAGGACGATCTCACCGCATCGGTGTCTAACCGTACTGTCGGTTCTCCTTTGAGCTGTGTGACTACAGATTTAGGGTTGGGAGTAATCTATGCGTCAAAAAGCCAGGATACAAACACAATGGTGACTCTAAACTCTTCCTTAGAACATAAGTATCAGAATGATTTCAAGTCTCTTAGAGAGTTACTCTCTCGTAAAGTCTCTTACCAGACCGAAGCTGTGAATGCCATTAGCCAAACTATCTGCGAATGCAAAAGCGAGTCCATGAGAAAAAACGGTACATGTGGAATTTGGCTGGCTCTTCTTGGACCAGATAGAGTTGGGAAGAAGAAAGTAGCGTCGGTTCTGTCTGAAGTCTTCTTTGGTAGCCAAGACAACTGTATCTCTGTGGATTTCGGGGGAGAACACTCTTATCTTGATGACAAGTTCAGAGGAAAGACAGTAGTTGATTACCTAGCCGGAGAACTATCAAAGAAACCACACTCTGTAGTGTTTCTTGAAAACGTGGAAAAAGCCGAGTTCCCTGATCAGAGCAGATTGTCTGAAGCTGTAAGTACAGGGAAACTCCGTGACTCGCATGGAAGAGTGATCAGTATGAAGAATGTGATTGTTCTTGCAACTTCTAGTATCGCCAAGGAGAAAGATCATGTAACTTTTGAGCCTGTGAAGTTTTCTGAGGAAAGAGTTCTCAGCGCGAGAAGCTGGAAACTGCAGATTAAGTTAGCTGATACTGGTAGTGATACTGTAAAGAAGAGAAAACATGGTGAAGAAACAGAGCTGCGTCCAGAGAAGGTGCAACGTTCGTATCTTGATCTGAATCTACCAGTGGATGAGACAGGAGTTAGCTTTGATCATGAAACAGAAGACGCAAAAGCTTGGTTAGATGGTTTCATTGAACAAGTAGACGGAACGGTGACGTTCAAGCAGGTTGATTTCGATGGGTTAGCCAAAAGCATTCAAGAGAAGATCGTTTCACATTTTAAGCTGTGCTTTGGACCTGAAACAAGTTTAGAGATTGATGACGAAGTGATGGTTCATATTCTTGCGGCTTCTTGGTCATCGGGGGAAGAAGGGAGGAACGTTGTTGATCAATGGATGGGAACAGTTCTTGCTCCGAGCTTTGCTGAAGCGAGGTTAAAGTATGGTTCGAATCCTGTGTTTGCCGTGAAACTGTTTGCTTCTAGTGATTTAGCTGGTGGAGTAGAGTTGCCGGAGAAGGTGGATGTGATGTGATCAGAGATTATATACAAATAAGATAATAAATAGGTTTTAGTCCTACTGATTGTTTTGTCATCAGAGGCCTTGGTTTGGAGTTTTGTGCTTGTAAATTAAAGAATGTGTAACAGAAATACTACTACCAGTAGTAGCTGAGCTGAGGTATCACTTTGGTACATAAGTTTGCTTAGGGGTTTACTAATTTGCCACAAGACGTTTTGGGCATTTTGTGTTTAAGTTCTCTAGTGTTTTGTAAACTCTTTTGCCCAACTTCCAAATATATGTATATGCATTAAGCGATAGTTTGAGTTATTCTTATTTGTTTTTCTTTTCTGATAGTATGTATTCACACTGGTATTCACTATAATATGCAAGGAAGCTGAAATTTTTAAAATTTTAAATAATCTCTATAATATTATTTGAGAAGTCAGTTTCATATGTGTCGCGTTTACGTTTACTTTCACGATGGTTGATTACACTGATACTCTTAATAAATTAAAGATATATTTAAATATTATTATTGATATTTATTTAGTCTTCTTTTAAATTTTTTATAAATAACATATATAATAAAAAGAGACATTTATATAGTTAAATACAAATTTTAAACCAAAAATATATGTATATATGATATGATTTTATTAAAAAAGAAAGTTCACAAAAGAATAATATTCCATTTAAAAATATTTTCAATAACATAAAAATACTTTTGAAGAAATAAAATATTTTCTTAGATGAAAATTTTATATTTTTACACGATTTTTTTAATTGAAAACTTAGTGTCTAATTATTTCATTAACTATATTAAACTAGAGAGAAATATTAGATAAATTTTTTGAAAAGAACCTTTGTGGGATATCTTCTAATTATTGTTAAATAGTCTATACAAAATAAACTAACAAAACAAATTAACAAAATTCATTTAAAAGAAACAAACTTGTGACGTATAAAAATTGAGGCTATCAGCCATTTGAGAGCATTCACATTTAAAACCCTAATTATAATACGACAAGTCAGCATTTTAGTTTGTTATTTTTAAATATGTCAATTTTCCAAAAAAAATTGTTTAATAAGAAAATTTATATTTTATCTAATAAAGTAGGCTAATAAAAATTATTAGTTTTTAAAATGTCATATGATTTCCGAATCTATGTATCTTCTTAATATATAAAGTAGGCTTTTCTGGCTGCTCCTTGCGCCACGTCATCTAAGAGAGGAGGGCAAAATGCGCCACGCCAGCACTTCTCTTTAACGATCAAAAATGTTCTCGACTTTTTTGTGTGGGCTTTATTCACAAGCATTAATTCATTAAGCTTAGTAAAACTCTGGACACCTCAATATAATGGGCTTGGTTTTCACTGGTCCATCAAGCGATTCCCTTTCAATTGAAGGATAGGGTTAGTAAATCATAGAACTTATGATTTATCTTCACCTTCTTCCGCGATGTAACGTTTTGCCGTTACGCCAATCAATGAAGAAAACCCAGCAATCCCACGATCTCCTCTTCATTACAGTTCCGTTTGTTCTTCCATAGCTCTGTTCACAGTGTATATATACTTTCGCCTTTGCCTTCTCCTTTCCTCTACTCTTCATCGATTATGCCTCACTAAAACTCGCAGACAAGCTCTCCATAACGACAATTTCCAAGCTCTACTTCTCCACCTTGAAGGCATGCTAATGTAAGGAGGCTGTTCAGATGAGACCCCTCCGTTCTTGGAAGGCTCGGAATGTGAAGAGGGGTCAGTTGATGGCTATATATGCTTCCCATTCCTTCTCGCCCACAACGCGCGCCTAGAGTAATGATATTCAATCAAGTTATCCCACTAATTCCATTATTTCGCCTTTAATTCATCTTAATTTTCACATTTGGTACTCAACCAGTATATATACACGCCATCAGCCAATTCTTAACTGTTGTTGTCTCGCACACAAATTCTTTGATAGGATAGCTGGAGGAGAAACATCTCAGGCCTCTGTTTCAAGTTGAGCCCCATGTTGGTGCCATGAACACTGGAGAGGATGGACAAGTTTCCGAGGACATGCCCTCCACAAAGAAAACGCGAAAAGACAAACAGAATTATCTACATATCCTTATGCCGGTACCTCTCTTTCTGTAACAATCATAAGACATGCAACTTTTTGGATCCCCTCAGTTTCAAACTCTATATATATATATGATTTGCTCTCTAGCTTCTCCTCTTTTCCAAAATTATCGAAATCAAAGAAGCTCGGCATTCTTCTACACTGCAAGGTAACATCATTTTACCTTTGATTTCTCTCCACTAATGATTTTGAAGTCATAATTTCTTATCATGTACAATGCTGTATCTGCAGCCGCAAGAGCTGTGGTAACGAAGTAGATTCCGTACAGTAATCCTTCATAGCTGCCATAAGTTTAAGCGCATGCTGTCAAATGTGATGATAACTTATGGTTCTAAACGTATACTGTCAAATGTGAAGTTGTTTAAACCTGAAGTCATAACTTATGGGCAAATATGGTTTTAATCAGTTTCTTTGGTAATTTTGTTATTTTCTCAAAAGTTTCTTTGGGAATCAAGCCTGTATCCATATATTAATTTTGTTGCTTTCCACAGCATATATATACTATGGGTGCACACTAATTATGTCAAAGACTAAAGCTAAAGAAAGGAAATGGCGGAAGTGAGTTTTTGTTTTTTCTCCATGTACTTGCTTAACATATTGTCTACTGAGAATATGAAATGTTTTATTCCATTTAATCTTTTTTTTTATATATATTTTGGTTTCTTTGATCTGTCTAGAAATAATAATTTAATTGGTTTCGTTTGTAACTTCCAGAGAAAAAGCTGCAGCTGAACAAGGTTAATGCTCTGCAATGGTTTCTTATGAAGCTTAGGTAAGGTGGATATATCGGCATTGGTTGGCAACAAATTATGTTGGTGGGGCTTCATACTTCCTCCTTTGTATCGACAAAGTTACGGGAATTCAAACTGACAAAGGCTGGTGTTACATTCACATGCCCTGTGTGTGCTAACCCAAATGTTGTCCCAATACTTCAGATTTTGACTTCTGATTATCCTTAATTCATTTGTTCAAATCTCATAAGAAGTTAAAGCGGTATGCCCACTTAGGTTTAACAAATATGTTCTCAAGGTCTGATTTATGATAAAAAAAATTGAACCAGTTATCCAAAAGGTCATATAGATCGAACTGGCAAAAACGTTGTGGTTATATACATTTAGCTTACTGAAAACTCAATCAATACGACATGCATGAAGGCAAAGATTGTACAAGGAATGAAGTGGTGCTGAATTTGTATATTGTAAAGGTCTTGCATAAATTGTCACATTTGCTTCTCAATGGTCCCTATCAATGTGAATGGTTACATATGGTCACTTTGAGTATCCTCTTTGTTTTTTTTTTTGTGAACTCATTCTAAGGCATATACACACGTAAATATTTGTTTCATTGTATATATATGATCATACAAACATTTGTTATTTATCAATCTGATCACTTTTTTTTTTGTCACATGATTCACGTGCTCCGGGAGCATACAGAAATATGATATCAGATAATTAAGAAAATGCAACTATCAGTGCGAATGATAAAATTATTCTAGAGCGAATGCTAGAGATTTGTATTTAATTACGACTTAGTCTTCTTGCGAAGAATATGAAAATATGAACACCACCTTTTAGTGAATCTTTTATAAATTTCTTATAATAATAGTAGAATTAAATGACTTAATCTTTCGAATCTAATATACTATATAGTTCAAAAGAAATCATGTTCGGTCCAACAATAATCACAGTCTAATTCGTAGAGTATGTAACACTTGATGTTTTTTGGTCCATTTTAATATTTTTCTACTTACGAAGTTCTTTGACTTATTTGTGACATGTAAAAATTGGAAAATGTGGAATGCAAAAAATGGCGGCGAAGAAAATTATATGTATTGACATCTTATTTTGTCATGTATGTTTTTTTAAAGTTTGAGTAGAAAAACTCTTGGAAAGTTTATTTTCTCATGTTCTTATTCTCCTCTCGAAAACAAAAGTTAAGCAAACAAATTATATTTGATCAAAAAAGTAAGAGCTGACTGTGGCGGATGCAGCTCTTTGGTAGGGGAGTCACATGACGCATGTCAATTTTTATAAACAAAAAAGATTTATTTGAATTTTGTAAGGACAACTGTTAAGTAAAAATTATCAATTGACCCACGTAATTTATACATATGATGAAATTGACGCCTCTAAATTGTTTTGTTGGCTCGGCCACCGGAGCTGAGACCTGTTGGAAACATAGAAAAAAACAATGTTCCAAAAAATCACAGTCTACACAGCAAACCGAAGTTCATAATAAGTCGTCATAACAACAAAACCCTTTAGCTAGCTGCCACAGGAAAGACCTAGACAACATATACATGCAGATGTAAAGATCTGTTGCTTTCATATAAAATATATACAAACATATTAACGTCGTGTACATCAATCTTCTTTAACACCGCTTATAATAAAATTCATAACTCGACTAATTATTATCTACAAGCGCATCAAAATAATAAATAGTGGACCCATAATTTTTTTCGCACCTGGTCATAAACCAAAATTCAACTACTGCTCACAAAACTAACACACCTCCATAAAATAAATATTAAACACAAGAACTTAACTTCTCTTGGAAACAAAAACCCAAATCAAAGTATCCCAAACCATGCAAGCCAAACGTCTGGTGATCAACATATAGCTTGCCCCATTAAAATAAAATAAAAATCCTTAGAAAACTCCCAAAATATAAGACTCTCCAAAGCTTAAACAAAAGTCTACCTAAATGTATGATAAACCAATGGAGATAAATTAAATAAATTAAGCTCAAAACAATTGCAGCACTTAATAGAACAGAAAAATAAATAATCATCAGTATTCATTTGAACCAGTGAGAACAAGTAGAAACAACTGTCGTAACTATCTTCAAGTAAAGAAAACATAAAGTGGGAACAGACGCCAATAGTCAAACCATATCGTTACCAATCAATCGACTGTCCATTAGTTATTTCCGAGTAGGAGCAAGTTATTCAAACAATAGATGATTTATATTATTAATCAACATATCTCATGCATTACTCAATAGTTTTTCATCGTCAACTATATTTACTTTATTACAACTATCAACTATTTATTCTATTTTATTTCATTAATCTACGAAAACCACTTATGATTTTCATCTTTATCCTAGGCAACTACTAATAAATTATAATATTTCTATCATTAACAACTATAAAATGGATCAAAAACCATTTTGAATTTATTTTTAAAACAAAATATACCAACCCGGCGCGTAGCGCCGGAACACCACTAGTATTAACATAAAATACATTTTTAATATTTAATAGAAGTAAAGTTAGGAAGCAAAGTTAGGATCTTCATGGAATTTTTAATTGAAGATTTATTTTACAATCCATCTTTAGAAGAAGAGCTTATTACTGAAAAGTGAAAACCCTTATTAAAACTAAAAATATCACTAAACAGGCTGGATTTCTGAAATTGATCCGTACACAA
Source organism: Raphanus sativus (assembly GCF_000801105.2). Classification (NCBI taxonomy): domain Eukaryota; kingdom Viridiplantae; phylum Streptophyta; class Magnoliopsida; order Brassicales; family Brassicaceae; genus Raphanus; species Raphanus sativus. Next base: position 22,141,466 of record NC_079515.1, on the reverse strand, counting down.
ACAATGAAATTTCTTATTCATCTTCTTAAAATGTAATCTTTAAGCATTAGCTTTCTCTATGGAACTATATTGTATAAAATACTCTACTTGAAAGGAAGACTTGACTTACCTAGAAAAGGATCAAACTGACTCAAGTCCGTATAGTACTGTACTTTAGTACCATGTTGCATAAAATTATAAAATACTCACAGAGAACCGATGAAACTAAACTGGAGTAAAGTAATTTTTATTCCAACTAGTTTTTGGATCGAAAGGAAAATACAGGTCAACTATCAAGAAGGTTGATTAACAATTGAACAAAATAACCAACTAGTTCAAGTGTTAAACCTGTGAAATTTCATGTAAAACTCAATCAGTCTTATTGATGCACAACTGATCAAACCCTCCAGTTTTCATTTGTTAACAAAACAAGCCACAACCTCCAAATTGGTACTCAACAACTATAAAAGTAGAATCGTTTATGTAAGGTTCTGTTGAGAGTGGGGACAATAATGCTTTGAGAAAAAAATCTCACTAGTTCTTGCCATGTTGTTCTAGTAGTTATAGAAGTAGAATACAAAATGCAACAAAATGGGTGAATAATCTTCATTGTAAAGTTTTCCCTTCATATTGTTTCTAAATAAATTCAGAGAGGCTGGGTTGTAACTAAGAAATACATCTCTCACGCTGTCAAGAGCAATCAGACCCCATGTGTAGACTCTTAATCTCAGCTTAGTCAAATTACATTCTCAAGACACTTCACACATCTTTCACAATTTTTAATATAGACATATATATCTAACATTTTTATATAAATAATGGTATTTAAGATGGGTTACTGATTAGTACTATATATATGTAGTGTTTTGAAGTCATATGTAGATCACTTGAACATAAATCTCCCTATGTCTTCAGCTTACAAGCTCATGATCATGTCGCAAAGCCTCCATTTTAGCTTTTTTCTCACTCTTCTTATTTTTATTTACTTGGTCTCTGCAGTCTCTGCTTCTCCTTCTCTGCACCCAGATGAAGGTTTAGTAATTGTTCTTTGTGAATTTGAACTAAAGCTTGATTTTGTCTCTAATTTGTTTGTTTTTTCCAGTGAAAGCCCTTAAGGATATTGCATTCACACTAGGTGTCAAGCACCTGAACCTAAGTGAAGATCCATGTATCACAAAGACTCTGGTGATAACCCAAGATCTCCTCAAGGAAGGACATAACAACACAATCAGATGCGACTGTCATTTCAACAACAACAAAACTTGTCATATCACACACTTGTAAGAAACTAGCCGTTTGTTTCTCTGTTTTTGGGATCCATATAACTAATTTTGCTTCATTTTCAGTATCCTTAAAACATTCAGTCTTCCGGGTAAACTTCCACCAGAACTCTCAAAGCTTCAGTATCTTGAATCGATGTGAGGAGGGATCTTTGTGTTTAGTTTCCTCTGTTTTCAATGTTTTAGTTAACAAAACATTATAGAAAATGGAACTTATTTTGCTTGTTTGTGTAGTGACTTGTGCCTTAATTATCTTTATGGCTCAATACCTATGGAATGGGCCTCACTGCCTTACCTCACATCTATGTAAGTCTTTTATCTCGAGTTTCTTGTGAAGGAAGTGAGAAATGCTTCTAAATTTACCTGAATTTATCTTTGTAGCTCTGTTTGTGCGAATCGATTATCAGGAGACATTCCCAAAGGACTGGGGAAGTTTATTAACCTCACCCAACTGTATGTTTTACAGTTTTTTTCGTCATCTCATGTGCTTACATATATTATTTCATCCTTTTGGAAAATTCAAAAAGAAACTTTTTTTTGTTTGTTTGTTTCGATGACTTCAGAGTTCTTGAAGCCAACCAATTCTCTGGAATTATTCCTGAGGAACTTGGGAACCTGGTTAACCTAGAAGGATTGTAAGCAAGAATATGTTAATCACACTTTAAAATCACCTTTTCATGATCAGTGATTAGGGTGTTTCTTTAAAACATGAACAACTAATCTTGTTTTATATTTGCTGATTCTTCCAGGGTACTCTCTTCTAACCAATTAGTTGGAAGCGTACCCGAAACATTAGGAAGACTAAAAAATCTGACAAATCTGTAATATCAGCTTTCTTTTCCATTATAAGATAGCCTGTTTTTAATCTGTTCAATTGTATAACCATTATGTATTACATTTTTTTCATCCGTATGTCTGCAGCCGTTTTAGCGATAATCAACTTAACGGATCCATCCCAGAGTTTATAGGCAACTTATCTAAACTTAAAAGATTGTAAGCCAAGAAATCATGCAGTAGAGTTTTTAACAGCTTGAAGCTTTACAATCAGCTTCAATTTTTTTTTTTGACTTGTGCCTATCTTTAATCAGAGAACTCTATGCAAGTGGCCTTAGAGAACCTATTCCAGACTCCATTTTTCGTCTAGAGAATTTGGTTGATCTGTAAGCATTATTCTCGCAATACATCCAAGAAGATTGCACATTAGTTATAGACACATGTATCCATTAATTTATTTTCATGCAGGAGGATCAGTGACACAACTGCTGGATTGCGACAATTTCCTCATATAATTAGCAAGAACCTGAAAAATTTGTATGCAGTATATCTCATATGTATTTATGTTTGTGGTCCACACAAGCTCCTGTTTAAAATACATGTGTTAATAACTCATGAGTGATTCTGTTAATTTTTTTCAGGGTTCTCAGAAACTTGAACTTAACAGGACCTATTCCAACCACTATCTGGGATCTTCCCAATCTCACGATTCTGTAAGATTCATGTATACATATAATTTATATACTCTGAATTTTTTGAAACACAATCCAATTCCTTTTCCGTGTAGCGATCTTTCCTTTAACAGACTGACTGGTGAAATACCAGCAGATGCTGCCCCGTCAAAAAAACATACGTATGTCACATATTGTTGAACGATTAGAGCATTTTAGAGTATGAATTAAATTTTTGTGAACTCTATTTTTTTGTGTTCAGATATTTGGCTGGAAATTTGTTGTCAGGAAAAGTTGAATCAGGAGCTTTCCTTACTACAAGCACCAATATGTATGGCCAATATTACTTTCTATCCCAAACAGTATCTCAACCTTTTTAATCTAATCCCTTTTATTTTTGGTGTTTGCAATGGACAGTGATCTTTCGTATAATAACTTCACTTGGTCTCCAAGCTGCAGAGAGAGGGAGTATGTCTGCTATTGTTGTCATAACTACTGTTTTTTTTTGTTTTCTGAAAGCTTGAAGAAAATAATGTTTTAATGCAGCAATGTAAACACATATGAGAGCTCACAGTCAAAAAACCGTCTGTAAGAACATTTTTGAGCTCTCTTATCAATCAAAAGTCACTGTGCACATTGTTATTAACTCAAATTTCTTGATACAGAACCAGACTTCTTCCATGTTATGCCATAAATCAGTGTCTAAGTTGTAAGAGTTGTTTTTGTTTGCCTATTTTTTTTTGCTTCCATTGTCAAATTTTTTGAGTTTTATGGTTTTGAAAGAAATTCACATCGTGCAGATAGTAAATCACTTCATATAAACTGTGGCGGACCTGATGTAACTATCGAAAACTCTCGAGGAAGGATTTTATATGAGGGTAACTATGGACTAACCGGTTCAGCTACAAACTATCATGGCAAAAAATGGGGATTCAGCAATACTGGTGACTTTATGGATGATGGATCAACAGAAGATGAATACTCAATTTCATCAAAATCTCCTGTGTCAGCAAGATATCCTGAGCTTTATCAGACAGCTCGACGTTCTTCCCTGAGTCTGACTTACTTTGCTTTTTGTTTTGAAAATGGAAGCTACAATGTAAAACTCCATTTTGCGGAGATTCAATTCTCAGATGAGGAACCATATGCTAGGCTAGCGAAACGGTTCTTTAACATTTACGTTCAGGTACATATGCACATATTTTTAGCTGTGGATTCCTCAAGTTGTTTTTCTTTTTGTGTGTAATTCTTTGTTTATTCTGTTCAGGGGAAGTTGATTTGGGAGGATTTCAACATTAGAGTAGAGGCTAATGGAACTCACAAGGAAGTTATAAAAGAAGTTAATACAACCGTGACTGATAACACTTTAGAGATACGGCTTTACTGGGCAGGGAAAGGCACAACGATCATTCCTCAAAGAGGGAACTATGGCTCTCTTATCTCTGCAATCTCTGTCTGTCCCAGTAAGTGAAGTTCTTCTGTAAAAGTTATTATCAAGTTTCCTTCATGAACTTTCATCTTGATTCCTTTTCTTGTTCATGTTTTTTCAGGTTCTGAATCTGAATGTGGTGGTAAGAAGAAGAAACTTCAAGTCTTATTATTAATCCTATTTTCGGCTACATTTATGTAAGAATTTAGATCAATCTTTTTCTCATTATTTGTTTCGCTCCATCTTCAGTTGAAGTGAAGACTCCTCCAGTCACAAAAGAACACAAACCAAGAACATATCCTCTCATTCTCGGAATAACAGCTTTGATACTCTCTCTTGCTTTCTTGATTTTCGGTGCATTTTATTGGAAGAAATGTGTTAGAAATGCAGATGCAGAAAAGAGAGGTAATATTAGTTAAACTTCTATTGTTTGTTTGTTAAATGAAGAGCTAATAGCTTTAAAATGATAACAGGTTCCTTCAGTTTGAAGCAACTAAAAGTTGCAACTGACAATTTTGACCCCTTAAACAAGATTGGAGAAGGCGGCTTTGGATCTGTATATAAGGTAACAAAAGTGTTTCTTAAGTTCCAGAAATATTCAATGTACTAAAAATGACGTGAGTACCAAGTTAATCCTAGTAATTTAACAATACAGGGACGATTACCAGATGGAACATTGATAGCAGTAAAGAAGCTATCTTCAAAATCATGTCAAGGTAACAAAGAGTTTGTAAACGAGATCGGTATGATCGCTTGCCTGCAGCATCCGAATCTTGTGAAGCTTTATGGATGCTGTTGTGAGAATAATCAGCTTCTTCTTGTCTATGAGTACTTGGAGAACAATTGTCTTGCTGATGCATTATTTGGTAAAGTTCTGATTATGAACAATTGTCTTAGAGACCAAATCATTTTTTTTTTGCTGCATTCTTATTCTGTCTTGAAGTTGATTGTTTTCTTGTAACTGGTGCATGCAGGAAGAAGCGGTCTGAAACTAGAATGGGGAACAAGACACAAAATATGCTTAGGGATCGCGAGAGGGCTTGCATTTCTTCATGAAGATTCAGCAGTTAAGATCATTCACAGAGACATCAAAGGGACAAATGTACTGCTAGACAAGGATCTGAACTCAAAGATTTCGGATTTTGGGTTGGCTAGGCTCCATGAAGATGAGAAGAGCCACATTACCACCAGAGTTGCAGGAACAATGTCAGTATTATACAAGATGAATCTAACATTTGATAATGTTTTAAAATGTTGTTTTGGTTGCAGAGGATACATGGCTCCTGAATATGCAATGAGGGGTCACTTAACAGAAAAGGCAGATGTTTACAGCTTCGGTGTGGTGGCAATGGAGATCGTTAGCGGGAAGAGAAATGCTAATTACACACCAGATAACGAATGTTGCGTTGGTCTTCTCGACTGGGTACTCAACTTATACAAGAACTCAGCTTTTTCTGCATTGCGTGCTTAACAAGGTTCTTGGTTCAGTTTTTTTTGTATTGCGTGCTTAACAAGTTTGTTGATTTTTCAATCCAGGCGTTTGTTTTACAGAAGAAAGGAGCTTTCTCAGAGGTTCTTGATCCGAAGCTGGAAGGAGTGTTCGATTTGATGGAGGCAGAGAGAATGATAAAGGTATCGCTTCTATGTTCCAACAAGTCTCCGACCTTAAGACCAACCATGTCGGAGGTTGTGAAGATGCTTGAAGGCAAAACAGAGATAGAACAGATCATCGCAGACCCTGGAGTGTATGGAGATGAACTAAGGTTTAAGCTATCGTCAGAGATTGGGACATCATCTTTACCTTCTGACTACCTCGTGTCAATTCCTTCGTCTTGTGAATCTGCTTACGACCTTTACCCCCTTAGTCCAGAGTCCATTGTTTTCTCTAGACCGTAGCTTAAACAGAGCTTTGTGTCTATATGATGAACCACTCAGACAGAATCACTGTATCACACGTCACACGTGGTAAAATTGTGGATACTGAAGCTTGAATTGTTGGGAATAAAGTGTTGTAGAAAAATCAAAACCCAAAAGATTACAAAAGCAGTGATTTTCTCGGTCATACTTTTGAAGCCTTTAAATTTTAAATCAAGATTTTTTGTGCTTTTTCTATTTCTAGCAACTTATCATCTATTAATAAAGCTTGATTGTAACGATCAGTGACTTTTCTCAGTTATACTTTGAAACCTCTATATTCATACAAATAAAAATAACTTTCCTTCATTTTTTTTATAACTGTGGTGTGATCTCAGAAGATATAGATCCAAGGATTAATCACCACGATTACAAAATATTCGTTTTTATTATTTTTTTTAGTATATATACTTATATTTATGAGATAGATTAACATGTGTTATAGTTTTAAATATATAATTGACATGTGTTGCGATTATGTTAATTAATAATCTTGAAGAATCAAGTTTTATATAATAAGATTATTTACTATCCTTTATATGAATTTTAAATTTCAAAATTTTATAAAAAGAACTCATTTATTAATAATTTTGTTAATGAGATTGTAGTTTCTCAATTTGGTATATTTGAGAAAAATCTATTATAATAAAAGAGACTTCTCCTCAGTTGCCCTCCACAACATCTTTTAGGATGAGGCAGTTTTGGACACGTATCCTCTCAAATCAATTTGAAGTTTCGACGACTGATTTTGGGTTTGATTATTTTATCTATTTAATCAATAGTATTTTAGATAAATAAATTTATTTATAAAATATTACAATTTTAAAAAGACATCTGACTTCCGGATATCCGAGAACCTCGGGTCCGAACAAAAATAGTAAAAACATAGATACGCCGAATAAAGATCCGAATTTAGATATCTTAAAATACCCCGAATATCCGATCCGTCTCGGCCTTAATAGATATGCTAATTTTAAGTTATCAGCAACAAAAGAAATGGAAAATTACTCTTACGCAAATCACTAGCCCAATCATTCTTACGCAAAACTAGATTATTTCTCCGCGCTACGCGCGGAAAAGTGTATTGATAGTTTATTTTCTGATCATATGTTTCAATGTTTGTGTTTGGAATGAGAGTGTTGTATTTCTCAAAACAATGAGAAAATCGGTGAATTATTTAGGGGTGCTCAATCCAGTAAAAACAAACTAATTATAATCGAACCTAACAGAGATTAAAAAGTAGTTTTAATTTGGTATTCCATAATATATCGAATAGATGTGCTTTTTAAGAAACCGCGCTATCCATAATATTCTGAATAAAAATGGTTTACTCAATTTTTTTAATGATTATTTATATATTTTTTTCTCCCAAAGCCTGAATCATCTGCATTTGTTAAATGGAACACACTTATTTACATAATTAGATGTTTATATACTTTGGCCGAAGATATTTTCAAACCCCTAAATTTAGAATCATTGAGTTATACTACCAAATTTAACAGTTTAATAATAGAAACAAAATTGAATCAAAAATCCAAACATAAAAATAATACAAAAAATAATAATATTCTCCAAACCAATTCATGAAAATACATTAGCAACAAAAAAATAAAACAGCCCAAATTAACCAGACTAAAACATACTTTTAAAATAAACCATCACCAGGACTTGATATTAAAATCATATAAACAAACGTTGCTAAGAAAATCATATTAACGAAAAATGACTCAAATCCCTTTTTTTTAAAAAAAAAACCCAACAATGGCTCTACAAAAGTAGGATTTCCGGCTTCGTCTTAAAGACTTTTTTTGTAAAGACCTTCTTAGTCTTTATTTTTATGTTTGTTTGTAGCTTTGATACTCTTTGTCATAATTATAACCCTTATGATTGAATTAATATGTTATTTTGGAGCTGAATGGGATAAGATCTGAGGACGTTGCATGCAAAAAACATAATTGAGATATACCCAGATACCCTTCCACATGCTCTTAAGTTTTTTTTCAAACAGTCTGCTCATGGCAACTTTCTTCCAGACTCATAGTACAGAGAACACCTATTTTCACGTTACAAACCCAAAATCAATTATGATGAGTAGACAATGCAAATAAATATCCTCAGACAACATATAAGTCAATAGGTTTCAATGAATGCACGTTCAAAAAGAGAAACCAAAAACAGCATATAAAAGCATATTAGGGAGATCAGATTTAATCTTTTACCTAAGAAAACAAAATAATAAAAATGTTATTATAGGCTTTTACAAAAAAAAAAGTTATTATAGGTAGCTGGGTGGAGAAAAAAATGCAAGATGATTATAAGTAACCACTATTTCCTTGTGTTTTGCAAACTGAAGGTCATTTGTCATTCTCTTGATTCAAACGATCCTCTGTTGTTTCTTCTGCAGAGAACTTATTCAATTTATCATATAGATGCTTGATAACAAAAAAAAAATATTGTCGAATGTACGTGATTCCCGTAGAGCTGCTTCCTCCTCTTCCGCTCCAACAACCTCATTGATTCTAAGTTTTACAGCTTCCCGTAGAGCTGCTTCAAATGTTTGTGTTTTATAAGAAGCTGGAATGAGGGAAAAGATCCAGGTGAGAGCTGAGACTTCGTTTCTAACACTGTAAACTCCTCTTGGAATGCAAGCATCATCGCCAAAGTAAACTTCCACCTGCATTTCACTCAATCTAACATCTAAAGCAACTTAACAGTGACTCATTTTGAACCAAGTACTGCAGATCACTCGTAAGCTAGAGTTGATGATAGCCATAGATGCGAGATGGAAAACATATTAGTAGAATTGGGTCAGAGAAATGGAGTCAAAACCAAACTGCAGATCACTCGTAAGCTTTATATGTTGCAATGTATTAATACATGTAGCGAGAATATACACTCAAATCTCCAAACACTAAGCCAAAACACGGACATGCTAATAGCAGGCTTAGGCTTATCTATCACAATATGTCCAACGAATCTGGAAAAGCTATGATGTTTGGGCTTAACTATCACAACAACTACACAATACTCGAAAATGATTTAACTGAAACACATACTGAGTACACAATTTTGGAACACAATACTAACAAATCTGGATTCTAGCATACTGAATAGAACAGAGAATTTGATTCAGAGCTCCTTCAAGATGCTGGGTTTAATTAAGCTGCAAGCCTGCAATCAAAGAAATGAGGATATAACTCTTAGTACTTCCATGTAAAAGATCAAAAAATGGTGAAGATATTAAAAAAGGCATCAAAGACTCAAATCTTCGAGAAATTAAAAATAAAAGTATAAAACTTTAGTCATTCTCATGCTTTAAAAGAAAAAAAAACAGCAATTACACATCATCTGCTTGAGCAATATTCCATTGGCTGAGACATCAATTACAGTAGTAGGATTTTGATTTTAGAATATAATCAATTTGGGAAACACTGAATAAGATGGAGACTGAATAAGAGGGTTTTCAAAACTAAATTTTACCTTTGTGTTCCTCTGTATGATGAGAACAATCGACGTGGAGCTCAATCGCGTTCATCTAGAGAGGGATCAGAGCCGGTGGGTCGCACCTGCCGTGAGGCTGGTAGCTCGGTAAGTCCGGGTTATCTACGATTCCCGGGTCGGGTATAACTGCGTAAACCATCGGCGCGGAAGGAAGGTAAGCTTGCACCGTGGGTGATCTCTCCATCGGCGCCATTGGCCTCGGCGCGGCGACTGCTCGGTCTTGTCTGAAGTATATTTGTTTGGCTAGTTTAAGCCCGTGGTCCACCGCCCTTGCGAAATCCTCCGCCATCTCTAATACACAGACAGGCGTAGAGTCGTTTAACTGTATCGTTTCAGTTTCTTTTTTCAGGCAGCGAGATTACTTTGGAGTTGTGTCTTTTTTTCCATTGGACATAAAGATTTGAGGAAGGTGTTTATATAAAAGGATAAACCATTTAAGATGAAATGATATAATCTAGTAAATAAATGAGTAAAGAACAGAATTGAATGAGAAGAGAGAAACGGCGAAGTTGCAGAATTTGGAACGGTGAGGCTGAAGTGGAGAAGTCGTGACGATTGTGATTTGTGAGGAGAAATGTGTACAGATGATCTGACGTGGCAATTAGAAGCTATGTGATTGGCTGATTTATTGATCTGACGTGGATAGTTTAGAATTGGAGAGTATTCTCCTTTTAGTATAGTATATATATAGATTATTACAAGCATTTCAGTTTTTACAACAAAGAAACCAAATATGGAAAAAAAAATCAACAACACTATATAATTCAGCCTTAAAATGGGCCAAATAATAAGAGAACGGCCCTTGACAAATAAAAATTAATAAGAGAACGGCCCATTGTTAGCTTTAACTCAACGCGATATAACTCCAATTATAAAATGTCGCACCCATATTGTAAAACCCCAATCTCTCCCTCACTTTCTCGTACGCCGCACCAACTGTTGAATCCACGAAGAAACCTCACCTCAGTCCCTAGATTCTATGGCGACCAACGAACCCGAGCACGAGAACAGAGACGCAGAAGAATCCGGAGCTAACGAGGATGAGGACACCGGAGCTCAGGTCGCTCCGATCGTTAGGCTTGAGGAAGTTGCCGTCACTACCGGCGAGGAAGACGAAGACGCAATCCTCGATCTGTAAGTGTACTTTTAGCTAAGCCTCCTCGAGATTTATCATCTAGATCAACCAGATCTAATCGAACTTCCTATGGTTTAGCTTGTTGTCTTTTGAGATTTTTGATTTGAATGTTTTTGGTTTGAAGGAAATCGAAGCTGTATCGCTTCGACAAGGAAGCGAATCAGTGGAAGGAGAGAGGAGCTGGTACTGTGAAGCTCTTGAAGCATAAGAGCACTGGCAAGATTCGTCTCGTTATGAGGCAATCCAAAACTCTCAAGATCTGTGCCAATCATTTCGGTAAATCTCAGTGGTTTAAGCTGTCTCTTGAGATCCGTGTCTAGGTTACTGTTTACTTAATTTTTAACTTGGTCTTCGGATCTTCTGCAGTTAAACAGGGCATGTCTGTTCAGGAACACGTTGGAAACGAGAAGTCGTGTGTGTGGCACGCTCGTGACTTTGCTGATGGTGAGCTGAAGGATGAGCTTTTCTGCATCCGATTTGCTTCAATTGAGAGTAAGTATGCTCTTGGATTGTGCCCTTTTCATGTAGAGTAGCTAGCTGACTGGCATGTCATATCTTATAGCAATCTTGTTGCTTTTGTTTATTCTCAGTACATAACTGGTAGAACTAACGGCCATTAGCTAGATTACAAGTATATATTGATCTTCGCTTTTTGTTATATTGCTTCGCGTTTTTGAAATATCTCACCTTTGCCCTTTTATTATTGGGCTAAATTAAACTTGGTTGTAGCACATCATGCATTATTATCGTTCTCAGGAGTTATCTTTGGCTGCTAGATTATGCTGACATTACATAAGAAAGAGACAGCTGTCTTTAGGTGGTTAGGCATTTGATTTAGGCTGCAACTAATTTGATGGACAATGATGGCTTTTTTTTTGGGTGTATATTTTAATGGGTTTTTGAGCTGATAATGGGATGAACCGAACAGTTTTTGTAGAGCTGCATGGGTAATCAACTTTTTTTTTTCTTTGTCAGACTGCAAAGCATTTATGCAGAAGTTCAATGAAGTTGCTGAATCTGAAGTAGAGAAAGAAGAGAGCAAAGACGCATCTGACACCGCTGGTCTTCTTGAGAAGTTGACCGTTGAAGAGACAAAAACAGAGGAGAAACCTGTGGAGAAGGTGAAGGCCGAAGTTGAAGCAGAGGAAAAGACAAAAAGCGAGCCAGAGAAAGCTGATGAAGAAAAGAAAACCGAAGAGGCTGTTGCTCCCTCAACTTAAGATGCATCAATGTTTAAGCTCCTTTGGCGAGGTATTATTAGCCTTGTTTTGATGCATCCATCTCGAGTCTACTAGTGTCTTGGCACTAACTATCTACATGTGTTGTCGGATCATATCAAGTGGTTTGGGGTTGGGTTTGCTGAGTCGTTTTGGGTTTTATAGTTTTGAGTCTAAAGTGTGGGCGAGTGATATGAGAGATTACGGTTTGGTTATCAGTAAGAATACATTGAATTCATTGTTTTCAGCGTTTGTTATGGGTTGTTTTTGGATGGTCTTTATTTTGAGGACAGGGATGGTTGTTTGTTCATGGACATGTCAGAAGTCTTCATTTCTTTGAATTACAAAATTATACGCATTGTTGATTTTAATTTAATAATCCTTTTGTTTTCTTTTCCGTTTCCACAACATTCATTAATATAAACTTTAGCATCTCTCTAGTTCGAACTCAGGGTAAATGTCTCTACGGTCTTTGTTAATCTATTAGGCTCCATCGCAAACTGATAGTCTCGATGAAGACTGAAATTAGCATATAAGATATGAACAAAAACTTACCTTCAACACCCCCCCCCCCAAACTTACCTTCAACACCCCCCCCCCCCCCTTAACATGAACCTTTACATTCACCCACCAATAAAAATTAGTTAATTGAGATTTGATATCTCTTAAAAAAAAAACTAAGTAATAAGAATTTAATGAAATAAAATTATTTTTTCATATAAATAAAAAATAGTAACAATTATCAAAAAAATATATTATTTTTAATATTGATAAATCCATCAAAAAATACTAAACCCTAAACTTTAAATTCTAAATACTAAACCCTTGGAGAAAGCATGAACCCTTGGGCAAATCTTATACCCTAAATCGTTAATTTTAAACCCTAAACCCTACTCTTAATCATAAACCATAATATTAAACCCTAAATTCTAAACACGAAACCCTAAACCCTAAACCATAATATTTAGAATTTAGGGTATAGGGTTCAGTATTTTTGGACGGATTTATCAATACTAAATAATTTTTTTTTTATAATTGCTACTATTTTTTATTTATCTAAAAACATAATTTTATTTCATTAAATTCTTATTACTTGGTTTCCTTTTTTAAAAGATATCAAATCTCAATTAACTAATTTATATTGGTGGGTGAATGTAGAGGTTCACCTTAGCGGGTGAAGCTAAGTTTTGTTCATAACATATTATACATGTGCCTTACTTTTATTACATGAGAGATATGTTAACCGTAAAATCAAAGAGGGAATACTTTTTTATTTATTTTAACTACTCTTTCTTGTCAAAATAATAATGAGTAATTGCATCGTACACACAAGAAAGATCACCTAATTAGCTCTATACCCATATTTTGTCGTCATTGTAATTGTTAAATTTGTTATGACTATTATACCCCTATATCACATATCTTCGATTATCACGATGTCCACATATTCTTTAGATTACTTTTCTGTTTATTCATCTATACACGAAATATTGTTTTGAAAAACCTCAGATTTCATTTGTCTCGCAGCCATGAACTTTCGTAATCCACCAAACCCCGTCTTCGTGCTCAGATTTGTGCCGGCTCTCCGCCACGACATGACCACTTCCGCACTCCTCTGCGACGTCTCTGTCTTCCTCGCCATGTTCTTATCCTCAGCAGCCAAGATCGAACCAAGCCATGAATCTACTTCGTCTTCCTCGTACGTAGTCAATTCCGTCTCAATCACCAGGAGATTTCTTGTCGTCACAGCTCATCTCCTCGCCATGCTCAGCTCCACTGTCGAGGTTGTGGTCATCGTCGGGATCAAGCTCGCCGTTGGAATCAAGCTCGCCGTCGTAGATCGGAGTGAGCTCGATCGAAGGCAACAATGGCCAACTCTAACCTTTTTGCACACCTGGTCCCTAAAGTCTTGATATATTTATATGTTGCCCCAAACTTCCATAATTGTAGGAATGACCTCTTGATTTTGACACAATCTTCTGATCGTGAATCTTAGACCAAACGAGTATCCAGAATTCACAGCACTGGTCCCTGTGGTTTCATCTTATATAGTTTAGGCCCCATATGTTTCTAACTGGTTAGGAAGACAATCTTACCGTCTAAGTCAAACAGCCACTTCGTTAAATAACTTTTTAGCATGTTAGCAAACTAACCAAACCTCCTTCTTCATCATTGCACGTATGAAGTTTGGTTGTTTTGTATTTGATAGCATTATCAACAATGTATTCCCATTTATCCCACCAATTTATATTTATTCTGCTCACAATTAAAGTTAACTCGTTAATAACTTATAACCACTCGTTAAGAAGACAATCTTACCGTCCAAGTCAGACAACAACTTCGCCAAATAACCTTTTAACATGTTACCAAACTAACTAAACCTCCCTCTTCATTATTACTTTGCTACGTAACTTATTATTTCTGTAATATTATTTATAGCAGGCTAGAATAATCACCTAGACCCTTAACCCTTATGTGTCATAAGCTAATTCTACATATCTCCATCATGTTTATATGTATAATCTTATTTGTAGCCGGCTAGAACAATTATTACGACATATTTGACTAAAATAAACATGAATACACTTACCAAACATATGACGCGGTGCAGTGGTTTACTGGATTTTTATACGCCAACATGTCACGATTTCGAAACGCAAGGAAACCAATATTTTTTGCAGGCGCGTTTAAACTTAAATGAAGGGCTAAATGGACAATACACCTATCATCTTCTCCATTTTGCAGTTCTGTAACCTAATTCGCAGGCGGCCATTTTTAAACAAGTTTAATACACTGTTTTTATGTTTTTTATGATTCATGCTCTAATATTACAAATCTATCATTCATAGGCAGATTAAGCTAATATCGAACAAAAATTTGAGTTTTTACTATTTTCTGAGTTTTGAACCGATGTCACCAAAATCGCGATGACACCATCCCGCCGAGCATATTTCCGGCGCGTATTCGGTCTCGGCGTCTGCGTTTTCGAACCTAATTTACGACACATCTCTTTTAACCCACAAATCGATAATTCCCAATAACATAAACCTAACCTAATTATTCATCTAGCATTAAATAATTTCCTATGTAACATAAGGGCAGTTTTGTCAATTTGCATCTCCTACTTGCATTATCATCCCCACACAATTTTGCTTTGGGTATTTAACTAATTATTTGATTCTTTTAGGATTTTGACCCAATTCACTCAATAATAATTCAGACAAATACAAGAAGTAATAACTAAAATTCACTATAGTTCATAACTCTCATAGCTGAAATAATGCGCCATCTATGGTTTACGGAGTACTGCGAGGGATCAAAGTCATTCCGTAATATTACTGCGAGGGATCAAAGGCATTAGTCAAAGCCAGTTGTCTGTATGGTCTCTACACCTAAATGGAGCTGCTCACGCGGCCAAACTTTTAAATTTTATTTTCTTTTGCTATCTAACTATTATTTTATCAGTCCACAAACTTAGAAAATACCACAAATAAATATTATTTTGTACAGAAAATTATCCGGTACAGTTCGATTCGTAGCAATCTGAATATTTGGTTTGATTCGTAGCAATCTGAATATTTGGTATTCCAGATATCCGAAAGTTTTTAGATTTTTGAAACGGTTACAAATAAATAAATAGTAAAAAAATAATATAGAAGTAACATTTTATTACAACAATAAAAATTGTTTACTTTTTAAAATTCTAATATAACTAATTAATATAATATTTAATAAATAAAAAGATTGTAAAACTTATATAAAATATAATATTTATATAACTTATATATCTTATATATAACATATCATTACGAATCCGTTCATAAAGTTATTAGTATTTGTGATTTATTTTGTTTTTATACACATTTCATAGAAATATTTATTTGCTTCCTAAAATTAAAATATCCAAAATTTTCGGTTTAGATCGAAATAGATAACGAATCGAATTAAAATTTACTGATAATTTGCTTAGTCATGATTGATCAGAGAACTCTTTTATCCTCGCCTTTTTAACACATCACTAAAGTTTTCTTATATGTGTTTTAGTCCTTTAGAAATCTATTTATATTGTTTGAATAAAACGGTTCAAATAAATATATAAATGGATAAGTATAAATATCTATTAGATATATTCTGGGCAGCTTCTTGAGGAGACTAGGTCGAAAGAGGCAACTAACAACGTGTGCCGCGTCTTAACTTATTTCTCAACCAACTATTTATTGCTTCTGCAAGGGAAGGATTGAATTTGAAACCGGAATTTATATAAAGACGTAGCAAACGGGAATAGTGAGAAGACACATAAACAAAACAAATACCAAAGGAAAATGGGTTTGAAAAGAACATCGTTAGTTTTATACATTCTGTTCATCTTTCATCTTCATCACGCTTTTCCTTCTACTAACGCGCTGCCTTCTTCAGTTGATACGAACCACACCCCTCTTCCTCTCATCAATGACTCAAAGCCAGATGTCATTAGTTTTCAAGGAAATGCTCGGGAATTAGCTGTTGTAATCAAAAGAGGAGCTGGTGGTGGCGGAGGTAGAGGCACCGTAGGCGGTCGAAGCCGTTCAAGCGGCGTGGGACGTGTAGTTCCCATTCATTCTGCTGGCGCTGGTGCTGGTAGATCACATAGTTCAAGCGGCAGCTTGAAACTTGCGGTCGGTTGGTTGGGTCTATCGTTTTTAGCCGGTTTATTATTGGTTTAGAAGGGTCGATGTATTTGTTGGCCGTTTAAATATGCGTTTGTATTTTTGTAAGATTTGCGTTTAATGTCCGGTCTGGTTTGGTTTGGGGTAAAGGTAAGTAAGTAAGCTGTTGATTCAATGTATAGGAACTAGGAAGAGATTCTATTTGTACTATAGAGTGATTTGTTCTGTTTGTAAAGTGTCTGTCAACCATATTTTTTATCCAGTTGGTTATTCACCAAGAACAGTATATATTAGCGAAAATAAAATAAAAGACCAACTCCTCTGCTAGTGTCAGGGTTTGTTCTTTAATATCTTGCTAGTCACGAAAGACTATCCTATTTTAACTCGTAGTTTCGATTTGCTATGTATGTACGCATCTTTCTTTTCACCACTCGCTGTCCGAGTTGAAGGTGGGCTTGTGTGGCCTCCTGGTGCAACAATTAAGAGACTCAACACATGTTGTAATCAACACATGTTGTAATCAACACATGTTGTAATCTTGCGTTTAAGATTATGCATTGGACATGTAAGAAACTACAGCTAAATACAAGTCTTGTTGCTCGTGTATTATTAATGTCTCCTTCATTCTTAATGTAACAAAGTAAGCCACATAAGGCCCAGCCCAATAAGCCACAACATGTAATCCGACCCGACCGGAAACGACCCAAACCAAGTAACCAAGCACCACGTATTTTCTCTTATCCGGTTATCCCAATGTACCACGGAGAATCAACAACTGAATTTTTATTTTATTTTTTTCAGGGAAAAAAGGAAATAAAAAGCTTCGATTCATCTCTTTCTCTCAAATCTCTTATCCGTTTGATTCTTTCTGTTACACATTCCTTCTTTCATTAAACTCAAATCAGAAGACGGGTGGTTCCGATGGGGTCAGGTGCATCGAAGAACAATGAAGACGAGGAGGATGGCTCCAATGGCGGAGGAGGTCAGCTCTACGTCTCACTCAAAATGGACAACTCTAAGGTTGAAGGCGAGCTCACTCCTCATGTCTACGGCTCTGTTCCTCTCGTCGGCTCATGGGATCCTTCCAATGCTGTGAGCATCGGTTCATTTTTGTGATTATTCGTCCTTTGTGCATTTCCGTCTGGGAATTTGATAGCGTCGCTTTTTATTTTCTTTAACAGCTTCCGATGCTACGTGAATCTGCGTCAATGTCGGAGCTAAGCTTCGTTGTTCCTCCTGATCACGGTATTTTCGGACCATCATTTACCCCCATAAACCTGGACATCGTAGTTCCGGTTATGTTCTTTTGATTCTAGAGGTTTAGGATCATTTTAGAAATTTCGGTTTAGATATTTTGGTTTTCCATTCCACTCGGGTAACGAAATTGTGAACCGGATAATATTTGAAGTAATTTCGTTTTTTTTTGGTTAACTCGGATTAAAAGTCAGAAATTTCAATTGTTCGGTTTAAATATCAGACTTTATTAGGTTTTCAGATAAAAATTTGGATTATTTGGATAAAAAAATATTCTTGTAATTCAATTGTTTGGTATTTTAATTTATAATTAAAAATTTAAATTATTTGATTATTTTAAAACTAAACTAGATTTTGACCCGCGCTTCGAAAACGTGGATTTTTTTAATATATATATATATATATATATATATAGATATATGGTAATCTTACATAAGTTTATTTTTTTTTTCATTTCTAATGTTGTATATTTACATATTATTTATTATTTTCAAAATTATATATATATATCATGGTAATCTTACATATGTTTAATTTAATATTTCCATTTATAATTTTGTGTATTTACATATTATTTATTATTTTTGAAATTAAATTTATCAGTAATATTAAAATGTAAAACTATACATTATATCAATATTTCAAAAAATGTAAAACTAAACATAATAAAATAATAATATTAGTCATCCC
Organism: Raphanus sativus; assembly: GCF_000801105.2. Taxonomy (NCBI): domain Eukaryota; kingdom Viridiplantae; phylum Streptophyta; class Magnoliopsida; order Brassicales; family Brassicaceae; genus Raphanus; species Raphanus sativus. The sequence goes on along the minus strand of NC_079515.1, from coordinate 22,122,976 downwards.
ACGTGGTTTCTTTTCGAAGAGTGTCTCTAAAACGATGTGGATGCTCTCTGGAGCCTCGAAAGATCCCTTTATTAGTATTGATTATAGATAATTTTGATATGAATTATTGTTTTGGAATTATTGTACGTTACAATGTTACAAATGTATTATATCGAAGAAGAGAATATGTTTAAAATTATATAATTTATTAATTAGTTTATCTAAGATTTAGTATGTAGATTTATATATAACTCTCTATTAAGCCTAGGAATTACTTGAATTCAAAAGAGAAAAACTGATCGGATCCGCGTCGTGGAAAATGTACATATTTTTTCTTTAGACCAGAAGACTTTGGTTCGGTACAGATCCTATCCAAGACCCAGTTGAATATCCAAAGTATATGAAATGTTTTGTGTACATTATGTATGTTTGGATATTTTAAATATGTTTTGGCATTATAGATATTTTTTGTATCTTTGGATTTGAGTTTTCAGTTATACTTTCAGATTTTTGAGATAAAATTTTAAATTCTTAAAAAATATATTCCGGGTATTCAGATAAAAGTTTGGATATTCTTGATTTTTTGGGTTATATTTCAGAAGCATTTCAGATCTTTTTGGATATTTGAATATATTTATGTTTTTTGGATGTTTGAATATTTTTAAAATTTCAAATAATTTTCAGGTTTTCGAGTACTTCTAATATTTTTCAGATCTTAAATATCTGAACAGACCTAGGCCTGCTACGTACCTAATATTATATGTATTTTACATGTATGAATTATGATTCCAAACCGACCCGAACATAAAAGAAAATGACCTAAATCAGAATAAAAATAAATCAAACATCTATTAGAGTCTAAATATCAAGGACCCAAAGAACCAAATACAAAAAAAACCGACTTGAATACCCGAATACTCAAATCTACTCTCTCATTATATTTTATTTGTATTTTATAAAAATTGTATAATTTTAAATTTATATGACTTAAGATTTACTTGGTATATTTTTTTTTACTAACTCAATAGAACATATTTGTAAGGTTTTTAATAGTTCTTAAGCTTTCTTAATATTTTTTTTTACTTTGTACTTTTTATAAAAATTAAGTTAATGTAATATATATATATATGTTTTAACAAATTATTTTTGCAAATATTTGAAATTATATAATGTCAGATATTATGGTACAATAATATGTTTAATGATTTATTAGTTGATGTATGGGATATCGAATATTACTTTAGCTTAGATATCCCACGCCATCAGATAGTGATCCCATAATAATAGGGGTTTGAGTATTCCATTTATTTCTTACGGTAACACAAAAAGATAAATTGGTAGTTATAGTTATTAATTATGTATAATTAGAAGCATTAATAGTAGGACAAAAAAAATAAGTCTAGGTAAAGGTGCACCAACCTTGTTTAAGTAGATTTTTTTAGACTAGTTCCCTTTTAATAGAATAGATATAATTAATATTTATAAGTATTTAAACTATATCATAGAAATTCAGGTACTTATTTGGTTATGTTATGTTTGATTCCATTTCGGTTCGGTTTATTTGGTTCTAGAGTTATAGAATTAGCTTAGGTAATTGATATGATCGAAACCATAACTGAACCTGTTTTTAGGTTCCTCATAAAGTGTGTCCAGCTTAGCATATACTGTAGTTGACGTCAATTTTGTAATCAAGTAGTGTTTTCATCAATCAATGTGTGTAGAGACTTTGGATTTCAAGTTTTTGTTGAAGCCAAAGTACAGAGATACGCCTTGTATTGTGGAGGAAGGTGAAAACAGGATTCTCACTGGTGGCTCCTTGCAAGGAGATGCGAGGGTTGCTCTGTTTAAGCTGGAAGGCGATGTGATTGTTGAGTCCCGAGTGTTCATCAACGCTGTTAGAGTTTCACCCTTTGATCTCGCTGCTAGTTGGCGAGCTTATAGAGAGAACCTCCAGCCTTCTACTGTACGTGGTATCCCTGATGTTAGCATCAATCCTGATCCAACACCTGTCGAGGTGCTCTGTTCTTTCACTTCTTTGTTGTTTTTGGAGATAAAAAGGTGCTGACTAAACCCTTGATCTTGCAGAGTTGTCCTTCGGAGAGTTTGGAGCTTGATCTTGAGCATTATGAAGTTCCTGCTCCTGCACCTTCTGCGCAGTCGTCTCTTTTTTATGCAGCTGACAATGCGGAGAATCCACGATCTCTTTCAGCTTCTGGTTCGTTTGTTAATGACGATACTCCAAAGGCAGCGTCCAAGAGTCCTAGAGTTTCTGCTGTTAGCGAGGATGGATCACCATCTGCAGAGGTTCTACTTTTATAGATCACCATATGCTTTGGTTGATGGTCATCTTACTTATTTTAATCATTGTCATGCATCTTACTATTAGGACATGGAGGTCACTATCCCCGATCACTCGGATTCCTATTCGGCTTCAGGAGTGGGTGAGTCAAAGTCAGTGGGGATACTCTCACCAATTCACCAGAAAGATGGTCAAAGGGGGCTCTTTGTTGACCGTGGTGTTGGCTCCCCTAGGCTAGTCAAGTCTGTTAGCGCAAGCTCTTTTTTGGCTGGCCTCAAACTTGATGCTCAAACCAAGGTTTTGGCATGAGCTTGTTTCTATTTCCGGTGGGTATTTTCTTAGATAAAAGAGTTTTGACCTCGTTTCTCTTTTAAATGAGTAGAATTCAATGCCGGCGGCTGCAGGAGCTGTTGCTGCAGCAGCGGTAGCTGATCAAATGCTTGGACCCAAAGAGGATAGACATCTAGCCATTGTCCTGGTAATTTTTCCATATAGACGCTGGAGGCCTTTCAGCTCGTGTTTATAATGTTCATCATATTCAATTATATGAAAAAAAGAGACTGAATGTTTTAACTCATACTATTCCCTAACAAATTGTATTAGGTAGGCTTGCCAGCTCGAGGAAAGACTTTTACTGCAGCAAAGTTGACAAGATACCTACGCTGGTTGGGGCACGATACTAAACATTTTAATGTTGGAAAGGTTTGCTATTTCTTTTTTTTTTTGTGTCTTCTGCGTATTGTGATTAGCAAGACTTGTGGAAAAGATTGACTTAATCATTTGCTCCATTTCATCACAGTACCGGCGGCTTAAACATGGAGTTAACCAGGTAAAGCTGGGGTTTTATAAGTATCTGCCCTCCTCTTTGAATGATTATTGATGCAAAACTAATGAATTTGTATTTTGTAGTGTGCTGATTTCTTTCGAGCTGACAATCAAGAAGGTGTAGAGGCACGAACCGAGGTAAGTGGTAATTTTAATTGCTTAGTTTTTGCCAGTTTGCGACGGTCTCTTCTAATTTCTGCGTCTAAATTCATCGTTATGGCACTTTTTGGGAGGTGTTTGATTCAGTGATCAGTGTTTTATCTCCTTCTTTGGACATAGTTCTAATATATCAACATGCCACACTAGGTAGCAGCACTTGCAATGGAGGACATGATAGCTTGGATGGAAGATGGTGGTCAAGTAAGTATCTTTCAGTTAGATATTTTTCCTGGCTTTTGTATCTTGCATTCTAAATAGTTTTCATCTGTAGGTCGGAATCTTCGATGCAACTAATAGCACACGAGTTCGACGTAATATGTTGATGAAAATGGCTGAAGGAAAGTGTAAGGTACTGTAGCTTCGAAATACTGTGGTGTAGATTCTCATTCTTTAGGTGCAGTCCTTATAACGCTGTCATGACCATCTTCCGCTGATATTGACTCTGTAAATATTCAGTTACTTATTGACCTTTTTATCTCTCATACAGATTATTTTTCTGGAAACACTATGCAATGATGAACGCATTATAGAAAGAAACATACGTCTTAAAATCCAGCAAAGTCCTGATTACGAAGAAGAGTAGGGTCCTTTGTCACCAACTTCTTTTTTTTTTGGTTCCTAGTTGACGTCTTCTACCTGCCAACTAATTGTTTATGCTATTCTGCAGGACGGATTTTGAAGCTGGAGTGAAAGACTTTAGAGACCGTTTGGCCAATTATGAGAGGGTATCTATACAACCCCGCAGTTTCTATATGTGTCTTAATTTCTCTGATAAAGACTTGAGTTGTGATGCACCCTTGTCTTGGTACTGGATTTAAATGTCGAGTTTATTCTTTTCTTACCAGGTGTATGAGCCTGTTGAAGAAGGTTCTTACATCAAAATGATTGATATGGTCAGCGGTAATGGTGGTCAGATACAAGTATGTTGCATATATGTGTCACTGATGGATACTCTAATAATTTTGACTATTCCTGACTGTTAATCTATTTTTTTTTGTGCAGGTGAACAATATAAGTGGTTACCTTCCTGGAAGAATTGTGTTTTTCTTGGTATGATTTAGCCTATGTCTCTTGCTTGTTTTCTTAATTGAAATTTCTTTAGCCTATTTGTAATCATACTTGCAATGATTAATCTCATTGTCAACATTTATTATCTAATTCAATAAAGAATAAGTTAAGAATAACGAGATCATTGTGTTGTTAAGTAAGCTATTTTTTTCTATCTTCAATTAGGTGAATTCGCATCTGACTCCACGACCAATACTACTCACTCGGCATGGAGAAAGTATGGATAATGTTAGAGGCCGAACTGGAGGAGACAGTGTTATAAGGTATGTTCTTGCTCAGTTTCCTCTAAATTCTCAAATGTGAGTATCTCTTGGCAATTTCTCCTCTGAGACGATGCCTACGGGTTCTATTTTCCTTTTGTTCCCTCCATTTCATCTTAATTCCATACGAATCTATCCCAGTAGTTTTGCTTGACAAGTCTTTCTGCTACTTCCTCAGTTGATTAGTTCGGCTCTTGATTGTATTTCTTGTTTGAAATGTGTCCTCGTAACCTTTGTCAACTTTGAAACGTAGTGAATCTGGAAAAATTTATGCAAAGAAGCTTGCCAACTTTGTCGAAAAGCGACTAAAAAACGAAAAGGCTGCTTCGGTAAGTATTGCAGACTGCTACACTATGTTTCAATTCTAACGGTAAATACTGATTGACGCTTTTCTTTTTTTTCAGATTTGGACCAGTACACTTCAGAGAACAATCTTAACAGCAGGTCCCATCGTTGGATTCCCTAAGGTTGGTGTTTACCAACTACCAGTGTATCTTCTGACTCTTAAATGTGTTGTTACTGCAAGGAAGAATCATTTTCTCCAATCTTCATCTTTAGGTGCAATGGCGTGCCTTGGACGAGATCAATTCTGGAGTTTGCGATGGAATGACATATGAAGAGATAAAGAAGAACATGCCGGAAGAGTACGAGTAAGTGACTTTCGTAGAACCTGTAAATGTAAAAAAATAGTTATCAGCTGGGACACGGTAGAACCTGTAATTGCTATGCGCAATTAGATAGAACTAGAATGGTTTCTATAGTTTTGCTCATCATAAAGCCACGAAACTAGAGTGCAAAATTGTTGAAGTTACCAACTTACATCCCATATTGCATATTTGACTTCATGTCTAAGCTCTATGGTACAAGTTTATCAATCTTAGACTTCTTTTAAATCATCTTATGCTGGATATGACTGCAGATCTCGGTTAAAGGACAAATTGCGATACAGATACCCTCGTGGAGAGTCCTACCTTGATGTAATCCAACGGTATGTTCGTCTCTTCTTCTTCTTCTACTTCTACATTCGAGTCATAAACTAACCTCAAGCAAACATTTTACTTTTTCTTGACAATGCAGGCTTGAACCTGTGATCATTGAGTTAGAACGACAAAGAGCTCCTGTCGTCGTGATATCTCACCAGGTTATACTCCAAACAATCTATTAATAATTTAATATCAAAAACCTTTGCCACTGGATTTTGAAGAATTCATGCACATGATCAAAGTCTAGAGGCTCAAACTATACATTGTCCAGCTTGCCAATGAGTTCCTCTTACCGTTGGTTGGTTTTTACTTTTTACACAGGCCGTTCTGAGAGCACTGTATGCATATTTTGCGGATCGTCCCCTCAAAGAGATACCCCAGATCGAGGTAATCTGATTTAGAAAATATGAGACTGTATGATAGTAAGCCTTTAGAGAGTTTTGGATGTAGGACATACAAAATAATAACAAGATTGACCTTTTATGAGTGTATTTAACAGATGCCACTTCACACAATCATAGAGATACAGATGGGAGTTTCTGGCGTGCAAGAGAAGCGTTACAAACTCATGGACTGAAACGACAACTGTTCTGTCGATTCTCAACCAAGTCTCGTCCCCAAAGATTTTTATTTTTACTCTGCGAATAAGAAGATTTGCAGATATCATTGGTTGCATTTTGGCTTCCCAGTTCTTATTTTATCCATCAAAATTTTTTTCTGTATACTCCCCCAGCAGTCTTGTGATCTCAACATTTTATATTCTTCATAATAATCAGCTTTTATACTATAGATCCGACTCAAAATATTTGTCTTGGTGATAAATTTTAAAGCATACCGTTTGGTTTTGGGTTGGGCCCGAGAGTCTCTCCTCTTTGAGTGTTAGTATAAAAAGTTTTTTTTTGTCAACGTTAGAAAAAAGTTAAAAAACGTAATTGGACAAAGCTTATTAATAATTACAATGTCAAAGATCCCTATATATTAATCATAGAACATTACAACATATTTTGTAGCCACGTGTCATCAGTAGGATGATTCTCAGAAATCCTTAGAAAAATATGTTGATCCATATAAATATATATTATACTTTTTATTAAACTAATTATCATATTAATTAATAGTCTTAAATTCTTTCATTAAATAAAAACTACGTAAGTTTATTTCCTTAAATAAAAGATACGAAATTACCTAATATGATTAACGTATATATGATAATTAATGATTACAAATCAAAATTATTTGATAAAAAAATTTGTATCCTCTACATTTTATTTTAATTAATATTATCAAAAAAAATCATTTAAACATATTTTAAAAAATAGATTTTCATATATGTTATATTTTGAATTTTTTAAAACGTCTATAAATTACCAAAAATTGTAAGATGTTATTAAGATGATATTTTTTAGAACAGAACATGATCCGAAACGAAATATTTCGGATATCGAAACCAGATTTATATACTTAAATATATTAAATTTTTTTAGAATTTAATATCTAAAAGAATATTAAAAATATATAAAATGTTATTAAGTTGTCCAAAATACTTGAAAATATTTACAAATAGTTAAAAATACATGATTAAAATAGTTAAATGATATTCAAAATACCAATACTTCAAATATCTATTGATTTCTTATCCGAATATTGAAGCTAACCAAATTTTATGTTAAGTTTAAGTATTTTAGCTTGCATTATACACATTTATATGTTATAAATAATTTTTTATTTTTATATTTTGAGAAATTTAAAGTATATACGATTTTTATTTTTTTAAAAATAAAATGAGTTATCTGAGTCCAAATCCAAACCGAACCCGCAGATCCGAACCAGATCGAACTCACAAAAAATCGAAATATAACTAAACCGAACCAAACTAAACTGAACCAAACTAAACTGAACCAAATGGTATCCGAATGTCCACCCCAAATCAAATGTAAAAAAAAATTTGATAACAAGATGCATTCTAATTGTAATATTTCAATACAACATATTTTAAAAACTCACCCCGCGCATGGCGCGGGTTATCATCTAGTATTATATAAAAGTCAATGTGTATGTAGGGGTATTCAATCCTCTAAAAACATAACTGATCCAAAATAGAAAACATGAATTGGACTTCATAATGCCAAAATAAACAGATTGTTCCAGAATAAAAAATATGATTTAGATTTGGTATAGAATAAACCGAACTGATATTATTTTAAAGAAACCGATCCAACCAAATAAATTGAAAAACCCGATTCATTAAAATATATTAGTATATTTATATGTAATTTTTTTAAATAAACTAATAATATGTACATAGTTTATTGTATTAATATGCTATTCATAATTAAACATTGATATAATTATCTGTCACTTTGTTTTGAACTAAAAATTGCATTTTTGACCCGTACTATAAAAAGAGCATACATTTTCTGTTGATAATATAAAATATGCATCAATCTATAACTTTTTATTAAAATATTTTTTAAAACATTTTCTATTATAATATTTAAATCACAAACAGTATTTTTATATCGGATACATACCTGTAGTCGAACAGATAGAGTCGATAATCTGTATATAATCTTTTATAGCATACATTAACATATATAATTTATTAATATTATAAATTTTATAAAATTATCTTAAATTCTATATAAATATACATAGTACAATTAGTCTCTTTAGACATGTCGTCTATTATTTATATGTTTTTAAAGTTTTAAAACTGGATATAATTTTAAATGATAAAATAATATTTGACAATAGTTTGGTAAGGAATATAATTTTGTTCTCGAAAATTCCCACAAAACTGTTATTGATATATTAAGTTAAATATTTTATTCACATTAATAGATTGTTTGTTAAGATATTTGTTTACATATTCTGGTATTTTTGACATATTTATAATATCAATGTTACTTACTGATTTTTCATTTCTGAACATTAAAACTTAGTAATTTTTTCATTACTATTTTTAATAAAAATATATATAGTGTTTAGTTTAGTATTTATCAAAAATATCTTAACTTCAAAGCATATTCTCAAAATTTTATTATATTAAAAGTTATAGTTGGTACGTTTTTAGAAATTTTCTGTAAATAGTTTTTAAGATAAAAAAATATAGTAGTAGGTATTGAAATGGAAATGTTAAATAAAAAGATTATACATGATTTTTTTAAAAGAAAAATTGGACTATTTTCTAGATTAATTGTCTGGTTGATATTAATTATGCTATCCATAAATATAGGAGTGACATAGTATTGTAATTATCTCACAAAACGAAAGACAAATTCTATTAGAAATTCTCCTTTAATAGTATATAATATTACTTTGTGTTTTTCATTTTCAACAAATTAAATAAAATATATATTTTATTTTCATTAGTAAATAGTGTGCTAAAATAATTATTTAATAATATTATGATATTATTAATTTTAAAGGTTAAATAAAACAGAAAATATTATATTCAGAAATTTATAGTAAATAAAATATATGTATGTTTTAATAAATCTGATTTCTAACCGTATAAACTATTATGTTTTAGTAAATAATAATAAATCGGCCTGCCCTGACCCGCTCATGGACCCGTGGGTCGAATCAATTTTTTTATTCAAAAATTCAATCCGCATAACCCGCAGACCAAAAATTTTATACCCAAACCCGTCCCGCCAAAACCCGCAGGTAAACCGCTTGATCCGTAGATAATAATATTTATATCAAAAATAATTATTTTAATTATATATTAATTCTGTTTTTAAAAAATAATATTAAAATAATGCATTTATAACTAAAATTATATAAATATTTTTATTTTATTTTTTACGAAAATAATTATTTTTTACGAAAATAATTATTTTTAGAAAGAAAACAGTTTTTTTTTTAAATCATTTTTATAAATTTGCGGGTGTACGAGTATCCGTGACTCATATTCTGCTAACTCGCATCCGTGCCGCTTAAATTAATCTCAATCCACACCCACATCCGCAAATTAAAAAAAAAAAATCAATCGAACCGCATCCGCTCTGCGGCGGATCAAACGACCCGCGGGCTTTGATTAAAATTCCCAGCTCTAGTTGTTGATGTGGATGATGTACACAACACTATTGAAATCTTTAGTTTGAATTACAAAGCAATCAAGCTTTATTTTTTTAAAAAAGTTGTCCACAGCGATTTTTTTTTTTAACATGGAGACAAATGGTTTAGAAAGCTAAATACTTACGGCCCATGTTTTCTAAGCTTTCCAAAAAAATATTACGCACTAAATCGCTGTACGTAAATCACGCTTAACTGCAGAGTTCTAATGGGATCTGGTGCATTAGTGATGGTATGATCGCACCCAAGCAGGTTAATGTGTATGGTAAAAATTTAGAAAGAAAATGGTCCCGGCGGGGCTCGAACCCGCGACCTTCGGCTCATAAGACCAACGCTCTAACCAACTGAGCTACGGGACCATTTGATAACATCTGTGACATTAAAATATTAATTTCTGAGATCTAATGATACATGGTAATAATTCCAGTAGTTAATTTAATTCTACTTTCCTGATCATCAAAATTAGAAAAATGGGTGAAAAAAGCGCTACAAAAGCTCTCTCGTGTGAAATCCTAAGGCCGGCCGCCGCCTCTCGCGGTCACTGGAACTACTCTTAAATTCTTTGTTTTCCATGTCTGCTCACGGATCCTTTCTTCTTCTCCATTTAAAGTAGTCTGCTTTACCATGTTTTCTTCAGATCAGTTTGAAGAGCCTTTCATTTTTCAGATCTGATGAACCTTTGGTAGATCTGTGGGCGTGGAGCGGTTTTCTCGGTGGTGTATAAAGGTTCACCCTTGTCCGGTCTCCATCTGCGTCTTTGATCAAGGTAAAATTTCAAGCTTTGTGGTTCTCCTGTGATGTTGTAGCTGTTTCACAGCCTGTTTGGAGTGGTTCTGCGACAATTTGAGAGGGTTGAATCCGGTAAATCTCTCTTGGATTTTGGGGTTGGCTTAACTAATCTTTGATTCAGAAACAGTATAGTAGTGTCGTGGTTGTGTGTGGTGAGAAGGTGAATGTCACGCTCCTTGAGATGAAGATGGTTTCAGGTTACCTCTCCCGTTACGAAGTTCTGTTTCTCGCTCCTTGAATAAGTGTTCTTCCTGGGTGCTTTTAATCTCTGTTTTCCTCAATGGCTTCGTATGGTGAAGCAATATAACGAGGTTGAGGTGTGGAGATCTCTAGATGAAGGTACGGTTGAGGTGGAGCTTATCTCAGGTGGTGTCTCTTTACGGGGTTGTGCATCGTGTAGGCGTTGTTGTTCGATAGTTGTCATCGTGAAAAATGGCATCAGATGAGGTCTTGATGGTTCTGGCGTTGTCATTGTGTACTTGGGGTTCAAATGAAGTATCTGCTCTTCTTGGAGGCCTATGCGTTACGTGCTACATGGCAAGAAATTTGGCTAGTCATATATTATTAAGGTTTTGCTCTTTCTATCTAATATTGATTTATTTCTGGGTTTGTCGAAGGAGTTTAGGAATTTTTTATGTATCAGTTGTTCATGTGGCACCGTGTGTTTGGGTTTTTGATCCCTGTTTTTTGGGTTTAGCTTCCAGAGAAGTTTATGTGTTCCACCGGCTTCAGTGTATCATCTTTGTATCTTTCTAATGTTATCTATGAAATTCAGATGGAAAAAAAATTCTACTTTCTTGATTCATCTTTTTCTCTCTTCACCATTCTTCCCTAGCTTTTCATTCAACACATCATATCTAACTGTCGATTCTCTTTCCAATATCTATCAAAACTGTTCCTTCGGATACTTGATTCAATTTTTCTAATTTTGTATTGGTTAGAACCTTAATTCTGAAAATAAAACAATATACTAGATACAAATTCACTAATACTTTATAGTTAATGTGAGTTTCAAACCCATATGAAACTTGACGTATATACAAACATAACAATATATCACTAGAACTTGATACGCGTCCCCGTGCGGATGTTTTAACTTATGTTCAAAGTAAACTCATAAATCATTAGTTTTATAAAATGTCTATCTATATTTTTTTATGTTTTGTAAATTATATTAGAGGAGAATATATTATTTATAATATAGATGTTTGATAATAATTTCTTTTCTTTGAACATAATATTATATTTAAAATTTTATAGTTTGATGCAATTTGATGTAGTTGTGCTATTCATATATTAACTTCTTGCTTTTTTGTTTATTTATTTTTAAATAAAACAACATACTAAAAGTTTAATTTTTTGCATTAGTAATCTATGGATTATTATCAATTTTATGATATTTTGTTTTTTTGAAAATTTTACTCCCAAAATATTTATATTTAACTAAACTAAATAAGGTAAAATTATATATAATATTGTTTTATATAATATATACTATATATATTTCAGTTTGTGTTTTTATTTTAACCACAAAAAAACAACAACCATAATTTTGTTATAGCCGCTAATAACATAATACCGGTTTAATTAAAATGATTAATGGTTAAAATATGAATATCTGGCTAAATCAGCTTTAGAATTGTAATTAATTATTTTAATTGATTTTAAATGCTATGGCAGAATCTGTAAAAAAAAAAGAAGTATAAAAAGAAAGTATTTAATTTATTCTAAATGTAGTGGCTAAATCTGTAAATAAAAGGAATTACCAAAAATTACTTTAGTTTTAATAATATATATTAACTTTAAATATTGTGATAGAATCTGTAAAAAAATTATAAAAATGAAGTATTTAATTATTTTAAATGTAGTGGTTAAATCTATAAATAAAATGAAGTCTAAATATGTAAATAAAATGAAGTAACAGAAGGTCCAACAGTTTTAATAATATATATAATTAAAATAATTAATGGTCAAGATATGAATATTGATATGGTTAAATAAGCTTTAAAGTTGTAACTAATATTTTTAATTGATTTTAAATGATGTGGCAAAATCTGTAAAAAGAAGTATATAAAAAGTATTTAATTTATTCTAAATACAGTGGTCAAATCTGTATATAAAAAGAATTCTAAATCTGTAAATAAAAGAAATTACCAAAAGTTCCTTCAATTTTGATAATATAGATTAATTTTAAATATTGTGACAGGGTCTTATATAAAAAATGTAAAAATAAAGTATTTAATTATTTTAAATGCAGTGGCTAAATCTATAAATAAAAAATCTAAATCTATAAAAAAATGGAGTACCAAAAAATACTTCAGTTTTAATAATATCAAAAGGTACTTCAATTTCAATAATATAGATAATTAATTTATATTAATGATTTTGCGATGGTTCAATTTTTTACATTGTTGTTTTAAACCATTCAAAGAAATAATAACGTTTTGTTATATAAGACTGTTGAAAGTCATATTGTCAGCAAAAGACCACTTATATAACTTTCTAGTAAAGATGAATTTTCAACAGAAATCAAAGATTTGGTGTATGATCACCATCCACCAGGCAACACACAAGATTGAATATTCGTTGTAAAGAAACTCATGTGCGTGGGTGGTGGGTCGTAACTCGTAAGCACCAACCAATAATTTGAATTTAGTTTTTAACATTTCATTCATATTTTTATTTTTCATAACCACATTGTGGGGGCTACAGCATTGACTTCTATGGCCTCCTAATTATAGTGCTAGACAAAATAGGCATCGGATCCTTGTGTTTTGCTCTATTTTTCTCTACATATACGATAGAACTATATTGGTTTATATAGTTTTGCTCATCATAAAGCCACGAAACTAGAATGCAATTTTGTTGAAGAAAACAACTTACATCCCAATATTGCATATTTGACTTCATGTCTAAGCTCAATGGTACAAGTCTGCCAGTAACCTCTTAGGCTGCTTTAACTCATCTTGTGTGGTGCAGATCTCGGTTAAAGGACAAACTGCGATACAGATACCCTCGTGGAGAGTCCTACCTTGATGTAATCCAACGGTACGTTCGTCTCTTCTTCTTCTTCTTCTACATTTGAGTCATAAACTAACCTCAAGCAAACATTACTTTTTCTTCACAATGCAGGCTTGAACCTGTGATCATTGAGTTAGAACGACAGAGAGCTCCTGTCGTCGTGATATCTCACCAGGTTATACTCCAAACAATCTATTAATAATTTAATATCAAAAACCTTTGCCTCTGGATTTTGAAGAATTCATGCACATGATCAAAGTCTAGAGGCCTCAAACTATACATTGTCCAGCTTGCCAATGAGTTCCTCTTACCGTTGGTTGGTTTTTTACACAGGCCGTTCTGAGAGCATTGTATGCATATTTTGCGGATCGTCCCCTCAAAGAGATACCCCAGATCGAGGTAATCTGATTTAGAAAATATGAGACTGTATGATAGTAAGCCTTTAGAGAGTTTTGGATGTAGGACATACAAAATAATAACAAGATTGTAGTGTATTTAACAGATGCCACTTCACACAATCATAGAGATACAGATGGGAGTTTCTGGCGTGCAAGAGAAGCGTTACAAACTCATGGACTGAAACGACAACTGTTCTGTCGATTCTCAACCAAGTCTCGTCCCCAAAGATTTTTATTTTTACTCTGCGAATAAGAAGATTTGCAGATATCATTGGTTGCATTTTGGCTTCCCAGTTCTTATTTTATCCATCAAAATTTTTTTCTGTATACTCCCCCAGCAGTCTTGTGATCTCAACATTTTATATTCTTCATAATAATCAGCTTTTATACTATAGATCCGACTCAAAATATTTGTCTTGGTGATAAATTTTAAAGCATACCGTTTGGTTTTGGGTTGGGCGGGCCCGAGAGTCTCTCCTCTTTGAGTGTTAGTATAAAAAGTTTTTTTTTTGTCAACGTTAGAAAAAAGTTAAAAAACGTAATTGGACAAAGCTTATTAATAATTACAATGTTAAAGATATTATATAAAAGTCAATGTGTATGTAGGGGTATTCAATCCTCTAAAACCTAACTGATCCAAAATAGAAAACATGAATTGGACTTCATAATACCAAAATAAACAGATTGTTCCAAAATAAAAAATATGATTTAGATTTGGTATAGAATAAACCGAACTGATATTATTTTTAAGAAACCGATCTAACCAAATAAATTGAAAAACCCAATTCATTAAAATATATTAGTATATTTATATGTAATTTTTTTAAAATAAACTAATAATATGTACATAGTTTATTGTATTAATATGCTATTCATAATTAAACATTGATATAATTATTTGTCACTTTGTTTTGAACTAAAAATTGCATTTTTGACCCGTACTATAAAAAGAGCATATATTTTCTGTTGATAATTTGATAAAATATGCACCAATCTATAACTTTTTATTAAAATATTTTTAAAACATTTTCTATTATAATATTTAAATCACAAACAGTATTTTTATATCGGATTCATACCTGTAGTCGAATAGATAGAGTCGATAATCTGTATATAATCTTTTATAGCATACATTAACATATATAATTTATTAATATTATAAATTTTATAAAATTATCTTAAATTCTATATAAATATACATAGTGCAATTAGTCTCTTTAGACATGTCGTCTATTATTTATATGTTTTTTAAGTTTTAAAACTGGATATAATTTTAAATGATAAATAATATTTGACAATAGTTTGGTAAGGAATATAATTTTGTTCTCAAAAATTCCCACAAAACTGTTATTGATATGTTAAGTTAAATATTTTATTCACATTAATAGATTGTTTGTTAAGATATTTGTTTACATATTCTGGTATTTTTGACATATTTATAATATCAATGTTACTTACTGATTTTCTCATTTCTGAACATTAAAACTTAGTAATTTTTTCATTACTATTTTTAATAAAAATATATATAGTGTTTAGTTTAGTATTTATCAAAAATATCTTAACTTCAAAGCATATTCTCAAAAAGTTATAGTTGGTACGTTTTTAGAAATTTTCTGTAAATAGTTTTTAAGATAAAAAAATATAGTAGTAGGTATTGAAATGGAAATGTTAAATAAAAAGATTACATGATTTTTTAAAAAGAAAAATTGGACTATTTTCTAGATTAATTGTCTGGTTGATATTAATTATGCTATCCATAAATATAGGAGTGACATAGTATTGTAATTATCTCACAAAACCAAATACAAATTCTATTAGAAATTCTCCTTTAATAGTATATAATATTACTTTGTGTTTTTTATTTTCAACAAATTAAATAAAATATATATTTTATTTTCATTAGTAAATAGTGTGCTAAAATAATTATTTAATAATTATGATATTATTAATTTTAAAGGTTAAATAAAACAGAAAATATTATATTCAAAAATTTATAGTAAATAAAATATATCTATGTTTTAATAAATCTGATTTCTAGCCATATAAACTATTATGTTTTAATAAATAATAATAAATCGGCCTGCCCTGACCCGTCCATGGACAATGTGGGTCGAATCAATTTTTTTATTCAAAAATTCAATCCGCATAACCCGCAGACCAAAAACTTTATACCCAAACCCGTCCCGCCAAAACCCGCGGGTAAACCGCTTGATCCGCAGATAATAATATTTATATCAAAAATAATTATTTTAATTATATATTAATTATGTTTTTAAAAAAATAATATTAAAATAATGCATTTATAACTAAAATTATATAAATATTATTTCTTTTTACGAAAATAATTATTTTTTAGAAAGAAAACAGTTTTTTAAAAAAATCATTTTTATAAATTTGCGGGTGTACGAGTATCCGTGACTCATATTCTGCTAACTCGCATCCGTGCCGCTTAAATTAATCTCAATCGACACCCACATCCGCAAATAAAAAAATTAAATCAATCGAACCGCATCCGCTCTGCGGCGGATCAAATGACCTGCGGGCTTTGATTAAAATTCCCAGCTCTAGTTGTTGATGTGGATGCTGTACACAACACTATTCAAATCTTTAGTTTGAATTACAAAGCAATCAGGCTTTATTTTTTTTTTAAAGCTGTCCACAGCGATTTAGTGTAGAAACATGGAGACAAATGGTTTAGAAAGCTAAATACTTGCAGCCCATGTTTTCTAAGCTTTCCAAAAAAATATTACGCACTAAATCGCGCTTAACTGCAGAGTTCTGATGGGATCCGGTGCATTAGTGCTGGTATGATCGCATCTAAGCAGGCTAATGTGTATGGTAAAAATTTAGAAAGAAAATGGTCCCGGCGGGGCTCGAACCCGCGACCTTCGGCTCATAAGACCAACGCTCTAACCAACTGAGCTACGGGACCATTTGATAACATCTGTGACATTAAAATATTAATTTCTGAGATCTAATGATACATGGTAATAATTCCAGTAGTTAATTTAATTCTACTTTCATGATCATCAAATTTGGAAAAATGGGTGAAAAAGCGGTACAAAAGCTCTCTCGTGTGAAATCCTAAGGCCGGCCGCCGCCGCCTCTCGCGGTCACTGGAACTACTCTTAAATTCTTTGTTTTCCATGTCTGCTCACGGATCCTTTCTTC
This sequence comes from Raphanus sativus, assembly GCF_000801105.2. Classification (NCBI taxonomy): domain Eukaryota; kingdom Viridiplantae; phylum Streptophyta; class Magnoliopsida; order Brassicales; family Brassicaceae; genus Raphanus; species Raphanus sativus. The sequence continues at coordinate 22,105,944 of NC_079515.1, read as the reverse complement.
TTCTCCATTTAAAGTAGTCTGCTTTACCATGTTTGTTTCAGATCAGTTTGAAGAGCCTTTTATTTTTCAGATCTGATGAACCTTTGGTAGATATGTGGGCGTGGAGCGGTTTTCTCGGTGGTGTATAAGGGTTCACCCTTGTCCGGTCTCCATCTGCGTCTTTGATCAAGGTAAAATTTCAAGCTTTGTGGTTCTCCTGTGATGTTGTAGCTGTTTCACAGCCTGTTTGGAGTGGTTCTGCGACAATTTGAGAGGGTTGAACCCGGTAAATCTCTCTTGGATTTTGGGGTTGGCTTAACTAATCTTTGATTCAGAAACAGTATAGTAGTGCCGTGGTTGTGTGTGGTGAGAAGGTGAAGGTCACGCTCCTTGAGATGAAGATGGTTTCAGGTTACCTCTTTATCTCCTGTTACGAAGTTCTGTTTCTCGCTCCTTGAATAAGTGTTCTTCCTGGGTGCTTTTAATCTCTGTTTTTCTCAATGGCTTCGTATGGTGAAGCAATATAACGAGGTTGAGGTGTGGAGATCTCTAGATGAAGGTACGGTTGAGGTGTAGGCGTTGTTGTTCGATAGTTGTCATCGTAAAAAATGGCATCAGATGAGGTCTTGATGGTTCTGGCGTTGTCATTGTGAACTTGGGGTTCAAATGAAGTCTCTGCTCTTCTTGGAGGCCTATGCGTTACGTGCTACATGGCAAGAAATTTGGCTAGTCATATATTATTAAGGCTTTGCTCTTTCTATCTAATATTGATTTGTTTCTGGGTTTGTCGAAGGAGTTTGGGAATTTGTTTATGTATCAGTTGTTCATGTGGCACCCGTGTGTTTGGGTTTTTGATCCCTGTTTTTTGGGTTTAGCTTCCAGGAAAGTTTATGTGTTCCACCGGCTTCAGTGTATCATCTTTGTATCTTTCTAATGTTATCTATGAAATTCAGATGGAAAAAAAATTATATTTTCTTGATTCATCTTTTTCTCTCTTCACCATTCTTCCCTAGCTTTTCATTCAACACATCATATCTAACTGTCGATTCTCTTTCCAATATCTATCAAAACTGTTCCTTCGGATACTTGATCAATTTTTCTAATTTTGTATTGGTTAGAACCTTAATTCTGAAAATAAAACAATATACTAGATACAAATTCACTTATACTTTATAGTTAATGTGAGTTTCAAACCCATATGAAACTTGACGTATATACAAACATAACAATATATCACTAGAAGTTGATACGCGTTCCCGTGCGGATGTTTTAACTTATGTTCAAAGTAAACTCATAAATCATTAGTTTTATAAAATGTCTATCAATTTTTTTTATGTTTTGTAAATTATATTAGAGGAGAATATATTGTTTATAATATAGATGTTTGATAATAATTTCTTTTCTTTGAACATAATATTATATTTAAATTTTTATAGTTTGATGCAATTTGATGTAACTGTGGTATTCATATATTAACTTCTTGCTTTTTTGTTTATTTATTTTTAAATAAAACAACATACTAAAAGTTTAATTTTTTGCATTAGTAATCTATGGATTATTATCAATTTTATGATATTTTGTTTTTTTTGAAAATTTTACTCCCAAAATATTTATATTTAACTAAACTAAATAAGGTAAAATTATATATATATATATATATTGTTTTATATAATATATACTATATATATTTCAGTTTGTGTTTTTATTTTAACCACAAAGAAACAACAACCATAATTTTGTTATAGCCGCTAATAACATAATACCGGTTTAATTAAAATGATTAATAGTTAAAATATGAATATCTGGTTAGATCAGCTTTAGAATTTTAATTAATTATTTTTAATTGATTTTAAATGCTATGGCAGAATCTGTATAAAAAAGAAGTATAAAAAGAAAGTATTTAATTTATTCTAAATGTAGTGGCTAAATCTGTAAACAAAAAGAAGTCTAAATCTGTAAATAAAAGGAATTACCAAAAACTACTTCAGTTTTAATAATATATATTAACTTTAAATATTGTGATAGAATCTGTGAAAAAAATATAAAAATGAAGTATTTAGTTATTTTAAATGTAGTGGTTAAATCTATAAATAAAATGAAGTCTAAATATGTAAATAAAATGAAGTAACAGAAGGTACAACAGTTTTAATAATATATATAATTAAAATAATTAATGGTCAAGATATGAATATTGATATGATTAAATAAGCTTTAAAGTTGTAACTAATATTTTTAATTGATTTTAAATGATGTGGCAAAATCTGTAAAAAGAAGTATAGAAAAAGTATTTAACTTATTCTAAATACAGTGGTCAAATCTGTATATAAAAAGAATTCTAAATCTGTAAATAAAAGAAATTACCAAAAGTTCCTTCAATTTTGATAATATAGATTAATTTTAAATATTGTGACAGAATCTTATATAAAAATGTAAAAATAAAATATTTAATTATTTTAAATGCAGTGGCTAAATCTATAAATAAAAATATCTAAATCTATAAAAAATGGAGTACCAAAAATACTTCAGTTTTAATAATATCAAAAAGGTACTTCAATTTCAATAATATAGATAATTAATTTATATTAATGATTTTGCGATGGTTCAATTTTTTACATTGTTGTTTTAAACCATTCAAAGAAATAATAACGTTTTGTTATATAAGACTGTTGAAAGTCATATTGTCAGCAAAAGACCACTTACATAACTTTCTAGTAAAGATGAATTTTCAACAGAAATCAAAGATTTGGTGTATGATCACCATCCACCAGGCAACACACAAGATTGAATAGTCGTTGTAAAGAAACTCATGTGCGTGGGTGGTGGGTCGTAACTCGTAAGCACCAACCAATAATTTGAATTTAGTTTTTAACATTTCATTCATATTTTTATTTTTCATAACCACATTGTGGGGGCTACAGCATTGACTTCTATGGCCTCCTAATTATAGTGCTAGTCTGCTAGACAAAATAGGCATCGGATCCTTGTGTTTTGCTCTATTTTTCTCTACAGATACATGGTTTTTGAAAATTTCACAGTAGACTATGAATACATGTAGTCTACTGTGAAATCTTAAAAAATCTTTATAATTGTAGAAAAAATAAATATAATAAATAGTTACCTAGAAAGGAAGTTTTCTCACATAAGTCTTGTATGAGAAGATTTACTTAACACTTTTAAAAGTTAAAAACATATTTTAAAGTTGAACATACAAGTTTTACAAAAACTAATGTAGAAAGACTTCCGAAAAGTCTCCTCTCATTAGCTAGAAACATTAATACACATGATGTTTGTATCCTAATAATTATCATCAATTAAATTATGAATTTCATTCACGAGCCCCAATATTAACTAATATACATTAGTTAACAAAAAATCCATTTGTTAATTCATTTAATTTCATTATGTTTTACAAAAATACATGAATTTCATTCCCTTCTAGGTACATATTTAATATTTCATTTTCTCTACAATTATAAAGATTTTTTAATATTTTTTTGTTAATTCATGTATATTAGTCAATATTAGGATTCGTGAATGAAATTCATAACTTAACTTGTGATAATTATTAGGTTAGACATTTATGTTTATTATTGTTTCTAACTAATGAGAGAAGACTTCTGAGAAGTCTTCTACATTATTTTTTGTAAGATTTCTATGTAAGTTTTCCGGCATAAGACTTCTAGAAAGTCTTATGTATAAGTCATTTTTGTATTTACAAATCTGCAAAGGAAGACATCCAGAAAAATCTACTCTACAAAAAAAATTTCATGAACTTTTTTGTAGTATGGGCTTTTTTGACTAAAATCTCAAAAATATCAGGAAAGACTTTTTTTTGAAGTATTCTCGAATAAACATGTTAGTTTGGAATTAACCAAATTGTGTCAGGAATTTTACTTTCTAGAGAAGACTTCCAGGGAAGTTTTCCTTTCAGTAAAAATTGTTTTAGGTTAATTTTGCAATTGATAATTAAAACTTAAATATTAAATTTTAACTAGAAGACTTCTAGAAAATTTTCCAAGATAACCAAAGGTTTGACCAAAATTACAAAATAAAATTCTGGAAGACTTCTAAGAAGTTTTCTAATTAAAATTAAATATTTAAGTATGATTTTAAATTGCAAAATTACACTAAGACGACTTTCACTGACAGTGAGAAGAATTCCACTGACACTCGAGAAGAATTTTGTAAAAATTAAAATTTCTGACACAAATCAGTCAATTATAAAATTAACATATATATCTAGAAATCGCCATTTTTTTGTTAACAAATAAAAGTTGGAAGATTTTCAGAGAAATCTTCTACAAAAACACACAAAAAAAAAAAAATCAATTGCAAAACTAACATATGCATTGACTAGAAGATTTCCATGTAAGTTTTGCTTACATTCTCCAAACACACATAACTTCACGACGAAAGTGACCCATTCGTTAATGACCAAGAACATGAGTTTTAATGTCTCTATGAACTTTGGTGGTTTGGTATATTGATGATAATGTCAATATTGTAAATACTTATGGAGATGAGGATAATAAAGTAAAAACTCATTTTTGAAAAAGAAAAAATATAATAATAGCATTTTCGTGATTAATCCAAACTTTTAAGATAAATATAGTAAATGAAACTTTAAAAAAAAAATCAAAACTTATTTGAAACAACCCCCTATAATATATTTATATATTTTTAATTCTTTTAATCATATATCTTGAGTTGTTAATTATTCTTGCATGATCTAAAGAGTCTCGAGAACTACTAAGTAAAATTAAATACAAATAGATTTTTGTTCTTCGTTTCTGTTTCCAGTATAAATTAAGCTTTAACTAAACTGTACCTTATTCACCTGACTAGTGAATCGTGAAACCCTAAATAAAAAGCTTTTGAGCCAAAATTTACTTCAAATATAACAGCAGTCATTCTTGCATAATCTTGGTAATAAACGCATTGTTGTTGGATACAAACATCAATAATTCAATACACACATATATATATTGTGTATACGTTCAAAACTCAAAAGGACAGACCCAATCTCTCATTGAGTTATTGGATTAAACAAATAAACAACAATACACAGAAAAAAATGGGTAGCCATAATTCATTATGGGCGTACCTAAAACTCATTGATGTCATAAAAGAACAAAGAATTATTTAGGCTTTGATTGGTATTTGGTAGTTTCCGGCGTAAATAGGAGTAATATTTTTTTTCTCCCGTCAAATTATATTAATATAAAGCTCAAAACCTGAATTCTTTACAAACATCAAAAACCCACATAACATACTGGGCTACACAACTAAAAAAACAACAAACCGGCCCTAAAGCCCACTACCACGAGCAACACCCCAACAATTAGGTCAGCCGTCGCCTGGGAAAGAGAGACCACGTGCCGACATTAACGAACATCAGGGACACGTGTAACGATCCCCCCTCTATGGCGCTGCATCGCTTCTTCTCCGGAGGACACGGCTGAGACCCACCAGCCGTCGCAAACCTCGGAACCAACCAACTGCTAACTCACTTCCATACTCGAGAGAAACTGGAACCGCGTCACCCATCACCTTCGATTAGTTTCAGACCACCGGAGAGCTTCATCGGGACATACCCGAGATCTCAACCCGAGGCATCGCGGTCCCCCCATCTTCATCACCATCGCTTAACTAAACGGAGAGCATTCATCGAAGAACTCGAGATCTCACCATATCCGAAACCAACCCCATAACCAAAACAACACTTGGACCATCACCGGAGCATAGGGAGCCTCCGCCTAAAGAGAAACCTAGAGCCGGCTATTCTCCTTTAAAAGAAAGGAGCAACAACGGAGCGCCTACGCCGACCGTCCACCAGGAAGATAAGTGCGACGACAGAAGGAAGCTTTGAACACATTGTTAAAACGGAGACCAGACCGACAGAAAGATTCACTCAAAGGATATTTTTTTCTCTTCTCTCTCTTCTCTCAATCAAAACATACTACCAAAATGGGAGTAATATAAAAAGTGGAAATGAGTAGAAAAAAAATAAATGGGAAAGAGAGGGGAAAAAAATGTTGTTGTGTTCACTATGTCTGGCTAAACGACGTTGAATGTATGTTTTTCACTTTTGAAACAGTAATAAAAGTAAACTAGATGATAACCCGCGCCATGCGCGGGGTGAGTTTTTTAAAATATGTTGTATCGAAATATTACAATTAGAATGCATTTTGTTATCAAGATTTTTTTTACATTTGATTTGGGGTGAACATTCGGATACCATTTGGTTCAGTTTGGTTTGGTTCGGTTCAGTTATGTTTCGATTTTTTGTGAGTTCGATCCGGTTCGGATCTGCGGGTTCGGTTTGGGTTTGGACTCAGATAACTCATTTTATTTAAAAAAAAAAATTCGTATATACTTTAAATTTCTCAAAATATAAAAATAAAAAATATTTATAACATATAAATGTGTATAATGCAAGCTAAAATACTTAAACTTAACATAAAATTTGGTTAGCTTCAATATTCGGATAAGAAATCAATAGATATTTGAAGTATTGGTATTTTGAATATCATTTAACTATTTTAATCATGTATTTTTAACTATTTGTAAATATTTTCAAGTATTTTGGACAGCTTAATAACATTTTATATATTTTGTATATTCTTTTAGATATTAAATTCTAAAAATAATTAATATATTTAAGTATATAAATCTGGTTTCGATATATTCGATATCCGAAATATTTCGTTTCGGATCAGGTTCCGTTCTAAAAAATATCATTTTAATAACATATTACAATTTTTGGTAATTTATAGACGTTTTAAAAAAATTAAAATATAACATATATGAAAAAATTATTTTTTAAAAATATGTTTAAGTGATTTTTTTTGATAATATTAACTAAAATAAAATGTAGAGGATACAAATTTTCTTATCAAATATTTTGATTTGTAATCATTAATTATCATATATACGTTAATCATACTCCCTCCGTTTCAAATTATATGTCGTTTTGGAGCAAAATTTTCGTTTCAAAATAAGTGTCGTTTTATGATTTCAATGCAAAATTTATTGACTTTTTAATCTAATCTATTTTTCTATTGGTTGAAATCTAATTAGATGTATTGGTAATGATGTTTTTATCTAGTAAATATACAAAATTAAATGTTTTATTAATCTGTGTGCCGTAGTCTAGAACGACAAATAAATTGAAACGGAGGGAGTATTAGGTAATTTCGTAGCTTTTATTTAAGGAAAGAAACTTACGTAGCTTTTATTTAAGGAAAGAATTTAAGACTACTAATTAATATGATAATTAGTTTAATAAAAAGTATAATATATATTTATATGGACCAACATATTTTTCTAAGGATTTCTGAAAATCATCCTAGTGATGACACGTGGCTACAAAACATGTTGTAATGTTCCAGGATTAATATATAGGGGATGGGAGGAAATGTCTTTCCACTTGATTGGTAAATTTTAGGAGTAAGTTGGAGTAATAATGTTTTCTTTTTCAAAAAAAAAAAAAAATGTTTTCATCACCATTATGTGCTATACAATCACGGCTTTAATCTGGGAAATAATGAAAAAAAAAACGTCTCATGCTAGTTTCCACACACCGAAACCTTTATCCAAACATATAAATTAAAATGTATTTTCTATGTGTCACTTTAAGACCATTTCCAATGTATTTTGCTATTTTCACCTCTAAAATAGGGAAATTCTATAATAGAGGTGAGATATGCTCCAATGTATTCCCCTAAAATAACAATCTCTAAAATATAGAGTAAAAAATAGAGGAATGCTATTTCTTCCTCTATAAATAGAGGAAAAAATAGAGATCTATATTATAGAGAAAAAAATAGAAGTGGATTGGAGTAATTTCACCTCTAAATGCTATTATAGAGGTGAAAATAGCAATGTGTTGGAGATGCTCTAAATGGTTTTTAAGATTTTTTTCACATGGATTAAATAAATATTAATTTCTATACAATTTATTTTGGTTATATAAAAAATTATTAAATAAAACTATTTCGATCAATTAAAAAACTCAGTATTTAATAATTGATCAAAATTTCAAATGTATTAAATTATATCTAGAATAGTGAGAATATCAACTATTTTGAAACAAAAGAATTTTTGAACACTTCTTAAAATGATATAGAGCGAGAGTAATATGTTAATTACCAAACTTAAGTAACAGTAGTTTTGTCGTAATGACCATCGCTTGATATTCCAACAATATGCCCTGTAAGAAAACATATGGCTCTATCAGTCTTGTCCCGAAGAGCCCATGTTTTTTGGCACCTGTACCGGTACTAGGTGATTGAGAATTTGAGATGTCATGCAATGTGACTTCTATAATTTTCTTAACAAAAAAAAAAATTCTTTAACAAAAATTCAAAATCTTTTTTTTTTGAGCAACAACAAAAATTCAAAATCAAAATGCAGGAAAACTTAAAAACTTGTAAGCACACGCACGCATATGTAGTGCAGGGTGGGGCCAGACAGTTTTTTTTCTTTCATATTTGGATGGTGGAGATGTACTCGACACTGATGTTTCAGACCTCTATGTCTGTCAGATTCCCAATAACCAGTCATTTTAATGATAGCATGCAACACGGAGGTGTATTCAATTTTAATATTTTCAAAACGTATATGATTTGATATGTTAACTGCCAGCCTAAATAGTTTTCATCACTTTGTAAATTTATAATAGATGAATGTTTTCTGGCGACAAAAAAATGAATGTCTGTGTTCGTGTCACGTACGTATCTCAGATCAAATAATATGACTTTTTCAAAAATCTCACAAACGCCGGGCTTCAAAACATATATGTTTCTAACCCTTATCAAACGTAAGTTTTTGATATATTTGGATTTTTGTAGTAAAAAGTTAAAAACGAAATATTTTCACTTTAGATCACATTCATCATCTTTATTTACATCCTAGGACATATTGTTATACCAAGAAACTTTTTTTTTATGTCAAAAAAAAAACCAAAAAACTTTTTAAAAAAACTAAAAGTAGATTCTAGATAACTCATAACTATTTTGTTGGATTCCAACTGGAGAGATGCCAGCTAAATTTTTTTAGGCGGGCTCTCTCTCTAACCATTAATTTTGATAAAATATAAATAACTAAGATTCAGTGGGGGTTATTGGTTCTAGTACTTTAATGGATTTAGAAATTTCAATGGATTTGGAAACTTTTGACAAATCCACTGATTTTAAAATCAAATAAACGGATTTCATAAGAATTCAAATAGATTTCAAAATCAAGTAAGTAGATTTACTATAAATTAACCAAATGGATTTACGAGAGATGAGACAAGCTTGTTAGTATTGTTTTTGTTTGGATTCAGTATGAGAAGAAAGCTTATACTCCATAGGCTCAAGCTCAAAGAAACATTTTGGAGGAAAGAAATGTTTAAAATGGTTAACATGCAAGACGCTGAGTGACGTCAATGATTATCTTCGTTTTAAACAGTGAGCCGTCAGTCTTCATTTTTAGATTCATAGTGGATTGTTTGAACTACAATCTCCTTTCTGTATTTTATCTGGGAAATTTAATTTTTACAATGTAGAAAGTGTTATTGATTAACTCATTTCAATCAGAAAGCGTTGTATATTGAAAAAAAATCAAGCACTACAAAATTAACAAAGGCAACAGAAAAAAGCTAAACTTGAAAAATTATGGTCAGTTTACTAATGTGTTCCTTTGTAAAATTACAAAATTAACATGTAATTTTACGTACAGCTTTAGTCCTATTATTCAGGATGTCATGATGAGGTTGGATGGAGAAGAACCTAATGTGTTCTGATGAAGTTGTAGATGTAGGTGGTGTGGGGTTCATCTTTTCGTGAACAGAAAATAAATTGTGATGTTGAGAAATTTTTTTTAAAAAAGTCAATATTACAAATCCAAGGAAAATAACAAGGTTTACTTTTGTATTTGTTCCTTTGTATTTTGAGAGTAAAACTCCTTGCAAATCCATTGAAATATAATTTCAAATCAAATCCTTAAATAAATCCTTATTATCGAATAACACTTGATTTCAAAATCTATTTTAAAATCATATAACCAATAACACTAGATTTACATAGAGATTTTAAAATCATAAAACTAATAACACTTGATTTGGTTTGGATTTATAAATCCATTAAAATATACAAACCAATAACACCCTCTGTCAACTAAGCATATCTTAAAAATATATATATCTGCTATTTTATTTCAACAATTCAATCAATTTATTTTCGACGGTCCATATCAAGTTTTTACTTTTCATCTTCTGTTCTTTACATCGTCATCTTCTGCAAAATTTTCATCAAAATTATTAACCTTTCTAATTAATCATGAAATTCCAACCCATCTGATTATTGGATTCTAAGTCCAGGTTTGTATACTAAGCTTGTTTAACCCTTTTTACTTTAACCCTATGAGTGGTTCTCTTCATATTCAATTATACGTATACACATGCACAACTCAGATAGTATACACAACCAAGTCGTATACCCTTTCTTAGTAGATTAGGTTCAGATAATTTCAGTGTAACTTCAGTGTATTGATGGTTTTCGTCTCCCTCTATGATTCACATATGTGTGCACATGTACAACTCAGATAGTGTACACAACAAAGTAGTACACCATTCCCTTTTTATACAAAAAACACATATTTTCAAAGTGCATAAATCGTTGTACATCTTTATACCTTGATACATGTATAGCTTCATACATGTATATACATACAAAGACTTTTCAAGTTACAAAGCAGCTCCTCCAAAGATTTCTCTTTCACGTTTTTGTATGTTTGTTTGTGTACTTGACATCGCTTTATAGATTTCGAGTTTTCCCATTTATTGTTGCACTACATAACACATGTATGCTTCCATTTTTGCTGTACGCATGGAATTTGCAATCTTTGTAAATAACTATCATAATTTTGAAGTTTAGACAAAGTTTATAACATTTTAGAGTCTTGTGTATATAATTTTCTTAAGTTTTTAAACTTGAAATAGACATGGACGTTGAATAATGTGTACATTGTTTTACCAGAACTGCAAAAAGTGGTTTACTATGTCATTCCATGTATTTATTACTCATCAATTCTATTTGTTTTTACACATGTACATCATTCTAATGCATCTTAACATTTTTTGTACATGGTTAATTGTTTTCTACTCCATACACTCCATCATCGGTAGCACAGTCAGCTGCAACCAAAAATACATAAAAAAAAAATTAATAAGCATTTGAGATTATGTACACATGTACAACATAAACATCATTTACGCTCTTGTTCATTAAAAATACCTACATCTTATAACATGTACACATGTACACCACATATGCAAGTGTAGAACCTACAACGTGTGTACACATGCACACCTACTAACCCGATGATCATGCTCAACATCTAACACATCAGGAAACAATAAATCTAGCAAACTTGAAAACAAACTGAAATTGTTCCCTAAACCCAAAATCGAAACCCTAAATCCGCGCAGATTGAAAAACTAGAAAAATCACATTTTGCTTTTTCCTTTGCTGCTCGCTTCTTTCTCGATGTCATGGTGTTTTTAGTCGGTCTCCACTTTCTAAAGGTCATGGCTCCGCCTCTGCAACACAACCACCCACTCATCCACATCTAATACACACTTTAGTTAAAACACAAAAACAGACCCAATTGAAAAACACAAAACTCACCATCGACTTTCTCTTTCTCTGCTAAATTCCTCCTCTCTGTCATTGTTGATTTTGCCTCAATTCACCGTCAAACTTCTGTCATCAGTAACTTCCTTCGTCGTATTCTCTTCTGAAACCGAAAATTAGGTTTAATTGATAAAAATGGTAAATTAGATTTGTTTCATCTTTTTATGGGTACAATATTTCTTTTTTATCCATCCTAAACTTCTTCTCGCGTTCACCAATAAAATCTTTGTATTTTTAAAATTTAAATTCACTGACCAATCTAACCAAAGAAAATGATATTTTACTAAAATACCCATATCTGATTTTACTTTTTAAAAAAGAAAAAAAATCTTTTAACCACATAAAAGTGTGTAAGTAGCACAATATGCTCTCTCATATATAAAGTGTCTATTTATGTTATAAACTCTTTAAAAACACACAAATAATTTAAAAATATATTCCAACCCCTAGCGTGGCACCTATTCTTTCTAGCTAAAAATATATAAAAATGTACATCAACTAGGATTATTTACTTACAATAATTTATGAATGCAAGAAATAAACTAATATCCAAGGCTTTGCAATTATATCAGCAAAACTCTCACTTCTACTATCCAAGTAATGGATTCGGATAAGAGAGTGGTTAACACAAAATAGCATTTGTTTTTGTCACTATTGGCTATATTCGTCACGAAACGCTGATGTGTACTATATTTTATACCATGCAAAATTATTTTAGAAAGACAAAAATAAACATGCATGCAATTAAATAGATGTAAACCAATATCTTGAACTAAGCCTCGGCATTTTAACCTGGATCCGAAGACCCGACCCGGAACCGGTCCAAAAATACCCGATCCGAATCCGACCCGAATCCGACCCGAAAGTTTACAAGTATCTTTTGGATCTAAATTTTTTTTATCCGAATAGACCCGGACCCGAAGAGAACCGACCCGAATAGACCCGGATCCGAAAAGAACCGACCCGAATAGATCCGACCAGATAAGAACCGATTTGTACCCGACTTAAAAACATGTATATTCAAATTATGATTTTTTGTGTTCTGTTTTATATATATATTATTTTTTATTTAGTTGAAATATCTTTTACTAACAATATTTATTATTATTTTGTAACATTTTTAAGTAATATGAAATTTTAAAATATAAAATTTAGAGTTCAAAATTTTTTTATGTTAATTATTAATAGTTCAATTTAAGTTATTTTGTATATTTAGATATATATGATAAATAATTATTAGTTTGAGTAAATTTGAGTATGTCATATATTTTTCAGAGCTTAAATACCCGAACCCGAACCGGACCAGATATGGACCCAAAAAATTATGGGTATTTTACAGGTATTAAAATTATAGACCCGAACTGATCCGGACCCGACAAGACCCGACCCGAAACCGATTCGAAAAATTATAAGTACCTATATGGATCTAAATTTTTAGGACCCAGACCTGATAGGACCCGATCCGAACCCGACCCGAAGACCCGGATGCAGAGGCCTATCTTGAACTACTAATTATTTTCAGATCTATCTTCCATACTGCTATCTCAATATAATGGTATAAATTAAAAGCTAACAAGATTAAGCGTAGGGTCACCCTTGACCTAAATAGAATAGTTAAAACTGTCGAGTGGCCTGTGAGTAGGGCCATGACCACGTGATTTAGTTTCTTTCTTCATTCTCTACTTTCACAATTCACACTATTCAACCCCAGACCCTTCTTTTTCATCTCTTATTTTATTGTCTTGAAAAGTAAATAAATAAAACCCAAAACCTAACAAAACTTCACACTCTTTCTCTCATTTTCTCTTCCTTTTCTAAAACACTAATCACTAAAATCTTTATTCACTATATCGTCAAAACCAACGCTAAATCAAACTCTCTCAAGAAAACAAGACAAAACCCTACTTTTGATGGATTTAGGGTCACAACGACCGGGACCTGCCAGTGAAGGCGATCCGGGTCCGTCCAGCTTAACAAACTCTTCACCTCCAGCGACGCCAAGCAGGTACGAGTCGCAGAAACGACGTGACTGGAACACGTTCTTGCAGTACCTCGAGAACCACAAGCCGCCTCTTGCCTTGTCACGGTGTAGCGGAGCACATGCCATCGAGTTCCTCAAGTATTTAGATCAGTTCGGTAAGACCAAAGTCCACGTGGCGGCATGTCCTTACTTCGGCCATCAGCAACCTCCGTCTCCTTGCGCTTGTCCTCTCAAGCAAGCCTGGGGCTCCCTCGATGCTCTGATCGGACGGTTGAGAGCAGCCTATGAGGAAAACGGTGGACGGCCCGAGTCGAATCCGTTCGCGGAACGTGCTGTCAGGATTTACTTGAGGGAAGTCAGAGAAAGTCAAGCCAAGGCCCGTGGGATACCCTACGAGAAAAAGAAACGGAAACGGCCAACAACTGTTACCACCCTGGGAGTTGACGTTGCTCCGTCGAGACAAAGTGAAGGAGATGGTTGTGACATAGGTGATCCTTCTGTGGCCGAGGCTGTACCTCTTTAAGTTAGATTATAATCCTTATACTTTTCTGAAAACGTTAAATACATAATATATGTATGGAACTCGCTTTGCCTTCTTATTAATTTTATGAGTTAAATATTGGTAATAAATTTTTGTGAGTTAAATATTGGAAATGTTGGAAATATACCTTATTATTAGTAACTAATTATTGGAAATTTGTTTTTGTTCTAGTTCAGTTGATCTTTGATGAATTACCTTCTTGAATTTTTGAATTCTTATGAATTTTACACACGTTTTTGTGGACTAATTAACGAGGTTTTCGTTACATATATATAGTATTTAATTTTCTACATAAATTATGGAGCTCTTTCTTTTGAAAACCCATCATATATGGAACTTAAATTCAGAGTTATGTTGAAGGGTTCAGAGATCAGCGAAGAAGATCAAATAGGTATATGTATATCAACCTGTCATATAGATTGGCATATATATGTAAATAAATAACTCCGTATTTTTTCAAAATAATATCATACACTAGTCCTTTCAAGATTGTGTACATATAAGCAAAAAAAACTTCATATATCTAGGAAAACAGTTTCAAAAAAAAAACTTCATATATCTAGTTAAATCTATGTTTGTAATACATATAGGTTAACATTTTATACTGTATATATAGACTCGTGCACGAATAGCAAAGGTATGTGTTTTAAGATACGTACATACGCACGTGTACGTGGAAAGATGGTAAAAGTCACACAAACAGAAGAAGATCGTGACTCGTGAGACAATATCGAGTATCACGATTTCCGATGGACATTAGGCATCGTGTTTACTGTCCTAATAATACATGTATTTCCACACGTGTTTGTAGACCATGTGTACTAGACAATGTAGGGTTTTTCTTTCATGACGTAATGGTTTTTGGTTGACCTATTGTACGACCGTGTAGCTTCTATCACCGTTAGCTTGTGGTCCTTTCAATGTACAAAGTCGCCTTTGCCTATATGTAATTTCAGCGCTTGTTTTCGAGGTATTACTTTTGAAAGATAGCTTAGAATATGTGGTCCTTGAAAATTCATTATCTAAATTTGTTTTGTTGCTAATCACCACATGGGCTTTGACAAGGACGAGCCAGCAGCCTAGCCATATTACTTTATTCTATGATTGTTTTAGGAATATATCTGTGAGGTTGTAACCAATTAGGTAGATCAATTAAATTTCATTTTGATCGGAGACTAGAAGTCTAAACCAAACATTTATGGACCAATCATCAGGTGCCAGCCAGAAGCAGAAACAACGAATAATTCAAAGGCCCCGAGACTTTATTATCAACCGGTCTTTCACACAACCTAACAGGCAAGAGCAACAACCATACACTTTGTGTTAATACATACATATTCATCATATCTCAGAAGCCATATAGCTTTTTAGAGTAATCATGCTACATATCATAAAACAAAGAGAAGGGTGTTTATAGCAGGCCTGTGACGTCGATGTACGACAACAAAGAGGTTTTGATACGTTCCAAAAAATCCCACATGTTATCGACTCCTTTCCGGCAAACCAGAGGGAAGCGATTCACTTTGGCACTTCGAATGAAGTTCCTGGATGAGTATTTGGCACATGCGGCAGGCTTTTTATTACCTTTGTAAGCTTTGCAGATGTAGCTTATGAAGTTTTCATAATCCTGCAGTGAACAGAACACACGGAAAAAAGAAAAACATCAAGCACAAACACATACAGTTATGTTCCCATAGATCAATGAATTTGTATGCAACACATCCATTTTTCTATTGATCATGGGAATCCCCTGAAGACACTTCACTTCTCGTCTTCTAACTACAGTTTAAGACAATACCATGATTATGAACTGCCTAAGCCGAGTGAAGAAGATTCCACATTAGGTAACCGCAACATCATAAAGAGTATTGAGTACAAATGATAAGTCCAATTCTTTTTTACACATTAATATATATGATACATGTCTTGCTCATACAATTAGGTAACCAGAAGATGATCCGACTCCTTAGAGTCTAACGTGTTGCACAACCAAAATTCAAATCAATCACCCGAATCATAAGCCTGAATGACTGATAAGTGAATAAGAGAGGGTGGATTGGTTATAGCAATATAGTTGAGAAAATTCTGAAAAAAAGAAGCAGACTAAACAAACCTCATAAAGAGGCTGACCATCTACAACCACCCAGGGCACGTATTGATGAGGCGGCTGAAGCTGACTCGTTTCTGCAGCGTACTGCAACTCAAGCTGCAGCAAGCGAAAAAAGAACAGTGAGGAATTGCAGAATGGTATCATGGGTACAACTACAAGAATCTAAACACCTCAAAAGCAATCATCAAGGGAAGTTACGTTCACAAAAGCAAGAAAGAAACTCATTAAGACCAAGGAAGGAACTAACTTTGTCTCCATGTCCACTGCTGAGGCAATCGGAAACAGGTTTAGAGTTAAGATTGAGCTTCTCATAACAAGTCTCCCACTTGTCGTACTTGTGCTCAGTCACCAAACCCTCAACGCAGAGGATAAACGGGAAATGATCGCTCTGCAAAACGAAATCAAACCATCTCACACCAACAACAAAGCTAAATTACAATCAGATCTCATCATCATCAGACTTTACCAATTTAGGCCAAGCATCGATCGCACAAGCCTCAACTGTATCCAATAAGCATTCAAACGCACCGTGCTGCAACAATAATGTTTTTTGTTTTAAATTGTTAAAATTGAAGACTTTTTAAATTTTAATCAAATCGAAAGATGGGGAGAGAAGACCTGGCAAACGGCAGTGACATTATTATTATCGGAGGAGGAGCGGAGCTTGGTGTTACCCCAGGGAGAGAGATGGAGATCGACGATTGATATTAGATCTTCTTCGAAGAGCTTCGTGAGGTGGTTAACGATGAAGGATGAGCAGTAGGGACATAGAGACTCGTAGTACAGGCCCAGCGACACTTTCTTCGGCGACGATGTTTCAGAAAGATCGTACGATGATGCAAAGCAGATAAGAGAAACGTAGCAGACCAGAAGAAGATGAAGAAGTTTGCTCGAAGCCATGAGTTATTGAAAAATGCAAAGAGAAAGAGAAAAGGTCTGTTGTGTTGTGTTGTAGGATATATCGGTGCGAAACAGATGACAATAACTGATTACAAATTGGTTTAACCGATAAAGGCCCGTCTCATTCTTTGTGGTGGGCCCTTTTAAAAGCCTGAATACTTTACTAAAGTTATGTAGAATTTTTGTGGGCTTAGTTCAAATATACATCAAATTAGCTACATTAAATCAGCCGTTGAGAATTAAAGAGTGATAATATACATCAAAGCTAGTTGGAAGTTAAAACAATCTCATCATGTGATTAGGCTTGTTAATTCAGGTATCCATTTGGATATGGATACGACCCATTCATATGATTTTTCGGGTTTTGAAAAAAAATCCAATTCGAGATTAACAAAAATTGGATCCTTCTAAGTTCGGGTGAATTCGGTTTTTAACGGAAATAACCAAATTATCTGATTCGACTCTGTAATTTTATATCTAAAATACTCAAATTTATCTAAAATAACTTTAAAAAGACAAAATACTTAGTAGATATAGTTCTAATTGATTATTTTTGTCTGAAATTAACCATAAATACATTTTGATTTAGGTGTTTTGTATCCAAATCATCCATGTCTATCTATAAATATTCAAGATAATTAATATATTTGATTTATAGTTTTAATTTTACGTATTAATACTACTATAAGTATTATTATAAATGATATAATATATATAGTTTTATGCTCAGATATGTTCGGATACTTGTTTGATTCTTGGCGTGGAATAGATTTGGTTTTAGCTTTTTGGGTTTTGAAAAGAAGACCTTTTCAAATATATTTAGGTACGGTCTAATCGGATTCGATACCCTAATTTTGGATCCGTTCCCGATTGGTTTTTCGGGTGTGAATATTACGCCCAATCCTATGGATGAACTTGGGACCAATTAATACATGAATTCTTTAACCAATGAAATACTTGTCAGTCTCACTCACAAGCAGTGTGTTATAATGTTTTTTTTCAAAAAATAGTATAGTACATTGCTTATAATTAACCTCATGTATACAGATGATATATCAAATGAATTTTTTATCATTGAAGTACGTGAAGGATTTGATCTACAAGACTGAGACTAACGACGAGGTAAGCATGTTGTGTAGGATGAATGTCGTCCCAGAAAAGGTAGTCATTAGCGTCGGAACAAGTCCGAGTTAAAGGATTGCACAAGTATGATAGCTCCAGCTCTCCTGTTCCGCAGCATCCTCTCGTTGTCTCCTTTATTCCTGTCGCTTTAGAAAAAATGGATTCAGTACAGTACTTGGAAGACCAAAGAATTGCATGGTAATATCCATTTGAATATTTCATGTGTGACAAATTGTAGTCTCGTATGACCTGTAACGTGAGCACACTTAGTTTATATAAAATTACCTTATTTTAAATGTATATAAGTTTCCATAATATATCAATTAAACTTTTACACATTTCCATGAATTTAATTTAGAAAAAAATGTATAATCATATTAACAAAAAGGAGTGGAACTCAACAAAACGCATTTAGCAAAAAAAAAGAAAAAAACTGAACAAAACGCAAGGAGAGCTTGATTTATTGCGAAACGTAATGTGCATGGGGTAAAAGAAGAAAGCGTTACGTTACCGTAACTTTGGGGATTGGTAGCCATGTCCAATATTGCTGCGTAGATATCGGCGTAGAAGATGACACTACCAGTGAGATTAGATTGAATATCCGTCAAGGACTTCTTTAGCTTTTCATTATACTCTTGTGAATCTGAGTTTTGTTTGTCGATGCATCGTCTCTCGTTCTGTTTTTGCCTAGCAAACGTCATCTGTACCGGTAAACATCCAATCGGTGGTAGTCCTAATACCATTATTTTCCGGCAGCCAATATTATATAGTTCCTATATCCACATAACACACTTAATATTATACAAACATAAAAATATATTATATTGTCAAAGAGAAGATAAAAATAGGAGTCCAAATCCATATGTTAAAGACAATTAAAAAATATAATCGTGATCCATATGCATTGGACAACCAGCTCCTGCATTTCCACAACACCTCTGATTTGAATATTAATTATTCAAAAAGAAAACCAACAGTGCGTTGGAATAATGGTTTGGTATAAGAAGTTAGTTTTGTCATGCCTCCAGTTCAATTTTCATTCGAAAGGAAGCCTTAACAACTGCTGGTCTCAGGACGTAGAAAGAGATTAGGGCATGGTCCAAACTTCTCCAAATTAACAAAAAAATGTATATGAAGGAATTGTTGTTTACTTGAACGAAGTTGTGTACACCCGAGAGAATGAAATCTTGATAACCTTCAACACCGAGCTTGATACGAGGAGAAGGTGTATCGTATAGATTTATATCAAAATCGTTAGTTCCCGAGCTTACTATGACCAGAGCCTCACTGACTATCTCAGCCGCTTTCTCTTCACCAACGATCCTGCTCAGCCTTGCCACGTAACTTCTGAACATGTCTGCCTGTTTGTCTACGGATAGACTTAAAGTAGCGAGATCTGTGTAGTTGTCGTAACCTGAACCGGCCGAGGCAAAGCACACTCCCGTGAGAATATCTGAATCCGACAAATGCGGGTCAAGGAATGGAGGAACCGTGTCTTTGATTCCCATAAGGGATGCAATGAAGTCAGGGATGAGTCTACCGTTAGAGAATCTTCCGGTCGCGTGATGGCCGGGGAAGTTGCAGCCGTAAGGAGGAAAGTTAGCCCGGATGATTGTACTAATGTAGTTGTTGTTTCCGGTGTCGATTGTGGAGTCTCCGAACACAAGAATCGCCGGGAACATTGATGCGTTGTTGATAGTCTCGTTGGTGGCATTTGCATAGCATCTCGTCAATATTTGTATAGTTGTTATGATCATGAATATAATTTCATGGATCAACATTTTTATATTGTGTTTCTCTCTTTTGGAAAGTTCTTGTTTCTTTATAGCACCATTGGGGATAGTCTACCCTATGTTATCTGCCGTAGTAATATTGACGTTTTGCTAAAACCTCCCGTAGACGGTTTTAGATCCACGGACTAATGAAATTAAAATGGGCTTCATATAGAACCCATAAGACTGGTTTCAGTTAGCTGAGGCCTGATTTCTCAATATGAGAAGTAGATCTGCAGATGTTAAAAAGATATCCCCTATTTATTATTTGCCAAGTGATTTTAACACATATTTTCCTTACAATCAGTTTCATCAAATAAATGTAACATGGCATGTTAGAATGATAATATGGTTTAAGTCTAAATGTGACATGAATAGTTACATTTAATGTTTATTTACATTTTTGGTAAATCTTGTTTATTTACATTTTTGGTAAATCTTTTATAATATGGTAATAAATTATACATCATCATTAAAGTAAATCTATTCAAATATGACAATAAATAATACAAGAATATCTTACAAAATTTGGAATATTATTTATAATTATGAATTTTAAAATATTATTTATAATTATGCAATTTTTTTACTAAAAAGATTTTCTAACTGTTTTACATTTTTTTTAATTATAAATTTTAATCGTAATATTACTAGCTTCTTTTATGTAACTAAAAATATTAAAAAATACTGTTCATTTGTACTTTTTGATAATTATACAATTTTATATTATTTTTTTATTAATTTATAAAAATTAATTTAATATATTTTATCTCAAAATAGATAAAAATATATCTAAGATTATAATTTAAAATATATACATATATTTTCTCAAATATAATTTAAAATTAACAAATTTTCTATTTAATCTTAATTTAAATCAAAATTTATATTACAATATTGGTAAAATAGTAAAGCCTAAAATAATAATAAAATATTATTTTTACTATGTTTTAAATTTAAAAATTTTACTACTGCACATTGCGAAGAAAAACACCTAGTGTAGTATATATTAGCGTAGAAATTAAAGTTAGATGAGTATTGTAGTCTCCACACTATATAAATGTATGTGAGCTACATATTGTTTTATGAAAGTAATTAATCCTCCACATCCTAAACTCTCATGATCAGTTGATCACTCCAATATATTTTTTGGGCCAAGACTCATCACCACCGATCTCCAAAAATTGAAGGCATGCATCTACATTCAGTTATAAAAAAAAAATACTAGTTAAGATTTACATAGTAGAATGGTATGAAGATTGATATGTAGGTTAGTAGGTATGTTCAATAATAAGCCTTACAACTAAAAGAATGCATGCACAAATCCTCTGAAACGTTAAATATAAATACATGGAAACTAACAAGATCATACAGTGTATGTGGTTGTTAATATTGATATCTTGGTAGAATGTCTCTTAATTAAGAAATGGATTCTCCGCAGTCCTAACACGGAAAACTAGTCTGGAATAGAAGTACGTGCAGCGGGGGAGATCAATTAAGATTACGCAAATCAGTCCAAAAGAAAGAAAAAGGATATTGCACACTATGGTAAATCTAACCAAACGTGTGTCGTAGGCTGGAGATATCTCCAGTATCTATACTAAAACTTCTAAATTAGTCCATTGGTTTGTCTTTACACGATCAGGTACGTCCCCCCTAAATCACCACTTCATACCATATTATATATAATAATGCTTTCCATTGGTTACAACAATAATTAAGGAAAAAGAATAAGCTAAAATCAAATCTTCCTCGGTTTTAGGAGAATAGTATTGGTATTTTCTGTTGATAATTAAAATCTATCTATCTTATTAAAACAGGAACATTACAACTTCTTCTAGGTGGATTTTTAAAGATGAACCTCATATATTTAAATTAAATATCTTATTCTTTATATATAATACGTATCATAGTCTAACTTTACATTGATGTATTTCCTTAAATACAGTTCTTCTTTTTGTCCATATTCCATATATGATTTTTACATTTATTACATGTCGATTTAAATAAGATATATACTAAGAATACTAAAAATATTAATCGTTCTATAATTACTCTATACAATTCATTTTAAATTGATCAGTATACTTTCATTGGCCATATTAATTTTATTAGTACGAATAACATTAGGTAGATAAGTCATAGACACATACATAAAGATATGACTATTCTTATAACTATGTTGGGCCTAATCTATTTTCTAAAACAAATAACACATAGCTTCATATATTGTATAGAATATAGTAATATTGTATAGTATTATACTTATACAGTAATACTAAATACAAACCAAACTGAAATATAATATATATCAAATCTGCTTTGAACCATTACACACAAAATATATTAGACCTCAGAGATCAAATTCATTTTAAAATTACGTAATAATTATTTTAAAAAATTAAATTTCGTGATGTACAAAAAACATAAGTTTTATATAAAATTTTGTGTTACAATAAAAAGACACAACTCGCGATTGCAAAATGTTATTTTTACATACGAAAGACAGTTTTGATATTGTTCTTTAAACACAAAATTGAATATACAAACTCGATACTACGTAAAACTAAATAATATAGAATACATTTTAAAAATAAAACCCGTGCGGGTGTGCATATGTTTATATAATATATAAATATATTATGTTACACATATTTTCATATAAATAATATTCCAATGTAAGTTTTGTATGATAAATGTTGAAAATACAAAATATATAGCACTATATATTTTAAATAATATAGAAAAAATTACTTTACGTTATCATAAAATTTAAAAATCAAATTTAGTAATTAAATACATTGCTTATTTAAACACATTAGTACACATTGTTATTTATCAAAATTTTATATTAATACACATTTCGATCATGTATAACATTTAGTAAAAACAAAGATAAAAAAAAAAAATTGACTCCCGCTCGGTCGAGCGGGTCATGATCTAGTTATCTTATTGAAACAGAAGTACACATATAGAAATACCCTTAGTTTTTAAATTTAATTACACTTCCATGCCACTGAAAATTAAATTGAGTTTCCTATTTAAATATTTGTCTTTTTAGTTAGATTAATGTGTTTCTTTTTCTTTCCTATTTTAATGATTGTCTTTTTCAGTTAAATTAATGTGATTTTTTTTCTTTACTATTTTAATGTTTGTCTTTTTAGTTAGATTAATGTATTTTTTTTTTCAACAATTAATGATATTTTAAAGTTGTTTTTTTATCAACTTAAAGTTGTCTAAACTATTTAAAAATATAAAAAATAGTCAAAAGTAAACATATAAAGTAGATAAACAATAATCAAACACCAAAAATATTTAAAATATATATTTATTCTCCATCCAAATATTGAAGTTCAACCTGTTTTTTATTTTTAATTTAGGTATTTTGGTTTACATTACTCAAATTTATATGTTTTGAAAAATTTAAAGTATATATAAATTTTGAAATATAAATTTTGAAAATTTTAAAATAATTCAAACGAATTATCTGTATCCGAACCGAACCCGCAAATACCCGAATCAAACTGAAACCAAAATTTATAAATATTTGAATGTTGCTGAAATCTTTAAACTCGGGAATCTCAAACCCAATATATTTTAACCGAACAGTGAGTATCCAAATACACATCCCTAACGTAGTCAATGTAAAATGATCAAGTATTACAAATACATCATTTAGTATAAATAGATAAAAACTAAAATAGAAAATTAATACACGTGCGGTCGCACAGGTCAAGATCTAGTGTAATATTGTTGTCCTCTTCTCTCTTATCAACAATATGAAACTTTTCTTTTTTGAAAAAAGAACAATTTGAAACTTAACTAAGCAATGAAATTATAATTGAATTTTTTGCAGAATTAGGTTGCTATTAATTCGTTATCTAGACGAAAATAGGATCATGTATTAGATTTCATTAGAAAATCTGAAATAAAACTGGTTGTTGGTACTTTTCTTTTTGGAGATCAGTTAGACTTCCATTCATGTAATCATAACAAATTGATTGTAACATCCCGAGTTGTTGATATACGAAAAGGCTTAAAAAATTGATTTGGCTATCTATATCATTAAATGCGTTTATTTTTTAGAACTCTAAAGTTAAGAGTGTTTAAACTGAAGTAGTGAAAGGATGAGTGACCTATCGGAAAGTGATTCGCGATAGCATGCAAGTGAAGCCAAATTATAAAAAAAAGGTCATGTGGTGATTGAAGGGTCAGTAAACAATGATTTCGAGCCTTTGGAAAAATTAATGGACCGACAGTTGGAACGGATGAAATCGACCTTTGGAACGGATGGGACCGAAGAGTAGGTGTGGGGAACCCATTAGCTGTGAGCGGTCGAGGTCGTTACAAACGGTATCAGCGCTGTTTAGTCATCTCGGTTCTGATCCAAAATACGTCTTGAAACCTGTCATGGGGCGGAACGAAGACATTGCGTTCTTTGAGAAGGGATGAAATGTTACATCCCGAGTTGTGATATATAGAAAGACTTAAGAGAATTAATTTAGCTATCTATGTTACCAAATTGCGCTTACCTTTTCCGGCCGGTTAGAATTCTAGAGTAAAGCGTGCTTGAGCTGGAATAGTGAAAAGATCGATGACCTATTATAAAGTGATTCGCGATAGCGTGTAAATGAAGATAAAGTATTAAAAAATCACGTGATGACTGAAAAATCAGTAAACAATGGTTTTGAACTTTTGGAAAAATTAACGAACAGACGAGTGAAACCTATTAAAGCCCAAAGTAAAGTCCAAATTTATGATCCATTTGAAGCTTCTATAGTCTATGTAACTAGAGTTTCTAGATTTATATATAAGCTGTAATGTGCCCTGATGAATGGAACTTTGACTGCGCTTCTAGCAGCCTCTCTTTCTATTATATGAATTAATCTAAACTCTTTTATTTCTTGGTGACAACTCTTTAGTCTTCTCCTCTTTAGCTTTTTTGCATTCAATAAAGCTTTAACAAACTATTTCATTTCTAGTTTAATAATGGCTTTAAGACACAAATCTATCTAATTTTATAAATGTTCTCAAAACCCATGGACCGAAAAAATTGGGTGTGGAAGACCCATGAGCCGTTGACAGATGTAGGCGTTACAAGAATTTAGGTTAGAAAATATATGAAATTTTGTTTGCGAAGATGTCACCCCTATCACAGATATACGTCATACGTGCAACGTTCTATACTTTCGAACTAACTGAGGATTTATATATATGGTTCATCCCGAAAAGATGAAGAAGGTGGATCATTTACCGGAGTGGTGGTGGGTTGTCATAGATACATTAAAAGTCGGATTAGAGAAGGAAAATGTAGAATTAGAACTTTGTATTTTTTTTTTTTTTTATATTTACGAGAAGTATCCTGGCTTCACTTATGTGGTCCAGATTATCGCACGTGGTAGGTTTAGAGCCTTTGACGAGGGTGAACTTCAAACCACGCACTCGTTCTCCTCGGACCGAAGAACCCATGTGAAAACTTCGGTGGCCAGTGCGTGTCGAACCCGGGGCCGTACTTGCAGCTGCAAACCGTTCACCACCAGACTAACACATCCTGGTTAATTAGAACTTTGTTAATGGAGCCCTTGATTGAATTGACCAAAAAAACCAGCTATACGTTCTCCAAATAATTACATTTGCATATTCTTTGGATTCTTTTCGTTTTTTATTAAGTGGTTAATGTTCCAGCGTGGAAGTTGTGAAATTGTGGAACAAAACAGGTATAGCTCACGTTCTTTAATTATGATCCCGTTAAACCGTCATAGATAGATTATTCAGTCTTTAACACATTGTGGCGCACACACACCGAGAATATCATCCGTACTTTCACTAAGTTTGCCACTCTCTGATTAGACTAATTAATTAAGGAGTTAACTCTTGAAATAATGATATTTTCCGCGCCAATCGTACGTCGTCGGTGCCCGATACCTCCGTACGACGAAGCTTCATCTCTCATGTCGTTAATTCGTTTCCATGATTTATTTCTGCCACAAGATTTTTTTCTGTTTATTAAATACATGCTCTTATTATTACGTTCTTGATCGAGATATGTGCCCACGTCCTCTTCCGAAGCTGCAGGATTAGGACGAAATGTGACCAGCTCATCTTCTAGGTATATGTGACTTTGCTAACTCTCCAGCTATTTTTATATAAATTTCTTTCAGTAATTGTTGAAAATGACCATTTGGTCATGGATGCAACTCCGTAGATGAGTTGAGTTATGTGTATTTGGAAACAGATACAATTTCGTGGATGCATTCCTATGTATACTTCATTCTAAGTTATGTTTGGGATTTAGTGGCTAAAACCCATTTTATGTTAAGTTTTGGAGATTATATATAAAATTATTAACCTAATTTATGTCTTTTAATCTCGAAAATACAGAGAAAAAAGGTCTCTACAAGATCTCTAAAAAAAAAACAAAGAGAAGAACTTCACGTACAAGTTCTCAAGAAGAAGACAAGCAAAATGTTCAAAGGTATTCAAGGAAGAACTGTAGACTGAACAAAAGACAAGAAAGAGACAAAAGAGAAATAGCAAGAAAGTGAGAAGCTACCAGAAACAAGAAAAGAAACAAAGTTCTAGTCTTTGTATTTTTAGAGTGTGTTAATATTATACTCTTCTTCTATAGTCTTTTTGTCATTTTCAAAAAAGTGAGAAATGATAGAAATTTGTAAACTTTGCTTGATAAAAGTGTGGAGAAGAATCCCACATCAGAGGCACTGCAAGGGAATGGAACTAGGTGAACAATTTTGTGTCTTTAAGTTTCTGTTGTTCATCACAAAAATCCAAAGCTTTAACATTCAAAGGGTAGGGAAATTAGGTGTATGGATAAACTTAATAAGATGTATCATCATAACTAGCAAGAGTTATGTGTTGGTTGATACAAAAACAAGTTAGAATTTCTTTCACAATAATAAGCCAGAAATTAAATGTTTCAGACTTTCGGTTGTTTTGTTTATTCCTCCAACAATTTCATAAAAAAATATCATTTTGATATTTTTTACATAAACTAAAAATAAGTAAAATACATTTATATTTTTTTAGTAACTACACATATTTGAGCAATAATATTTAAGATAATTAAAATTATTTATAAGATTAATATTAAGTTGAAAATAAATATAGTTTACATTAAAAGTATAAAGTAACATTTTTATGCAACAAAAATGTTAAAAATAACAGTTAAAAAACAGAGGGTTTATCCTTACTTAGAGCATCTCCATTAGTGAGACTGGGCTCGAATTCCAAGACAAAATTTTTTATTATTATTTTTTTCTTTTTGATTTAAGAAAAAAAAAAGAGCGGAACCAATCGCGGGCCACCACGTGGCGTGGAGCCCGCGAAACAGTTAAGAGACAGGTTCACTCAGAAGGATTTTTAGGAGACATGTTCACTCAGAATATGAGCCCCACAATTTTTTCGATATTTTTTTTTTGAAACAGTCAAGAGATTAGAGGTTTAAACCCCTAATGGAGATGCTCTTAGAGTTTTTTTTTTTTTGCTAAAAAACATCTCTCCTTTTCTTCTCTCTCTCTTCTCTGCCTTTGATTGAACCCATGAGGTAGGCTTATCACACAAACCAAATGCGCTAGACCATCTGATCAGAGCATCTCCATTGGTAAACCCCTTCTTGGAATTCATTTTTTCAATTTTTAATTATTAAAAATTTTTATTTTTCTTTTTGATTTTTTTTCTTAAAAAAAAAAAATAGACCAATAACGGGCCGCCACGACACGTGGGACCCATGCTACAGTGATGAACTTCAGGAGAGAAAAATTCACCGGGAAGAGCTTTGCAGGAGAGAAGTTTACAAAATTTACTTATTTTAATATATATATATTTTTTTAAGAAATGTGTGAACCCCCCTTAAAAGTTTTCAATGGAGATGCTCTCAGGCTCCTTACTTACAGTTTAGAGACTGATATCCCTTTTTACAAACCAGTAAATATATCAGGTTTGGTTTAGGCTCTTAGAGCACCATTAGTGAGAGTATCTCACAAGATCTCTCATGGTAAAATATTAAAAAGAAATAAAATGGGATGAGAGAGGTAGGAAAAAGAATTACACAAGTTGAGAGCCGTGTATAACATTTGTTATCACCATTGGCTTAGCTTTTTATTTACTTAAATTTTTTAATTATGCTATTTAACAATATTATGATAACAAAGGTGAGGTACTCTTGGAAGATACTTTCCCACTAATGTTGCTCTAAGAGCACCATTAGTTATAGTATAGACTTTGTAAAGTTTCTGATAATTAAAATAATAAAAAGTATTAAGCAATAAGGAGAGAGAACAACAAATATAAATGAATTTATTGGTTGAGCTGTTGAAAAGTAATTATAAAAGCAAATGTCATTATTTTACTATATTATTAAAAAAACATAAGCGATCTCTGTTTACTGCGGATGCTCTAATAAGTTTACAATTTATCATCTTGTATTCAAATGTCAAATTATTCTACTACGTATTGATGTGGTCCTGCGGATGACTTGTCCCCTCTCTTGCTTAATCAAGTAAGCTTAATTGCTCACTGATCTCCGACACCAACGTGTCTTCATCTGTACTTTGTACTTAAGCCTCTGCAAGTTGCAGATATCTTAGTTAAGTACATATCAACGTACGGTTTGGACTTTAATTGTAGAATAATTTGACATTTGAATAGAAGATGATAAATTGTAAACTTATTAGAGCATCCGCAGTAAACAGAGATCGCTTATGTTTTTTAATAGTGTCATTAAAAAAAATCTGTAAGATAACAGCATAATTTAACTAACTCAAATTTTATATTACTATAAATGATCGCATACCTAAATGATTCATACATTTAACAATGCAATTAAGATTTTAATAATTTCAAAAAATAACTTATACGAATACAAGAGAATAACATTTTTAAAAAGAAAAAATATTCATAATGATGCCTTCATTTTACTATTGGTTTGTCCGTCAAGACAACTGTTCTATTTCAGCAGTAAAAAAGAAATTCGTAGCTATTTGTTTAATATTCAATTCTTCCAACCGATGATTGCATGTGAAAACAATAAAGTATGTATGGGATTCAACTATTAATAGAAATGGAACCACACACGGTATGAAATCTTGAATAGATTGTTACGCATTCTTAATATATTTCTCCAAAAGTTAAAAAGCTTGAGTTGAGCATAGACAACGAGAGTATGTAGTTCTTGTAACGAGGATAAAGTTAACTAAGTAAAACTAATCTATTGTTACTTCCAACATTGATATCAAATCCTACTTAAGTATCTGTAAGTGTACAGTACCATTTGATTTAAATAGATAATACTTTCCAGTTTCCAAGTCTTTGGTCATTTTTTTTTTTTTGATAACCGTGGGGGTCCCAGGCTTCGCCCAGACTAATCCCACGAGGCCGACGGCAACCCACGATTTCGGGTTTTAGTGGGTTTTTGCGGGTTTTTAAATTTTGGATTTTTCACAAAACCCGAACCGGATTTGTCTCGGGTCACCGGGTTTACCGGTTCAACCGCGGGTCCGGGTCGGGTTTCAAAACACTACTTATATATAAATAATAGGTATTCTAAATAATACAAATCATTAAATTACATATTATAGTCAATTTAATCTTCTAAACTAGATTTCGATCCGCACAACCGTGCGGGTTTTATTTTCAGTTTTATATGCATATATATTTATTCAGATCATTAGTAGTATACATTTTTAATTTTAATCATATATTTAAATATTTATAAAGCTATTTCGAATACAATAGTATATAGTTTGCATGTTGTAAATAATCAACTGTTTAAACTATTGTAAGTATTTTTGCTTCTTACTATATATTTATTTTATTGTATTTACATTTAATTATTAATATGTGCATAAAAACATATTTGACAATTATTTTTTATTTAATTTGTGTTAAATTTTTACCCGTCTTTCAAAACTGGATTTTTAGTAGTATTTTCTATGTTTATTTATTTTACATAATATATTATTATATTTACAAAAGTAAAAGACATGTTAATTTTTATACATGTAGTATATAGTCTGTTAATGTTAATCCGCTTTGTCATCATATTATATTTTTAAGATAAATATTATATTTTTATAAAAATAATTTATAAAAATAAAAAATAAAAATTTATCAATTTAATATAATTTTATCATATTAAGTTCAATATGATAAAAAATTAACATGATTGATTGTGATTATATGATAGATCAAAATAATATATAATATTTTATTTTTTATTTTATAAAAGACAACTGAATATGTTAATGTATAATAATATTTCAAAACTAATTTTGGAATTAGTTAAAAAAGTTATATATAATTTTGAAAATTAAGATCTTGTTAAGATCTTTTTAATAGATTTTTCGAAATTTAAAATGTATATATTTAAATTTTAAATGAAAAGATATCAAAAGATATTATGATTAAAGTGTTAGAATATGTGTATGTTAACCGATCAACTCTTTCTTTATTACAAAAACAGATAAGTGCCGCGAATAGAGGCCGTCTCTGTAAAACCCTAACACTCCCAGACACGGGGCTCGAGGTACTCTGTGATTCAATGCTCTCCGGCGCCGGCGAAGCGGTTTCTCGCCGGCGCTGGCCACTCCCGACAATGTCGTCTTCTATCTTCATATATCTGCTCGTTTCTCGTTTCAACTATTGTGTGCTGCGGAGTCGTAGCGTTTTGTTAACAGGAGAAAGAGGTGCCCGACGGAGCCTTCGATGGAGACAAGAGCTTTGCTTCCTCGTCTTCACTGCAGTTCTCCTGATGGCGTTTCCTCTTTGGTGGGTCTCCTCCCCAACGATGAGTCGAGAGGATTCTCTCACCAACGTTGTACTCTGTTTCAGGGGAACGTTTCCCTGCAAACCTGTCTCTGGATGTCGACGGACAAGCCACAGTGTCGACTTTGTCCGTGCTCTTCAACTGCCCATGGAGTTCAGATCTCAACCTACAAGCCCTCGCTTTCCGCCTCCGGAACGTGAGACAACAAATCAACCGTGTGTTGCTCCTTTACACTTATACGACACTAGAGTCCCCAACAACTCAAGCCTAAATCCGGATCTAATCGGAAGCTCTTCACTTTCCTCGCTTCTAAGTGTGTTGTTATTTTACCCTGCTTGCTCTCTTCATCCCAACGGTGGCTCAGCTCACCTTGGCCGAGCGTCTCTTTCTCCATCTGGGTTAGATGGAAACCCAATTATGAAGATTCTAAAGCACAGACTATCAGTTCAAGACGTGAGATATTTAGCTGCTGGTCTGAGTTCTTTGGATAATTTGAAGATTTCCCATGGGTTCATAGGGGTTTATAATCTGAGATTATTGCAATATCACTTCTTTAGGAAGAATTTATCATCATCATTCTCGAATGAGAAGAGTATTTCACCACCATACCTTCCTTCAATGAAGGGAGATGTCCTCTTGGGTTCTATCCCGAGCTTTTGTTTTCAACTCACTCACCTGTTTGTCACTTTGTGTAGCGGTCTGTACGGGACCAGAAGGGGCAATCGAGATTACTTCGGTTAGTCTCGTTGGTGAGGGTTGTCCCTCAACGTCACTTATGACTATTTCTCAAATGTTCGACTTTGTCGTGAAGGCTCTCCCGACGCATTCAAGCGTCGTCTTGAATCCGCTGTCATTTTCATATGAAGATTTATCATGTTTGATTTCACTTCTATTTGTAGTTCATGATTTGTCTCCAAGAGGATGCTTAATTCCCTCTTGCTTTTGTAGTTCCTGAAGTTATGTTTAATGAAAGTTGTGTTTCAAAAAAAAAAAATGTGTATGTTAACCAATCCTGATTTTTAGGATTAACAGATTAGAAACGGTATATTATTGAACCATATGTTTAGTAATTAATGAATGGTAAGTCATTTCTAGTTAAGGATCCATTTTTTAAAATATCACATATTAATTAAGATTATGACTTATGTTTTAATATAATAGACTAGATTCTGACCCGCCCTTATAAGGGCGGGTATTTTTTTTGTTGTTTTTTCAATATAAAGATTGATAATTCTTCGTTTTAATTATATAAACTGTGACATGATCAAGTTTCAATTATGTGAGTTTGTTATAGTGTGTACAGTATGACGAAATTTAAAATGCGTCACAACCGTTTTATGTTTGTAAATAAGTTAAACAACGGTTTTATCCAGTGTTTTGAAATCCAACCCGAACACGCGGTTGAACCGGAAAACCCGGTGATCCAAAATAAATTCGGGTTGGGTTTTGTAAAAAAACCAAAATTTAAAAACCCGCAAAAACCCGCTCAAACCCACTAAAACTCAAAACCCGGTACTGGTTGAACCAGTAGATAATTTTTTTAGTTGTATATCAAATGAAAATAAAAATATAAAAAGTTAAGTTAAGTATTCTAAATTTTTATTAAACATAAAATATATACATATCCAAACTATTATTTTATGTTTTAAAGATATTTAGAAAGTAGTAACTTTAGTTTTATATATTTTTATTTTTTTAATTTTATTAGCTAATATATTATTATATAATAAAATTAATTCATTTATTAATATGCGGTTCACTTGCGGTTTACCTGCGGTCTACTCAATGACCCAGTAACCCGGTAAATCGTCCGGTTCAGTGTCCGGGTCGGTTTTCAAAACATTGTTATCCGAAATTCTTACTTGGGCTATTATATAATTTTAAAGATTTATAATTTATATAAAATATTGCTAAACATATAAACTGACCAATAATATTTTTGATTAAGTCTTATCCTCGTGTAGTTACAAAATTTCAATCTCTAATATCAACTTTAATTTGTGGTATTGATATTAAAAAAAATTTATGGAATTTGAATTTGATTATATAAAAACATAACTCATTTAATTAGTTAGCAAGTTCATCTAAATGTTGAAATAGGTCTACAAAACCAAATGACACTAATGTCATTAATGAATTTTTAAGTTTGTTCATATCATTAAGGATAATTTTGGAAAACTTTAAAACATTCATTAAGGGTATAATTCAGGAATGATCATGTTTTAATGGTATTGATTTATCCTATGTTTTCAAGGACTAAAGATAGTGAGAAAGGATGCCTTCAGTCAGAAAAAAGAAAAGAAAAGAAAGGACATATTTTATGAGGGTGGGTTTAGTTAATAACTATATGATAAAAGGACAATTCAGTCATTCCCATACCCATGGCTATGATCAAGTCCGCTCTGTTGTTACGTGAAGTGTTGTTGGCTCCTATATAACCTCGTCTTCTCCAGCTTGTTCTTCCCCATAAATCTGATTATCAATCAATATATAAACACCTAAAAAGAAAAATAAAGAAGTAGGAGAGAGATGGGTAACAGCTTAAGGTGTTGTATAGCTTGTGTTCTTCCATGTGGAGCATTAGACTTGATCAGGATCGTTCATCTAAACGGCCACGTTCAAGAGATCACGCGGTCAATAACCGCCGGAGAGATCCTCCAAGCAAACCCAAACCATGTCTTAAGCAAACCATGTTCTCAAGGAGTTGTCCGTAAAATCTTGATCTTGTCCCCTGAATCTGAGCTCAAGCGAGGATGTATTTATTTTCTCATCCCTGATTCTTCCTTGCCTGAGAAGAAAAGGAGGAGAAAAGACACTCATCGTCCCAAAAGGACTCTCAACAGCAACCCTAGCGTCGACGCCCCAAAAGATGATGATCAATCTGTGAAGTTGTGTGAGAAGTACTTAGAAGAAGTTGTGTCATCGACTAGTAAAGAACAAAGTCATCGCCGGCGACATAGCAGATCGGCGTCAGTATCCACCTGGCAGCCTCACCTTGACAGCATCTCTGAGGATCTTAATTAATTCCTCTTCACTTTTCCTTTTCGTCTAGCTAATGGTGTTTTTTGTCCGGAAGCCGGATTTTTATTTCCGATAAATCATTTTCTTTTCTCTTTCGTTTTTCTTTGTTTGGGAAAAATCTCACGAAAAATATATATATGATGTGGAAACAATCTGTTTTAAAATGATGTTGTAATTTCGAGCCACTGAGGATGATTATTTTTCAAACATTAATCTATCTTAAAAACAGACACAAAATCGACTAGGGTCTATGGCCAAATTAGATCGATGAACCAGCCTTGATACAACTATAATACTATATATTCAGTGAATTTTTGATACAATGAAATAACCCGAAAAGTGTATACGGTCGAATTAAAGACTGGAGAAAGCATCAATGAAATTGAAATGATTAATGATTATGATGGAATGTGCGTTTAACACAAAGTATCACATAGAAATGATTAGACTTAATTATATTAAGTTTGGTAGTTATAAAATAATTATTAATAATGATAGTTAGTGCGCAGGTTTTCACATGTAGGTGGACCAATCGAATGACCTTTGAATTTGGAAGAAAACCATTTGAATGAAACATCCAATAATATAAACAGAAGGATCAGAAAAAAAAATATATAAACAGAAGGAAAAAAACTCGTAGTGTAAACTATACATGGTCAATTTTATTTTCCTCATGTAGTATCATAAATTATGTCGTGTATATAGCTTTTGTTTTTCAGTATGAAGCTACCAATACTTTAAAATTATACAGGGAAAATTGCTAAAATCAACCCAAATATTGATTGCAACCCTAAAAGTAGATCCCATATTCAATCAATTGCAAACTCAACCTAAAAAGTGTTAAAACTACTATTTAGCCCCTGTGACCAAACAAAAAAACATAAAGTCATTTTACTGTTCTGTCCTTCGTAAGTTTACACATAATGAATATAGTCTACATATCCGTAGACGTCGTACACAGTCTACATTGTTGACTTAATTTGTAGTCTACATTTTAATTTGATCTAGTTAATTACGTTTAAAAATATATAAAATTAATTTTTGTGAAATTATTAATTAATCATCAATGTAAAGGTTAATATAAAGTTTATAAACTAAATTTGTATATAAGTGAACAACTAAAAAGAATATATGTTGATTTGGTAACCATGTGAGACAATGTTTATGGGTTAGTAACAAAAGGTTACATAACATGTTATATCTTTAAAGGTTAGATCTTTAGGGTTAGATTTAGATTGATTTTTTTTTGTTAAAATTAACATATTATTACTGAGTAGTTTATACTTTGTAAATTTGATATTTGATACAATAAAATTGAGACTCTTTTGATTATCAAATTAACATTTAGGGTTTGAGTTTTGTGGTTTAGGTTTTCGTAAACTTACAAATCAGTCTACTTAGGTGAGTGTAGACTGTCTTTAAGATCTATTATCATCGAATTTAACCTAACCGGATTTAACCAAGTAAATTCAAACCTAATCCAATTTAAACTAAGCCTTTACATTTAAGATTTGAGTTTGTGGTTTAGGGTTTTGTATACTTACAAATCAATCTACTTTAGTGAGCGTAGACTATCTTTAAGGTCTATTCTCATCGGCTTTAACCTAACCGGATTTAACCAAGTAAATTCTAACCTAATTCAATTTAAACCAAGCCTTAACATTTAGGGTTTGAATTTGTGGTTTAGGGTTTCGTAGACCTACAATAAAGTCTTTATATCTGGAGACGTCTTTTTCAGTTTGCTTTTTTGAATTTTGTTTACAAAATATCATTATTTTAAAATTAAGTGAGTTCCTTAAGAATAAAAATGTAAAATCATATACTATAACTATTAAAAATAAAGAAAAAATTTAATAAATCATATATTAAAATTATCAAAAATAAAGAAAAATGAATAATGAAATTATCATATTAGACTTTCTAAAAGGTCTACTAAGTTACAATAAAATATACTATAAATTTTTTTAATTTTAGTAGACTTCAAAAGAAGTCTACAGTGTCGTAAATTTTAACCTAGTTTCATTTTTGTCTCCCTATATAAATGAAATTTACACAACATCTCTCCAAAATGGCTGCATATCTCACTTCTCTCTAAAACTCTCTTCCTTCTCTCTAAAATTCTCTCACTTCTCTCATATCTTTCTCATAATATTATCTTGTTATATTAGGTATTATGATTCATGGTTTTCATCATCTCCTTTACAAATGTAAGTTTTAGATCTGTAGATTTTAAATATGTACTTTTATGTTATTTATTTCTCACAATATTATCTTTTTTGTAGGTATTATTATATATGGTTTTCATATTTTCCTCTAAAAATGTAAGTGTTAGATCTATAGATTTTAAATGTGTAATTTTATGTTATCTCTTTCTCACAATATTATCTTTTTTTTTGTAGGTATTATCATTCATGATTTTTATCTTCTCCTCTAAAAATGTAAGTTTTAGATCTATAGATTTTAAATGTGTATTTATATGTTATATTCAAATAAATTATAGATCGATCTCTGTGCATTTAATTTGTTACTATTTTATTTTATAAATTCTATTTTGAAGTATTTCCAGATTTAAAACTAGATTCACATTTAAAAATGTACACATTTTTCCAGATCTGAAAAATATCAGATAGTGTAGACTTCTAATGAAGTTTGCTTATAAGCTAATGCTAGTAGACTTCATATGAAGTCTACAAAAATATGAATAATTTTTTCTATGTTCTTTAAATAATTTTATCTAATTTTGCAGATATTTTTCTCCATGGTTGTTATTTCCTCCTCCCAAAAATGTAAGATTTACATCTATAGATTTTAAATATTTTTTTTATACTTATATTTAAATAAAATTACATATTAAAACTATATGTCTTTAATTTATTACTATTTTTGTCTTATAAAATATATTTTCTAAAGTTTTTTAGATTTAAACTTATTTCATATTTTTAATGTATATATTTTCCATACTTCCAGAAGAAAAGAAAGTATTTCAAATTTTCTAAATGTACACTAATAGATCTGAAAATTTTCCGCTAGTGTAAACTTCAACTAAAGTCTACTAAACCATAAACTTTAAGTAGACTTAATAAAAGGTCTATTAAAATATGATTTATATTTACTCTTATGTTTTTCTCATAACCTTATCTTATTTTGTAGGTACTCTTTTCCAAGACTTTATTTGAGGCATCAAGATTATGAAAAATCAAACACACTAAAAACATATTTTTAATAAAATGATTTGTAATAATTTTTCATAATAAAATATTCATTTGTAAATAATTTTTGATGCATAATTTATAAATATTGTATTCATATTTTAGTTGTGTTTCACTTGTATGATATTATTAATTTTTGTTAGCTGTCAATTTTTACACAAGATACTCTAATCAACCAAACAATTAAAACTGATATAGTAGGCTTTTGTACCACACTTGTGGCTGTAACAGACTATGTAATTTGCATGCAGCAGACTTCTGTGAAAGTCTTCTGTAAAAGAAGACTAATACTTAAGTCTGCTACTAGACTATCATCCAGCTTCTTTTGTATCAGATATTATCAGTGTTACTCTTGTTTTCGAAATATTCATCACAAATTCAACGAAAATACAGTAGACTAACCAAGAAGTCTACGTTAAAAGAAGAATAAAACGTAAGTCTGCTCGGCCGAAATCAGACATGCAATAAACATGTCAAAAGACCTACAAACTCAACATTCATCATATAAGACATCATCCAAAGCAACAATACAACTCATAAGTTCAACACTGACTAAAGACCCACAAATCAAAAATAAGTTCAACACATAAGACAACATCCAAAGCAACAATACAAGTCATAACTCGTCGTCACCTCCAGCTTCTACTTGACATTGGCTTGATACACAAAGGCGTACAATGTGGGTCTTACATAACTCGATCAAGTTCCGTACTTGTCTATCACTCGTGACATGCATATGAGGAGTATTCGGACCCATTTTCTCTAAAAGTATATCTGGTAAAGAATACGTCAGCTCCACCTTTTCAGTTTTCTTGTCCAGATCATAATCTTCTTGTGCAATTTCAAGAAGTTCACCATATGTACAACCATCATGCACAAAGAACATTCTCCCTTTTTCCATTTATCAACCACAAACTCCCATAAAGAGTCTTTCCTCACCCGTTCTCCGTACACAACATGCAAATTAGCCATTACCTGCAAAAATAATGCATTTTAAAAAATTAGTGAACAATAATTTAATGTTTGATAAAATTATAAACGTAGACTTCCAAAGACTTCTACACATTGTTAGCTAACTACATACTCAAACCAAAAATTCGATAGTTTCCTAATTATAAAAAAATCTTGAAAATACGTTATGAATAATACACAAATTCACTTTTTATAGATTTTCAAGAGTAGACTTTCGTTTCTGTCAACAACAACGTAGACTTTCTTATCAGTTTACGAATGTAGACTCTCATATAGGTCTACAGTTTGAGTTAGTTTTTGCAATTGCAAAATTCACGGGTTACTATCTGTATTTAAAAAAACGTTATGATTTTATACAAGTAGACTTTGTTTTCAGTCTACATTTTGAAAAGGTTAGTTTTTGCAATTGACCAGAACTCATCCAAATTTGACTTTAAAACGTAGACTTCATAAACAGTCTACAGTTGAGAAGTAGACTTCATCAACAGTCTACAATTTTTTTTATTTTTTAGAACAGGTTAGTTTTTGCAATTGACCAAGTTGACTTTTTAAAAATAGACTCACACGAACGTCTACAAGAGTGTAGATGTTATATGAAGTCTACGCAATAATCCGATGGGTTAGTTTTGCATTTGACCAAAATAAAATAGTAGACTTCATATGCAATCTACTTTTTTTTTCCTGAGTTCGGTAGACTGAATAAGAAATCTACACATTTTTTTCATCCTGGTCAACTTTTTAAAATTTTAGTCAAATACAAAACTAACTTAATCAACGGAGTCAAAGTTTGGGTCAAATGCAAAACTGACATTCTGTAGACTTCACTAGCAGTCTACATATTGTAGACTGTTTGAAAAGTCTACTTTGAAAAGTCAAAAGTTTGGTCAAATACAAAAACTAACTTCTTTACGCAGACTTCTTGGTAAGTTTACACACTATTTTTTTTTGTTATCAAAGGAAAAGTCGCAGACTTCCAAGGAAGTCTATTTTATAGGTTTTTAGCATTTTGGTCAATTGCAAAACTAACCTGTGTGTTGACTTGTAGACCACAATGTAAGTCTACATCTGCCCGTAGACGTACAAAGCTGTCTACTTTCGCGACACAGATCTGAAAAATGACGAAAACTATGTAAATAGTTACCTTTTTGCGGTGTGAAACTTGTTTCTATCCTTTTCCACTGTCCAAACTCCAAATATGAGAAAAAAGAAGGAACTTTGACGGCCCACAAGAGATAACACTCGGAAATTTAAAGTTGTGTTTATGAAAATGAAAGTTATGTGAGTTTTTTAGATGAGAATGAAGAGAAAATGAGAGAAAATGAAGATTTGTTTGTTTAGAAACACAAAAAAATGGTTTAGAATTGAATGATAGAGGTGTAAAGAGCTCAAAAATGGTTGTTAATGGTGGTTGAAGAGTTGATGATAATGGCATGGTTGTAAATAAAAAGAAATGTTTAGGGTGTTATAGGTTTTTTACCATTTTCGAAATAATTAAAAATTTAATTAATAATGGTAATTCTGTAAATATTTTAAAAACATAAAGATGAATAGGAATTTTCAATGGTGAATAGTAATGACAAAAAAAAAGAGGTTGGTTTTGGGGTTGACTTGAATTTTTAGGCTGTTTTGAAAGAACCCCAATTATATATATGCATGAATTACTATATTATTCACGATAAAAGGGCTTCTGATCGGTTAGAAACAATCTATATTTAAGATTCTAAAATTCGATTCGTTTAAACTTGTTAGATCCTAGTGCAGTTGTTACTGTTTGCTATGTGTGTTGTATAAAGTCAATAGTTACATATTACTAGTTGTGATTGGTTCAACGATTGACATGGAATATGGTTTACAGGATTAGTATAAATTCAATGCAACAACTCAGTTATAGTTATGGGAGTTATAGTTATATATCAATTTTGTTTCGGTTCAGTCTTTTTAATTTTTTGGTATTTCGGTTTATAAAAAGTAGCTATCATATTAAAATCATATTTACTTTGGTTTGGTTCGATTTATATACCGTCAATTTTTAATTTATTGGATTTATATCAAAACCCCATAAATATATTTATCTTATATAGTATTTTATTAGATTTTGACTTTAATATAATACAAAGATATTTTGGTTTTTAAATAGACTATTTTTATTTTTTTTT
Organism: Raphanus sativus; assembly: GCF_000801105.2. Lineage (NCBI taxonomy): Eukaryota > Viridiplantae > Streptophyta > Magnoliopsida > Brassicales > Brassicaceae > Raphanus > Raphanus sativus. Next base: position 22,065,723 of record NC_079515.1, on the reverse strand, counting down.
TATTTTACTATTTAAAATAGTAATAAACATATTAAGTTAATAATAAAATACTTTTATAGAGTAAAAATAACAAAAAAGTAATCCATAATAGTGTAAATAACTAAATATTAGCACACAAATTGTCAACAAAAAGGTAAATTTATGTAGTATTTAGTTTGACAAAATGAAAAATAACCTTTAACCTATAATTACTAAAATCAATATTTTAAATATGAATATCATATCAATAAAATTACTTATGTATATATTATTAACTATATTATATAATTTACATATAATTATAGTACTATATTTTAATTGATCGATTTATTCGGTTTAATTTGTTTTATACCAAACAATATTCATATACTGCAGTTTTTTTAAAATAACATCCGTTCGATATTCGGTATTACTAAATCCAAACCAGTTTTTCTATTCAGTTTGGTTTTAATTGACAACCCCTTAGTTATAGCAGATACAATATAGGTTTTTAACATGAAATCACAAAGAAAACATATATATATATATATATATTCATAATCTGAATCTGAAGTTCTTTACTAGAACAAAAAAGGTTGGAGATGGCTCCAAGTACAAGTTAAAGATATCCATAGAAAAATGATTTCTTTTTGTTTTGCAATAAAATATCAGATTCACGAAGTTATTATTAATTAAAGTAATTAAAATAACCAGAAATGAAAGCTGGCAAACCCATCTTCATCAGCTACCTTCACATGGTTTCCCTCTTCAGTACCCCATTCTAAGACATTTCAATTTTGTCACTCTTTTTTTTCTTCTATTCTATTCATTTAATTTCTATGGTATACAATCTGATGATCAACGATTCTCACTTTAAACAGCCCATCTTCTCAAAACACTTCAGTCATTAATGCTTTGTTGGTATGCCATGGTAAATCAACGATCAATTTCTATAATATTTTATTCGACTAAACTTTCCTTTGTATTAAGTTGAGAGTTTTCTCTTGTTAATTTTCGTAATATAATACAACACGTACTGATGCAATCTAGTATCTACCGCCAAAACTTCATGTAATTCTTGTAATTTGACCAATAATGATGTAGTGTCCCATTACGTTATAATGACCCACTCGTTATCCCAATTATATATCTGACGCTACTCTCTTGCATGGAAGCATGACACGTCCATCTCGTTCTATCCACATAACAACTTTGAGATCCTTTTTTTTTTCCATCTAAGATAATCTATCTTATTAAAACAGAAATATTCTGTTGGACTTAACATTTATTTTGTAAGTTTTTAAATTAAATACACTTTTATACTTTATAGTTAAACCTACATTAAATCATTAATGTTCATTTCTTTATACTATTATCCATGTTTCCAAACAATATACTTATTTCTTTATAATACTATCAATATTTCCAAACAATATATTTTTTATACTACTATCAATGTTTCCAAACAATACAATAATTAATCTTAGTTATTTTATATCTATCATTTTCTCTTTAAAATTTTGTAGAAACGTCATAATTTCATAAACTTTAAAATTTGGATTATAAGATTACAAATTATGAAACTATTATAATTTAAATCAAATTAGATTACATATCGGTCATCCAACAGTTCAATCGGTTAGTCTCGGATTTTAATGATTTTTTTTTAATATGAATATTTTAAAAACCTAAATTGAATTGTCAGATCTCCGGATTAACCGGTATAATCACAATCGGGTTGAATTAAAAAACACTGATTTAAATGCAAAAATATTCTAAATACACTCTTTAAAATTACCAAAATATTTGTTATATTATTAGTGAAATTTTTCATCGTAAAATATTCCGCGCTTCTAAGCGCGGGTCAAAATCTAATAATATTATTAAAAGGCAAAGGCCCATTCGAATTACATTAAGCTCACAAAGGACAAACACACTGGGACCTATAATTGGGTCGAAGCCCAACAGTCCAAACGAAAGGCCCACCGAACAAGGCCCACATTAACCTACACAGAGCCCACCACTGGACCTTTGCACACTACGTGTGTCATCTCACCGACAGGGGAGACACGTGTCTCGTTGTTTCCATCAATTCTACCGCTTCGACGCTTCGAGAAAACACCGCCGGGAACGGAAATCGCCGACGTTTCATCGCAAGCCACCAAAAGCAAAAACACACCACTACAACAAACAGCCTCCTTCTTTCTCGCCGTAGCATCATCCAATGGAGAGCTTCATCGCCTGTCGAGATCTCATCCATGGCTAGCCATGCCGTGAAACTGAAAACAGAACCGTTCACCCAATCAAACTCCAAACACAAGCCGGCGGCGCGAGGTTAAACAATCCTCCACTCCTCGGAGTCAAAAGCCAGCGACGACGGTTTATCTGAAACCTTCCGCCCCGGAGTCGAAACTATAAACTACTAAACGGAGAGATAGCAAAATCCATCTCTCTCACTGCGTATACACAAACAGAAAAGAAAAAAAAATTAAGCCGGACCGACGGTGGTAAAGGACGCCACTCCACCGGTCGGAAATGCGTTTATCACCGGAAAAAAACTAAAAAGAGGTCAGAGCGATATTTTAGAGAGAGAAAGTCTTTTTTTAGCTTTTTTCTTCCTAACAACTTTGAGATCCACACTTCATCTCTGATCCCACTTTCATTTTCTCCAAATAATCATGTACGTGAGAAATATCTTTTCTATCAATTCAAAATAAAAAAAACTGACCATTTGAAAAAGTTGAAGTATGACGGACTGATATTAGTTTGATCCAATTATTTATTACTTTATTCAAAACATTTATTATTATACAACCGTATTTTTATATAATCATATCTTCTTTTATTTTGATTCCAAAATTGTGGGAATCCACTTCTCTCCAATATATAGTGGACAGTTATATTTATTAGTAATAATTATTCCTTAATAGTATATGTAACTATTATCTCAATATATTACCGAACCATATCAACCGTTTTCTACTATAGTTAATTGAAAGTATTAACATGCTATTAATAACTAACTTAATATGGTATGCAGGTGATTATTCACCTTCATTTATTGCTACCAGATCTACACCGTGTGCTTATATTTTCATTAGGAATTTTTTTATTGACAATGGTCACAAAACGTATAAAATATTTAAATATCTGAAAAAAATAATAAAAAAATATTCCTAATACATTCCTTCCCAAATTTAATTCAATAAATACTGAAAAAGTTATTTTTAATTTATATATTTTATTATATTAAATTGTATGAGTTTTAATATTTACTTTGAGTGACCAATTAAACTAATGCACTTTACGGGTTATAAATCAAACATGCAAATTATTTATAAAATATGCGACACTGCGACCCTATATATATTTATAACAGAATATATTAAAAATTAATTTTTCATATTTTTGAAAATAATTGTTCGGTCTTCAGGGCATGTTAGAACGGGTTGGATTGATATTTGTTTTTGAATATAATACATTAAGAACCATTCGAATATATAGGCTAGGTTTAATAGAGTATGGACTTTGAATTTTGGGTCGATTCCAAATCGTTTTTTGTACGAATATATTTACTAATTATGTTAGGTAACTATTAAGAAAATATAATATATATGTTATAAAATCTAGAAGTAAAGTTTAAAAATAACTTCTACCAGATTTCTAAACCGGGGCTTCTAGCTCAGTTGGTAAAGGGTTCACAGCTGTGAGTTCCGCCACCTGGGTTCGAATCCCGGCCACTGGGGAATTAACATTTCGGCATCGCCAGGGACAGAGGACCGACATGTGGCAACACATGACTAGTCTGGACCACTTCTGTGGGGCCAGGATACCTCTGTATAATTCAAAAAAAAAAAAACTTCTAAAATGCATATAGCACTGATGTAAAGTTACACAACTTGACATATTTAATATAGTTATCAAAAGTTACATTAAATTAAATAATATTAAATACAAATATGATTACAAAAAACACAAATATGATTTAAAAACACAAATCAATACTATTAAAACATGAACACACCTATTGATATACAAGGTGTGAATATAGTTACTAAAATTTCTTATTAATCATTCAAAAGAAATATTATACAATGAATAACACAAATATGACTAAAAATACAAAATATAAAAATTAAATTTCTATAAAAATATAAAGTTAAATTTCTATAAAAATACAAAAATTAAATTTCTACAAAAATATAAAATAAAAAATATACCCGCCCTTTTAAGGGCGGATCAAAATCTAGTTTTCTCTCTCAAACCTAGCTACTCCAAATCTTATTCGATATTGTTTAAAGTCTTGTGGATATGTAACACTTTATAAAGCCTAGCTAAAAACAAATTTATAAATCATACTATATTCAAAACATATGATCTTGAAGATGCAGTTTAGTAAAAATAGAGATAACCACCAAAAATCATAAACTTAAATTTAACTATCATTTAATAGATTATAGTTTAATTTTTTTTTTTTAAATATCCATTTTAATTTTCATATTTTGTTGACTAAGCTGTTTTGGATGTCCAAAAAGTGAACCTCTAGATTGGGTTAATGATTGACTTTTGTGATACCAAAATGGTTTAGTTAACAAAATCTTATCCGGTACTAAATTTTCCTTTGTAGCCTTAGTAATATTGTATAAGTACTTCCTTTTATGTTAAATCGTAGAGCATATCAGTTTAATTTTCATTCATATACACACATTGTTTGAATCACTTGCTCCAACTTGTATTGGTTCTATCTTAAAGAAATCGAACAAAGGGAAGTTTTAGAAGAGATCACGGTCAGAGAAGGGATTTAGATTAGAGGAGTTATGGACTTTAATAATAGTGACAGTACCAAATACCCATGGCTAGCAATGCAGTTAACTTTGAGGTTTGCTAAGGTTTCTGTCATTTTTAAGAGATTTACAGATTCTCTGTTGGTGATGATGAGGTCTTTACCCTCAGTTGCATTATCCTCTTCTTTAGACACCAACAAACTCAACCTCTCAGCTTGTAATTGCATCTGGAGTTACGTATATATAAACTTTTGAAACATTTTATTGTATCTTTTTGTTTGCTTGTATGTAAGCAGCCTTCATGGTCTCAACCATCAAAACCAGTTTCAAGATTCAAGGCACAGAGAAGATAAACTATTTTGTTTGGTCTGCCTTCTGATAGAAAGAAGTAAGAACACATGCATGTGTGTGCATCTTACAAGTTCATTTCTTCTGTTGTATATTCTATCTACTTGTGTCAGTGTTTACACATCATCATTCTCTTTATATCTACATTCTTTTATATGGTTTGTTGTGACAGTTAATTAATGTTGGTCCATGAAGGCTAAAGGTAAGTGGATTAAAGACACTGATTGCAGAACAACTGTCTCTCGGATCCTTGGAGGACCGAATCTTGAATTGGCTGATTTGATCGAACAAGAATGTAGCCAGAGATCATGGACAAATATCATTACAAGAATCTGGCCTAAAACCAAGTACATTGCAAGTATTGTTACAGGTCAGATGGTTCACTACGCTCCTACACTAGACTTCTACTCCAATAACCTGCCTATGATTTCTCCTTTTTATGCTTCCTCTGAAACTATGTTTGGAGTCAATGTGAATCCTCTATGCAAACCACTGGATGTGTCATACACATTCATGCCTAATGTTTCATATTTCGAGTTCTTGCTTGTTGATAAGGCAAACAAGGCTGAAATAGTTGATCTTGTGGATGTGAAGCTAGGGTGATACTATGAGCCACTGGTCACAAACTATACCGGTGAGTCTGTACACACACACACACATATATATATATATATATATTATAAAAATGTAATGAATAAATCAGTTGATCAGTTTTATTGTATGTTTTTGTGTTTTTTTTTTCTCTTCTAGGTTTATATAGATATAGAATGGGGGATATTCTGCAAGTGACTGGATTCTACAACAACAGACCTCAATTTAAATTTGTCCAGAGAAAAAGTGTGGCTCTGAGTGTTCACTTGGAGATAACAACAGAAGAACAGATTCTTAAGGCAATGACTAACGAAAGAAACGTTCTTGAATCTTCAGATTTGATGTTGTTCGAGTTCACATGCGTTGCTGATACCTCCAGTGATATTGGCCACTACGTTTTTTACTGGGAACTCAAGTCCAAAACCAACAATGCTGACCCTGAGCTTGATAATGAGCTACTGGTCGAGTGTTGCAATGTAGTAGAGAAATCACTGGACACTGTTTACTGGAAATATCGAAGTAAGGATGGACCGATTGGAGCTTTGGAGATAAGAGTGGTGAAACAAGGAACTTTTGATTCTATCATGGATATTTACATCTCTCGAGGTGCTTCTATAACTCAATATAAAACACCTATATGCATGAAATCTGCTGAGGCTTTGACGATTCTTGAAAGTAGTGTTCTTGCTCGAGTTTGTAGCAGCAGTTCACCTTCTCTCGACTCTTAATCTTCTTATGTGTTTCAGACTCCAAGACTTTATTGTAGCAACAGTCTTTATATATCATATGCAACATGCTATAAATAAAAACATATGCAATAAAAACTTCAAAGATTGTGTTTTAATTTTTATTGGTTGTTTTATTTCATTTTAGTTTTCCAGATCATCTCAATCTTTAGTAGTGTAAAAAAAAAAAAATCAATATCGTTGTTCTCACCTTTCACTTGCTGTAAAACCAAAGAATAAACATAGATAAAACCCCATTTCGATCATGTTTAAACGTCATTGTCGCTTGGGAACAAGTCTGTGCAGAGCTCTCCATAGAATCTAGTCACAAGCTTAATGAAGATAGGATTGTTAAGATTATTCCAATGATAGATAACCTCTTCCATGTCCATTACGTCATCAAACTTCCCTTCTTCAGTGATCAAATTGATCATATAGTCCTCGAACCTTCTGCAAGCCTCTTTCACATCATCTTCCTCCCTTTTAATCGTCCTTGTTGTATTGTTTCTTTGAGACATAGCCAGTGTAAACATCTTTCTTGAATGCGGAAGATTTTGATCATCGACCACACTAGCTGCATCAGTGGCATCATAGAATAAAGTTAAGATCAAATAATCAAAGTATAGTTACTAAGTTCTTTTTTGTTACATGAGGAGCTCCTGGGTGTGATCTGGCTCATCCCCTGCTCCTTTTTAGTACTGAGGAAACAAAGACGAGACAACAAAGTCGTAAAAGAAGAAGATTGTGTGGTATTGACATTGCGAAGTTTGGCCTGGAAGAAGGAGATGAACCGGTTGCATGGTTTTGAAATCTTTGATTTCAGTTTAATGAAACCTGACTTCAATCTCATTCTCAACCGTTCCAACTCGATTTGTTTTTGGCTGTTAGTAGTTTTGTTGGGAGGGTGGTTCGTGTTTACGTGGGTTTCACGTCTTTGCATTAAAAGTCATGATGGTGGTGGTGTGACTGGTGTCCCATGAACTTTAAACCCCTTGTTTAATCGTAATCTACTATTAATCTGATTTGACATTGTAGCAATGTGAGTTAGGGTCATCATGACTTTTATCAGGAAAAAATGACCTTGTAATCAGCTAAGGAAATAATTATCAGGAATATAGTTTACCCACGAAAAATTACTCCGAAGCGTTATCTTTGAAACATTTTGCCTTGGTCCAAAAAAAAAAGAAAAGAAATAAAGAAATAGGGGACCCAAGAAATAGTTATCAGGAATATAGTAATTGGTTTTTTTTTTGAAACTGGTAGTAATTGATTTATGATCTCAGTTCTTTCAAACAAAAACTTACGTTTGCGTTTAGGTTTATGTTGTTCCTTAGTAAAATAACTTCTTACCTATCAAAAAAAACTTCTTAGGTATCAGTATGTAAAAGTTCGCTCGGTAGAATGTTTCAAACGCAAATTTTGCATTTACGCTAGGTTTATATTCTTAATTAGTAAAGCGAGATGTTCGTATAGGTTTACGTTCACTTTGTAAAATGTTACAAGGACAACGCTTTAGAGTAATTCTCGTGATTATTTTTTTTTTTGGTAGGAAAAGTAATTCTCGTGATTATTGCCTTGGTAAAATCTGCAAAACGCATGAAAAAAAAAACAATTTGAACTTTTTAAAAGTTTATGGTACGAGTCGTTGACAAATTAAACAGTTAGTGAAAAGCATGAAAAGAGCACACGTATCAGTTGATAAAACCATAAGTTTATATTTAGATATATCGTATTGGTCGCCGAGTTTTATGCAAAACTGTCTCTACTTCTTCTCTACAGTATTTTTGCATCATTATTTTATTATATTATGACAGGATATAAAGAGATTGGACTTCAACCTGAAATATTGCTTAACCTCATTTGTTTGAATCGCTTTGTCACGTCACCGAACCATGTTTTGGAATTTACATACCAGAAATATATTGGAAAAAAGTTTCCTAGCTACACGACGTTTACACTAATATGGTGGAAACCATCCGATATATTAGAATGTGTCAATAACTACACGAAGTTTATGTTAATACATGCCACATGTACGAAGTTTATGTTAATATGGTACCAACATCACAGTCGGGTTAAATTGATCTAAATTTAAGTTAGTGGGGTCAATCCGTAATTTATTAAGTTTAATAAATTTAATATTTTTTTCAAAAAACTGATTATTAAGATTAATAAACCTACTTTATTTCATTAATGAACTTAATGAACTTAATAAACTTAATAATTTATTGAATTTAATAAATTAATTAAAATTAATAATTTACTAATTTTATACATTTAATAAATTTGTTAAACTTATTAAAACTATTACACTTATTAAACTTAAAATTAATAAAACCAAAATTTATATATTTTAATAAGTTATTAAGTTTATTAAGTTAGGTTTTAAAATTTTATTAAGTTCAATAAATCATCAAGTTTATTATGTTTCTAAATTTATTAATTTTAGTAAATTTATGAAGTTTAATTAATTTATTATTTTTAATAAATTATTAAGGTTATTATTTTATTAAGTTTAATAAATTTAATAAGTTTAATAAGTTTAATAAGTTTAATAATTTTATTAATTTTAATAAATAATTAAGTTTATTAAGATTATTAATTTGATTAAGTTTTATAATTATTAATTTTATTATTTTTAAAAAATTATTCTGTTTATTAAATTTATTTAATTTAATAAATTATTAATTTTATTAATTTATTAAGTTTAATAATTTTATTAATATGTTTAATAAGTTTAATCATTTTAATAATTAAATTTATATATTTAATTTTCATAAATGATAAAGTTTATTAATTTTATTAATAGGTGTAATAAGTTTAATAATTTTAGTAAGATTTATAAACTTATTAAATTTGTTAAGTTTAGTAAATTATTAATTTTAATTAATTTATTAAATTTAATAAATCATTAAGTTTATGAATTTCTTAAGTTTATTAAGTTCATTAATAAAATCAAGTAGGTTTATTAATCTTAATAAATCAGTTTTTTGAAAAAATTATTAAATTTATTAGACTTAATAAATTACGGATTGACCCCATTAACTTAAATTTAGATCAATTTAACCCGACTGTGATGTTGGTACCATATTAACATAAACTTCGTACATGTGGCATGTATTAACATAAACTTCGTGTAGTTATTAATACATTCTAATACATCGGATGGTTTCCACCATATTAGTGTAAACGTCGTGTAGCTAGGAAACTTTTTTCCAAATATATTCTGTATGTTTGATCAAAAAAAAATATACCAGAAATATATTCTGTATGTACTGTTATACCACTAATCGACATAGCTACCACTAGTGACAAAATTTGAGGACGACGACATTACAAAACGATTCTTTTATCAACTTTTCAACTAAAATAAATAATGGGGGTCACTAGATTCATTCATTGTGGAACTCAAATAGTTCGCGGTTGTTGACATTCATAATAAATGACGAATAAAAGCAACATTTTTCACGTATGACCGCAAATACATAAAAATAAAATTATTATACGGTGTATCATGATTGAAGTGAATGGTTCGTATTAGAACAAGTGAAAAACAAAAAAATATTTTAATTGTTCAACTGGTGTTTGTTGATGCTACAAGAGTATCCAGCTATTTCACAAGCTTGAGAGACTTATATTGGTCTTAATTTCGACCGAAATCCTTGGTACAAAAGATTGCAATTAATTCATTTGAAACCCTAGGTGAGTCACTTCAATTTTAAAATTAAGTTTGGGATTTTTTTTTTCTGTTAGAACATCATTAACAATTTAACAGGAAAGCTCTTTTCCACATTCCCTAATTATAACAATAATATTGTAGTATGTTAAATAATCTAACTTTAAGTAAAAATTTAAATTGACCGTTTTTTTTTGCTAAACGATTTTCAATTAAAATTGACCGCTTGCTTAACACATTTAATATGAGTCTCTCATCAATCTTCCAAAGTTTTTCAACAGAAAAATGATTCTCATCTCACATCCTTTTTTCCGTTCTTTTTCTTTTCTATCATTCTATATGTTCCCCTTTTCAAATACTGAAAAACTAGATGAGAGACTACTCACTAAAGATGCTCATCAAAGATGCTACCGAGAGTTTGTCATTAAAAATCGAGAAACCTGAGAGCATTGAGCCAAGACTTGTTGTTTGATGGTGATTAACTTGAAAGGAAAAGCTGAAAAGTAATCAAGGTTCGAGTTCTGGTTACTGAATAATTAATATTTTGGTATCGCTAGAAACAGAGGACCGATACGTGACAACATATGATTAGTCTGAACTATTTTTGTGGGATCATAATACGATGTATAATTTTAAAAAAGAAACTTGAGAACATCATCTCCGATGTATTACACCATTTTAAACTTTAAAATAGTGTAATTCTAAAATGGAGTTGTGTCTAGTTCCAATCTATTATTCTATTTCTAATTTCAAAAAAAAAAAAATTCAAAAAGTTATTTTTTAGTTAATAATTATCATGAATACCTTCAGCTTATAAAACTTAACAATTTACCCAATTACTTTATGTTTACAAAACTTTATAAAAATATATTTTTGTTTAAAAAAATATTTTTAAAATACAATAAATCATAAAAATAAATAAGATGCCATATTTTGTTTAGTAATGAGCATTAGTATATTTTTCCACAAATAATCAACTAATGTATTTAGTAATGAACAATGAGATTCTTTATCTTTCATTTTCCTAAATCAAACAAGAAAATTATGAACTCTGACATTTTTATCTTCTGCAATTTCAATATCTACGGGTAAACCTTCTTTTCTAACTTCAATTTTACATTTTTCATCATATGCACTTTTCCTAATTCAAAAACAAAATTATTCATTAATAAAATAAATAAAATAAAGAAGAAAATAAAGTTTTATTTTGTAATTTAAATTTCGTACACTATCTAAATGTTTATGCATATATCAAGCTCAACAAGTAAAAAATTATCATACCGAAATGTTGACCCACAAGATAAACAAACTCATATAGTCCATTTGAGCAATACTTCATTGATCTTGGTAGTTCCGGAAACAATTTACTGGATCATTAAATCATTTATTTTATATTATATTTATTTAATATTATTTATGTTTAGTTTTGATTTTTATTAGTCTATGCATCTTTTATGTAAAATTATTTTGAAATACTTTTTGGAATATCATATTTTTCATGTTATTGTATTTTAAATTTTGTTTAAGTATAAAATAAAATAATTCAAGATTAAAAGGAATCTTATTATATAAAGCTTGGTTCTTCAAAGTTACTAATTAACATGATTGTGACATGTGTCAAACTTTTTTTAAGATTGTTACATGTGTCAAAATATGATATAATTGTTTTTAAAATATTTAAAAGAGATTAAGAAAAAGGAAATTTTACAAAAATAGTCTTTTAAAGTTCAATTTATGAATTAGTATTTTTAGAAAAGGAAATTTACAAAATTGCCTTTTTTATATTACATATTGTTAAAAATATTTGATAGTAATTTTAATTTTTTGATTGCGACATGTGTCAATAAATTTTTAAGATTGTGACATGTGTCAAGATATGATATAATTATTTTTTTAAAGGTTTGAAAAGAGATTAAGAAAAAGGAAAACTCTCATTACAAAAATAGTTTTTTAAAGTTATATTTTAGGATTTGGTGTTTTTTTTAAAAAGGAAAGTTACAAAATTAATATTTTTAGTATTTTATATTATATATTTTTAAATATATTTGATAGTAATTTTCATTTTTTTGTAAACAAGAAAATAATTGTAAAATCTATTCTAAACAAGAAAATAATAATGTAAAAATCTATTTTAAACAAGAAAATATTTTTCTTTTAAAAATTGTGATATGTGTAAAAACGATACAATTCTCTTTTCTTTATGATTTAAAAAGGTTTAGAAAATAAATCATTACAAAATAGTCTTTTATGGTTCTTTTTAAGATTTTATAAAAATTACTATTATATTGTTTTTTACAATAACATATTGTTATCTTAATTTTTTTTTTAAGCCTAAACAAAAAAAATAATTGTAATAAGCTATTTGAAAAATAACTATTTTTTAAAAAGTTGTTTTTATAATTTTGTTCTTAAATATTAAAGAAATGAAATTACAAAAGATAAATATTAATTTTCAAAGAAACAAATATTAAACAAAACCGAATTATAAAATCCAACAAGTACAATAAGTTATTTAATAAAAACTAACTATTAAATAAATAAGATTTCTTTTTTGAAGTCTAACTAAAGAAAATTATAGAAGTACTCTTATTAATTTCTTATAATTAACTAATTTTCCTTTTTAATATATAATTGTATGTTAAACAATTATGACAAAAAGCTACAAATATTTCACATCTATATTTAGTTTTAATTTCCACATATTGTTTTTACAAAACACAATAGTATTTATGTGAAATATATTACATGAGTATTTTCTTTAAATTTCTTTATACAACTCAATTTTTTTTATCATCGTTGTTACATCTTATGATGCTAACATTATTTTTTATTTATGAGGTGGTTGTTTTACATGAGTATCTGTAAATTTGATGAATATGTATTTATACATATAAGACAAATATATAATTAACTAAACATAACTTTTTTTTATAAAAACCAATTTATGTTTATAAAAATCTTAAAGAAAAACTAATTATAAAATAACTAATTTTCCTTTTCTAAAATTCTAAATAAAATAAAAATGTAAAATTAATTTTACATTTTTATAACTAACTAACTTTTATTTTAAATAATTTTGTTTTAAAAATTTATAAACCAAAAATAACTTCAAATATTTCACTTGATATTAGTGTAACATGTGTCGAAGTAAAAAATTAGATTGTGAATATATCAATAAAAATCTGTTATTACTTTAAAAATGTAAAAATATTAGTGATATTTAAAAAATAAATTTTGAAAATGGCAACTTTTAAAAATGGCAAAATAGTTAACATTAACTTAAAATAATTATTTCATAATAATTCTGTTTTTCTAAATCCTTGAAAAATATAATTGTAAATTATTATGTAATATTAATTTCTATTTGCGACGGATTGTTCTCAATTGGTGAAGATGGTTTCGGAACCAGAAGAATTGCCTGCTTTTGCAACTTATCTATCAGATATCGAGACTTTGAAAGGGAGTTTTCACAGCTCAGATATTATTTACGTCTCTCGCACGAAGAATCAGAAGGCCGACAGTCTCGCAAAATGTGCTAGGCAGCAACCGACCTTTGTCGTGCATATGGACGCAGAGTTACCAGTTTGGTTTACAGAGTCCTTTTGAGTCTGTAAAGTCGATGACAAAAAAAAAATATTAATTTCTTTTTCTAAAACCCCAAAACACTGTAAAATAATATTTGATAGTCGTTTTCCTTTTTTCGTAAAACAAAATCCTAAATAAAAGAGATTTGTATCATATTTTAAAGTCATAACCAAAAGACAATTGTAAAAACTTATTTGATAAAAATATTAATAGAGAATTTGATGATGAACATGATACTAAAAATTATTAATTTTTAAAAAGAAGTGTAAAATTAGTATTGATAGAAATTATAAAAGAGTAATTTTAAAATTATTTATTGGTAACTAGAAATAATTATTTTATAGCGATTTATTTATTTTTAAAATTCTAAAGAGAAGATAATTGTATAAGGTTATATAACAGTAAAGTAGTATTTAATATTTTTTTATTTTTTATTGTAAATAAAAGGATATTTATAAAATAGAAATTTTTTTCCTTTTTAAAAAAAAATATTCTAGCAAAATAAAATTTTAAAAACTATTTAATAAAACATTAGATTAGTACATAATAAAAGGTATAATGTTATCATTTAATTGATTGGCGTTATTCGACTTTCAATTTTCTTATTTTTCAGTCAATTTCTTATTTTGTATTGGGTTCAATTCAAAAATTTAGGTATAATGTTTTTTGCTAATCCAAATAGAAAGTTGATAACAATACATCTATATACGATTATTATAAAATATAAATTTTAACTTGAACTTATGTATGAAATTTTTTTTAGTTATAAAATAAATCTCACACAACATATGCAAATCAATCATAAGACTATACTAAAATGATTATTATTTTATGTTTTCTATTAAATTAAAACATCAAACAAAACCGTTGCAACGCAACGGGCTCATATCTAGTATACTAATAAAGTATCAGAATCAAAACATACAACAAATACATTTTTGTTATGTACCGATATATATGATCGACATATTCTATTTCATCATTATCTACTTCTAGAATATTTTATATTATAGAATTTTAAAAGACTATGTAATAGTAATTTTCCTTTTCTAAAATATATAGTGATTCAAAATATATCTACTAAAAATAATATTGAAGAAATAATTATAAATTTTATTTAATAGTGAAAAGTAATTATAAAAATTATTTAATAGTAATTTTTTAGAAACTTTCCTTTTTTAAAAGACTTTTCCTTTTTAAATTTCTATTAAATAATAAACAAAAGAGAATTATATCATATTTTTGACACATGTAATCATCTTAAAAATTTATTGACACATGTCACAATCATGTTAATTAGTAACTTTGAATAACCAAGCTTTATATAATAAGATCTCTAAATCTAATAAATCTAATAAGAAGTAGGATTGTAGTAATATTTTGATTCTATTTGGAAGTAACAAATAGAGTACTACATTAGAGATCCTCTTAAACGAAAAAAAGAAAGTATCATATGTATTGGTTTCCTGGTTTAATTTACTTGATTTTGGTTTAGTTTAAAATTCGGGTTAGGGAAAATAACGACCGTTTGGTGCAAACAACAGACATTCTACGAGGTGGACCCTACTTTTGTTCTTACATTGTCACTTTCAAATGCTCACTTTCTTCTTTTCTTTTTATCTGTCACGTAGATACTCTTCAACTTCTATAAACTCTACAAGATTCTCTCTCTCTTTCTCTACGAGAAGATCACACTTTTTATAACAGTCATGAGGAACTATAAGTTCAGATTTTCAGCTATGATCCCGAGTGAATGGTTCCACAAGCTCAAGAACTTGATCAAACCCAGAAAAAAACATACTCTTCCTCCTTCTTGTTCTTTAAACACTACCAAAAAGAAGAAACATTCTTCTGAGTCTAATAAGTCTCTTCCTCACTCTTCAAGCTCTTACTTCTCCTGTAGATCACATACTTCCTTGGAAGCTAAGATCCTTCGTAACTCACCAAGAAACTCTGTTCACGTGATAGAGAGCAAAAGAAAGACTGTTTACAAGCCTTCTCCTCCTTCCTCCTCTTCTTATGTATCTGCAGGGTTTAACAAGAAGAAGATCAACTTTCTTGTGAACCAAGATTCTTCTTCCTCTGCTTCTTCCAAAGTCATCGACATGAATAGCAGAGGATTCAAGAAGAGAATGTTCAAAGAGATGAAGGTGTTTGACACAACGGATAAAGCTTGTCCTGTAAGTAACCGAACCAAGGCATCGCGTAATCCCCATCATCTATCAGTGAAGATCAACAATAGAGAAGATGCACGTAGAAACCAAAAGAAACATCAGAGAACATCAGGAAGAAGATCAGCATCAAACTCTCCTCGGATAAAAATCAAAGTGAGTTCTCCTAGAGTGCAAGTCTCAGCGCGTAGAAGCAAATCGAGATCGCAGAGCAAACAAGTTCTTGAAAGTTTTGCAGTGATCAAGAGCTCTCTTGATCCGAAGAAAGATTTTAGAGAATCAATGGTGGAGATGATAGAAGAGAACAACATCAGAGCTTCACAAGACTTTAGGGAACTGCTAGCATGTTACCTTTCATTGAATCCTAAGGAGTATCATGATCTTATCCTTAAAGTTTTCGTTCAAGTTTGGCTTGAAGTCATAAACTCCAAAGTTGCGTCCAAGTAAAAACCTGTATCTGTTGTTAGCTATAAATAATTATCTGTTAAAAATAGTTGGTTCTTATTAAAGAGTGTTTTATCTTGTGTGGACATTATCTTTGCAAGACCAGTTTTTGTGTTTTGCCTGTTTAATGTAATAAAGACTAGACCGATCGCTCGCTTTCTTGTCTATGGTTGTGATGTGATGTGTGAGCATAATGAACATACACATTCAATAATTGAGCATTTTAACCAAACCAGCAGCAAATCCCAAATCTCACGAGTCTCACCAAAACAGAAAGTTTGATTAAAACAGAACAAAGGAAAAAATCAGAAAGGAGTAACTAACTGTAATAAGATTAAACTTGGGATTATATTTGGATTATGTTTAGACATAGTTATGATTTTTTTTTTCAAAATTGTAGAGAAATGGCAAGTCACAATTCCCCTAAAGCCAAGAGTGTAGTGACAAGAAGCACACGGGGACAAGTCAGAAAGCCATCGAGTACCGAGTAGCGATGGGTTCCTGTCCTAATGATAAACAAAGCAAGAAACACGAAAATGGAACCTGAAGAAGAGATAATCGCTAGAGAGAGAAAGAAACACTGACACAAGAAAGGATATGATTAAAGAGGAAAAACACAGAGAGTTTCAAAACCTATAGGTATTGTTGCGATGAAAAAGAAGATGGAGGAGGGAGGACCACTGTGTTGCTGTTGCTGTTTCCCAGTGCCCATCTCCTCCTACCTCTCAATACAGTTGGTACGGTATGGCCTTTATTTTTTGAGGAATTCGTTAACCACAAACAATAACGTTTAATAGATATTTGCATCTGCTAATAGGTCTTTTGCATTGGATTCAAGTAAGGATAATTTTTGTTAGGTTTAGCCAAGCGAATAAAAACCGAAATGAACTGCCCTTATACTGATCAAGGAACCTAGTTTACTTAAACAAGCAGAGTCACCGTCACTCACTAGATATTATCATCATCACATGTACAAAACTTTCAAGGGTTGAAAGACAAAAAGCGACAAAATGTTACCCAGTTCTTTTTACATTCCATAGATGTCACAACACATCTTTGTTCAGCATTTTGTTAATCGTCTACGCAGAAAAGGTCTGATGTCTTCTTCAGGTTCCTATAAGCCAAAGACCAAAAAGATTTTAAGGAAATGTAAAAGTAATGAGAAAGACATGTGCGAATGGGCATATACAAAAAGTAAACAAGGACACGATCATCAGCTATTGAAACACCAATCCCCCTAAGCTCATAGGCTTAACTAACCTATCAAAAAGTTAGATTGCCATGCCTTTTGTTAATATTACAATCAACTAATCACATGAATGGTCAAACACATGGAGCCATATAAACCCATTCCTGCACATTCAAATTGCCCCTTTACAGCATGAGCAGCGTGACCACATGGTTAAGTACTGAAGTTGACAGAATTTTTATGAGAATCCAGAGATCATATTTACTATTAAGCAGCACTATACATTTTCTCACATGTCCACAAGTCGAATTGAGATGCTATTTTCTCTTCCATACGTCACCAGTGTGACGATAATACCTTAGACTATGTATATGAGTCACTCACCTACTCAAGGATGGTGCTCTTGACGCCTCATCTCAACTCGAAATTTATCTTTGATATCACCCTGTGAGATAATGTGTTTACCATTACAAACGTGGTAACATCAAAACTCTAGGAGTAACGAATAAAGAGCATAGAGATAAATGAAGCTGCGTACATTAGTTCTGCGCACTAGAATTGGACACTCATCTTTGATCCGCTTCCAGTCTGCACCATACCTGAAAATCACAGAAGGGTATAGAAAATCAACATTAATGCATAAAAGATGTTCAATCTAAAATCTAAGAGAACTTTCAGGTTTCAAGTACTTTTCATAGCCTTTCATTACGGCCAGCGTTTCTGCAGTACTCCAAGGAATTTTCGTCCTTCTACCACCACCACCTTGGTTTCTTTTCCATGGAGACACGACAACCCTTTCGCCTCTTACTTCACCCTCATCGCCCGTTTCTCCATCAGAATCATCAATTGAGTCTTTCCACTAAACATACAAAACAAACAAAATGTGAAAAGAAAAAAAAAACTCGATCGAACAAAACAAGTCCCACATTATCTTGTAGCATGACAAGCACATTATGTTAGCTCCACTTAGTGTGACTTGGGTGTTCCATCATACTTGCTATTTAAACACAAGGAGACCTAAAAGACAATAATAGCATATATGATCTGATGAAAGCAATAAACATGAACAAACTCCACCTCGTAAGTCTCTGCTGTGGTTCTTCGCTCCATCAAGCTAAGTTTGTCTGATGCAGCAGGATCAGCAACATCATTTTCATGTTGTACAATCGAAGTAACGTTTAAGTTTGAAGGTCCTCCTACTTCTGCCAAGGCATCCATCAGATCGTTTTTAGAACCTCTCAGCTTCTCGAGCGCCTTCTCAACAACTGCAGAGGAAATGTTCTTCATTCCACGAGGTGGAGATTCAGCTTCTACCACACCACAAGTTATTTCCTCATCAATATCTGAAGAGAGCGTCCCTATAACAAAACATTGTCCAAAAAAAACGATCAAAACTTTTATCCAATTCTAGAAAGCGAAAGGTTTCAAGAAAGTGTAAGACCTTCTTCGTCTTCCTCCATTGGCTCTGTATCTATTGTTTCTTCGCTACACTCTTCCGAATCATCCACGTCACCATCTCTCTCACCATAGTCATACTCAATCTCCGGATGCAAATCAGAAACAACCTTCCTCAGAGAATCCAAAGCTTTCTCTCTAGTATTCTCATCCATCAAAGCCTCACAAGCCTCTTCGTCACCGTAAGCAGTCCACAACTTTTTACAGCTGTTCAAGAGGTCGCGAGTGACCAAACAACTGACCTTATCGCACAGAGGCATAACCCTACGGAGCCAAATCGATCGAATCGCTTCGGCGTAAGCTTCTTTCGCGTCGTTCTCGTCGGTGAGAGACCTCACTGTACACTCCACGGCGACTTGACAGTAGGATTCCTTCACTGATTCGGGGACTTTAGAGCCTTCTTTGTGAAGAATCTCCACTAGATTCTCTAACCGCTCGAGATTCTTCTCCTCCACGAGTCCTTCCTCGATCTCCATGAAAATGCCTTCGAGGATGGCTTCCTTCCACTGCGATAGTGCCATCGTTGCCGATTCGAATCAAACGACGATATGCTTCTTCTCCCGAGGGTTTAAAGGCGACGGCGATGAAGTCCTTTTTTTTTTGCTAAAACAACAACACGTGCGGTTTCTGTAGCATGAAACAGCGTACATGCCACAAATCTCAGAGGCGGAGACGAAGCGTTTTTCTTTTTTTGCTATTTTCGTTCCTTAAAAACAACAACGTGTGTCGTTCTTATAGAATGAACCGGCTTACATGCTAATTCTCTACGGAGAGAACGGCAAGATATCACGATTTTAACAAATATATCTCTTTGTTTTTAGCAACTTTACCCCTAATTCTTTAAATATTTTCAATAATGCGCCACTATAAATGTTATCTCCATATCCGCCCCTGGAGGCAGCGAGACCTAAAGAATATACTTTTGCAGCAGCAGCAGTGCCTTTTCACGAGTCCGCTATCTTCTCGGAACGAGAACAATGTCTGGGATAACGAAAGCCGTTTCGAGGTTGGACAATGCAGTCGTGAAGTCACCCAACGACCGGAGGTTATACAGAGTGATTGAGCTGGAGAACGGATTGTGTGCTCTGCTAATTCACGATCCAGATATTTATCCCGAAGGATATGCGGCGGATGGGCAGAACACCGACGCCGATCAAATGGATGAAGATGATGAGGACGGAGAGGAGGAAGAAGAAGATAGTGACGGGAGCTATGAAGATGACGAGGAAGACGGGGAAGGAGATGATATGGATGAGGATGAGGATGAAGTGAAAGAGAAAGGAGATCATCAAACCAAAAAGGTTTTTCGATTTAAGATAATATTATTGTCAACTGGTTTCTTACTCTTTTTATCAGAATTGATTTTTTTAAAGTCCCTTTTGTGTTCTACTGTGCGTTTCAGGCAGCTGCAGCTATGTGTGTTGCAATGGGCAGCTTCTTGGATCCTCCCGAGGCGCAAGGCCTCGCTCACTTTCTTGGTATTTTCATCTTTCTGTGAGTTTTCAATTTCACTTCTTTTGTTTTTTTTACTGTTGATTCACTCAAATGTTAATTGTTTTGTGCAGAACACATGCTTTTTATGGGTAGCACCGAGTTCCCCGATGAGAATGAAGTAAGCATTGCATTGTATTCTACGTTTGCAATGGTTTTGCACTACTTTTAGATTTTTATATGAATGAAAAATGAATTCCGTTTGTCTTATCTTTGAATTAAGAAACCAACCCAATTAGCTTGATTGTATATACTGAGATTTTTATATAGAGTTTGGATAATGGATGATGGTTAGATCTTTTCTGTGTTTAGTACTGACTTTGTTTTGTTAGCGTGATGTATCTTTGAAAAATATGGTTTTGACTTTGATTTGCTTGTAGTATGATAGCTACTTGTCTAAGCATGGAGGAGCCTCTAACGCGTACACTGAAATGGAGCATACGTGCTACCACTTTGAAGTCAAAAGAGAATTCCTTCAAGGTGCCTTGAAAAGGTACTAAATTTTGTTGTGCTGCCACTTCACTGTCTTTGTAAATGCCAACCGCTGTAAATTTACCAAGGCAGGCGATATATGTGTTGTCGGTATGCAAGCCTAGAGTCTGCCATCACTGTTCTTTGGAACACTCATTTGACCTTTGTTTGTTCTGTTGTTATTAGGTTCTCTCAGTTTTTTGTTGCACCGCTCATGAAGACTGAAGCCATGGAACGAGAAGTCCTTGCTGTTGATTCAGGTGTGTCCTGTTAACCATACCCTCAGTCAGTTTGTTAGAAACTATCGAAAGATTCATCTTCAATCAACATTCAGATAAATTAACCTCTTATGTAGTTAAAATTGTCTTGCTAACAAGATCCAAATTTATAGAATTTAACCAGGCCCTCCAAAATGATGCATGTCGTCTGCAACAATTTCAGTGCTATACTTCTGCAAAGGGTCATCCTTTTAATAGGTTCTCATGGGGTAAGGTCATCTTGGTGTACTTTTCTTGCCACAGTAAAGTTATTAATGAAATAAGTTAATACTAATATTTTCTTCGTCTGCTTTGTAAGGTAACAAGAAGAGCTTGTGTGGTGCAATTGAAAACGGGGTTGATCTACGGGAATGCATCGTGAAATTATACAAGGAATATTACCACGGTGGATTGATGAAACTCGTTGTCATTGGAGGAGGTAAAAGTTTAGGTTTATGATGTGTTTGGCTCTAATTCTTGGAAAAACTTTATTTCCATTCCTAGATATTGGCTTGTTTGCTGTCTGATTATTGTATTTATGGTTACCTATAAAATCTTGCAGAATCTCTCGATATGCTTGAAAGTTGGGTTGTAGAACTATTTGGCGATGTCAAAAATGGATCCAAAATTAGGCCAACTCTGGAAGCAAAAGGTCCTATTTGGGAAGGCGGCAAATTATATCGCCTAGAAGCGGTAAAAGATGTTCATATTCTTGATTTGACATGGACTCTCCCGCCTCTTCGCCATGCCTATGTGAAGAAGCCGGAGGACTATCTAGCACATCTATTAGGACATGGTAAGAAATGACATCCATTTTTATCTTTTGTATATAGTTTTCTTAAAGTGTGATTGTACATGCATTCATGTAAACTGCATTTTGAAGAATGTTGTTTTTACAATTCTCTTTTTTAGAGGGTAGAGGAAGTCTTCATTCATTCCTTAAAGGTAAGGGCTGGGCAACCTCGCTGTCTGCTGGTGTTGGAGATGATGGAATCAACCGCTCGTCTCTGGCCTATGTTTTCGTAATGTCCATACATCTCACTGACTCTGGTTTAGAGAAGGTATAATAAGCTTAACGCAGTAGTTGATAAAATCGCTATCAATTTAATATATAGATTTATAAACTGTCGTTCGGCTCCTTTTTTTATTTTCATTATGTTAATCATTCTCATTGGATCTTATGACAACTTCTATTAACAGATTTATGACATCATTGGTTACATCTATCAATATCTCAAGTTATTGCGTGATGTTTCACCACAAGAATGGATATTCAAGGAACTCCAAGATATTGGAAACATGGACTTTAGATATGCTGAGGAGCAGGCTGCAGATGATTATGCTACTGAGCTCTCAGGTTTGTATTGTACTTACATGGTCTTTCGTCTAGTTTTTAAAGCGTTGGTTAGCTTATTATGCTGGCATGTTAAGCTTATATAATTTCAGAATTTATGCATTTATGTATACTTAAATAAAGTTAATCATCATGGGTTTTCATAACTAACCATTGAGAGTGTTATTGTACAGAGAATATGCTTGCATATCCGGTAGAGCACATTATTTATGGTGATTATGTATACCAGACATGGGATCCAAAAATGATAGAAGATCTCATGGGTTTCTTCACACCAAAAAACATGAGGATTGATGTTGTTTCGAAATCCATCAAGTCAGAAGGTACTTTAGAAATTTATTATGTAATTTTTGGATTGCATGTTTATGTTCTTACCATCTTCCTTTTGAATCTTCCTTCTTTCAGAGTTCCAAACTGAGCCTTGGTTCGGTTCTCGTTTCATAGTAGAAGATGTTCCATCGTCTTTGATGGAAACATGGAGCAATCCTTCAGAAGTAGATAACTCTTTGCATCTTCCTTCAAAAAACCAGTTCATCCCTTGTGATTTTTCCATCCGAGCCATTAGTTCTGATGTGGATCCCAAAAGTCAGTCTCCTCCTAGGTGTATAATTGATGAACCGTTAATGAAGTTCTGGTACAAGCTTGACGAAACGTTTAAGGTTCCCCGTGCAAATACATACTTCCGCATAAATCTGAAGGGGGCATATGACAGTGTGAAGAATTGCCTTTTGACGGAATTATTTATCAACCTTCTGAAAGACGAGCTAAATGAGATCGTATACCAGGCAAGTAACCACCTCCTAGGACCTAGGAAGATCTTTTTAGATGTTATTGTTTTTGTATTAACATGAATATCTGGGTTTTTTGCAGGCCAGTATAGCAAAACTTGAAACGTCTTTATCTATGTATGGTGATAAACTAGAGCTTAAAGTATACGGCTTTAATGAAAAAATTCCAGCTCTCTTATCAAAAATCTTATCCATAGCTAAATCATTCATGCCAAAGCTTGACCGGTTTAAGGTATGTATCTATAATTGTCATACTCTGTATTCTCATAAAATCAATCTTGAACTTCTTTTTTTGTGTCAATTTTCTTTTCATTATTATTTTTTGATCCGACTACCTTCTCTTTCTGACATTGCAGGTCATCAAAGAAAACATGGAGAGAGGGTTTAGAAATACGAATATGAAGCCTTTGAATCATTCCACATACTTGAGACTGCAACTCTTGTGTAAACGAATCTATGACAGCGACGAGAAGTTGTGTGTACTAAATGATTTGTCTCTCACTGATCTCAACACCTTTATACCTGTAGTCCGCTCTCAGGTAACATTCTGCCATCAACCACAGTTAATGTGATTCCTCTTTTTGTTCTCTGGTTTTGTTTAAATCAGGCAAAGGGTAGATAAAACTTCCGGTATGTTTGCAGATATATATTGAGGCTCTGTGTCATGGTAATTTGTCGGAAGACGAAGCAGTAAACATATCAAAAATATTCAAAAACAATTTGACAGTTGAACCGCTCCCAGTCAAATGTAGACATGGAGAGCAGATAACGTCTTTTCCACGGAGTGCCAAACTTGTAAGAGATGTCAACGTGAAGAACAAGTCTGAAACAAACTCAGTAGTCGAGGTAAAAAGACAAATATCTGTCCTTGTGATGAGAGTCAGCCAAGCAGAAGCTATAGTAGGTTTCTCGGATATAGACACGGTTATGAATTTGAACATGAAATCCTGTTTTGCAGCTTTACTATCAAATCGAGCCTGAGGAAGCTCAGTCAACAAGAATGAAAGCTATGCTGGATCTCTTTCACGAAATCATAGAAGAGCCATTGTTCAATCAGTTGAGGTTAGTCATCATCACATGTTTCTCTAGCTTGCTTAATTGATCAGATCGTACTAATGCAATTTTGGTTACAGGACAAAGGAGCAGCTTGGTTACGTTGTCGAGTGCGGCCCTCGCTTAACTTACCGTGTCCACGGTTTCTGTTTCTGTGTTCAATCTTCTAAGTACAATCCAGTTCATTTGCTCGGGAGAGTCGACAGTTTCATAAAAGACATCGAAGCTCTGCTGGTAAGTTTGGAATCAAAACGAAAATAAAGAGCATTGTTCATTCATTTCTCAACGCAATCCTCAAATATTGACATTACAGGAACAACTCGATGAAGAGTCCTTTGGAGATTATAGAAGCGGTATGATTGCTAAATTGCTGGAAAAGGATCCCTCTCTTTTGTCTGAGACAAATGAGTTATGGAGTCAGATTGTCGACAAAAGGTAAAGAAAGGATCTCAATGAGTTGCTTGGTTCCATATCAATGACTCAAAAAAAAAAAAAACTTGAGTAAAAAAAAAATCACTCTGACACAGGTACATGTTTGATTACTCCCACAAAGAAGCAGAAGAACTAAGAAGCATAGAGAAGAAAGATGTGATCAAGTGGTACAAAGCCTATTTCAAAGAATCATCGCCAAAATGTCGTAAGCTTGCGGTTAGGGTTTGGGGATGCAATACCAATATGAAGGAAACTCAAACAGATCCCAAGTCTGTGCAGCAAGTCATCACAGACGCTGTGACTTTCAAGTCAACCTCTCAGTTTTACCCAAGCCTCTGCTAGTGAGAAAACTATACTTACTACATACTTCATTTTCCCTTTGACATTCTTTTCATTAACTCAATTTTCTTTATATTTTGGTCGGGAAAAATCATGTTTTGTTATATTATTTGAGGATATTCATTTAAATTATGTTTCCTTGGTTGTAGAACCGTAATAAGCTATATAAGCACTAGATTATAAGTATTTCTGAGACCCAATTAGGTCTGAATATTTTGGGTATCAGTTCGATTAGAGTATTTCAATTTCAGATAATTTAAGTAGGGAGCTAGAGGATCAGGGACGGACGCATATTGTGTGATTCATGGGGTCTTACCCCAACTAAAATTTAATTTCTTGAAGTAACTAGTACAAATTACTAAATTTTAGACGCCCAAGATTTTAAAGAAATAGATTCCCTACATTTCAGGAAAACTAATTTTTCAAATAACTATTATTCTAAAACTAATAACCAAAATCCAAATTTTCTTGGTTTTTTCTAATTTACTATGGATTTTTGATCTTTTCTGTTTTTCTTTTAAATTAATTTTTTTGCTACATTTACGTACTGACATAAGAAACAATAAATAAAAATGCCAACTACTATAAACAAATAAGTTTTAGCAAAAAAAAATGTTTAACATATATAATAAAAAGTAATTTCTATTAAAACATTCTCTTAAATTTGTCATTAAAGTTGAATTAGTTAGTTAAACTTATTTTTACGTAAAATTTGCATGTTTTGTTATTAAAATATTGTGATATATTCTTTTAGTAATTTTAAGTTTGTTAATAAAACAAATTAAGTTATAAGTTAATTTAAAAAAAATTAAAAAAAAAACAGAAAACTAAAACGAATCAGTTCAAATTTTAGAAAAAAAACAGAAAAAATAAAAGAAAAAGATACAATTCAGAACTCTACATTTTTGTTTAAATAAAACTTAGATTTTTGTTATTAATAGAATATATTAGAATTAAAAACTTAAAAATAATCATTTAAGTTTTTCTAAAAGCTAAAACTACAATAAAATCAAAATAAAAAATATAAATTATTGATTTTAAAAATAAAATCAGAAGCCAAAATCATCATTCATGTGTTTTTTAAAAACTAAAATCTACTGTAAAATCAAGAATCAAAAACTAAAACTCAAAATCCAAAAACTAAAAACTAAAATCCAGAAATCAAAAACTAAAATCTAGAAACCATCCAAACAATCATCACCTAAGTTCAATGAAAGGGCCTCCAACTCCTTCCAAATTTATTATAGTACCGTACCCCCAGCTCCAAGTGTTCCTAAATCCTCTCCTATAGAGGATCATTAGACATATTTTGAATTCGCATCTGGTAATTTTTTATTCGGTTCGGTTCGAATAGAAAAACTAGGAATTGGAAAATACCCTAAAAATACTCGGTTCTCGTTTGGTTTCAGTTTCGGTTTGGTTATTTCGGATACTTCGAATAAAATATCAGATATTTTGAGTAAAAGATAATAATTTGGATGATTTAGATAAAGAAATCGTAGATATTTTGTAATATTATTTAAAAATTTCAGATAAAAATTTCTTGATTTTTTTGAATAGTTTTGCTTCTTTGGAATAACTAGGTGGGTTGCCCGTATTTGCGGGCACGATTTTCTTACGAATATTTATTACTTTATATATTTTATTAAAATATGTATGTTTATTATTGTATTAAATTTTTGAAAACACTAACATATTAAAAATATTTTTGATTTTCAAATCTTATACTTTTAATCATTTTTTGTACACTTATTTTTTACTTATTTTTTACTTATATTTTGCTCATATTTTTCATTTCTTTTCCATTATTTATATTTTTCATTACATATATTTTTCTCATCTATACTATTTAAACATAAACAATAAAAAAAATTACTTACAAAAAATAATAATTGGATCCATATATTTATTGTTAGATTGAAATAAAAATAATCTATATTTTTATTAAAATAATATGATTAATATAAGTTAATTTTATTTTAATATATATTTTTAGATTTTGGATCATTATTATTAATATTAGTTTTAATAATTTATCTGATCAAAACAATTAAAATTCGTTTTTTATTTTGTGGTTAATTTATGTTTTATTCATTAGGGGTATAAATGATATTGACCACTCTAAATTTTTTATTTTACAATATATTTGTAGATTTTGGATAATTCTTATCATTATTAATTTTATTTACTTATGTAATCAAAAAAAAATTCTTTTTATTTTGTAGGTAATTTGTGTATTTATCCATTAAGTATATAAAAACATTAATCACTCTAATTTTTTATTTTAAATATATTTTTAAATTTTGGATAATTCTTATCATTATTAATTTTAAAGAGTAACCTAGTCATAAAACTAAAATTCGTTTTTACTTATCGAAAATTTGTATGTTTATTCATTAGAAAGTTAGAGCGGTTAATATCGTTTATACTTTAATAGATTTTAAAATTACATATATATCTATCTTATTAAATCAGAAACATTACAACTTCTTCTATGTAGATTTTAAAGGTGGACCTCATATATTTAAATTAAATGTCTCATTCCTTATACATAATACGTACCATAGTCTAATTTTGCATTGATGTATTTCCTTAAATACAATTCCTTTTTTGTCCATATTCCATATATAGTTTCACATTTATTACATGTCGATTTAAATAAGATAGATACTAAAAATACTAAATATTAATCTTACTAGAATTACCCTATACAATTCATTTTAAATTGATCAGTATACTTCATTGGCCATATTGATTTTATTAGTACGAATAACATTAGGTAGATAAATCATAGACACATACATAAAGATTTGACTATTTTTTAACTACCTTGGGCCTAATCTACTTTCTAAAACAAATAACACATAGCTTTATATATTGTAAAGAATATAGTAATATTGTATAGTATTATACTTATACAATAATACTAAAAACAAACCAAACTGAAATATAATATATATCGAAAATGCTTTGAACAATTACAGACAAAATATATTAGACCTCAGTGATAAAATTCAATTTCAAAATTATGTAATAGTTATTTTAAAAAATTAGACTTCGTAATGTACAAAAACATAATTTTTATATCAAATTTTGTGTTACAATAAAAAGACATAACTCGCGCTTGCAAAATATTATTTTTACATACGAAAGACAGTTTTGGTATTGTTCTTTAAACAGAAAATTGAATTATACAAACTCGATACTACATAAAACTAAACAATACAGAATACATTTAAAAAATAAAACATGTACGAGTGCGCATGCCCTTTGCGAAAATCGTAGATATGTTTATATAATATATAAATACATTATATTACACATATTTTCATATAAATAATACCCCAATGTAAGTTTTGTATGATAAATATTGAAAATACAAAATATAGCACTATATATTTAAAATAATATATAAAAATCTACTTTACATTATCATAAATTTTAAAAATCAAATTTAGTAATTAAACACATTGCTTATTTAAACACATTAGTACACATTGTTATTTATCAAAATTTTATATTAACTAGGTGATTTTCCCGTGCTCATGCACGGATATAAATATTTATCAATTTTCCCGTGCTCATGTCTTCTGTGATTATGGTTATATTAAAAAATTACACAAACATAAAAACACTGAATTTAAAAGCAAATTTAATATTAAAAAAACATACAATTTTATTTACCTCGTTAAAGTATATAGTGTCATTTTAAATATTTTATAAGTATTTGATCAAAAATATGTTTATTGTTAACCTTTATTTCTCGTTATATCTCTTAAAAATAAGCAGAAAAAATTGTGATTGCATCTGAGAAATCATATGATATAAGTAAAGTATAATTTATAGATATTTTTTGTTGTAGTTGAAAGATATTATAGTAACCAAAATATAGGAAATATAAATAGCATTTCAATAATACTAACTATAAATGATTTTAGTCAATATATCAGTTTATGTTACTTAATTATTTTATGTAATCATCTAAAAAATAGATAGATATATAAAAATTATTTCTGTTACTTTGAAAAATATAAAAAAAGTATTTTATTAGTATATTTTATGTTATTTTAAAAATATATTTAATACAATATTACTATTTTGTGAACTTTCCTTTTTAATGATAGCATATTATTTATTCATATATTTTCGTTTCTAAATTCAATTTATAGCCTTTATAAATATTTCCTTTTTTATTATATATTTTATTTGTAAAATTTTACAAGAGGAATTTAAATAAAAAATCAATTATAGTATTTAAATATTCTATTTTTGATTTATTAAGGGTATCAATGTAATCAACCACCGTGAGAGTTAACGTGAGCGCGACACATAGGAAACTGACTTCTCAAATAATATTATAGAGATACACTTGCAATCATGTATAATATTTAGTACAAATAAAGCCCTGTTCGTTTGGTTGCCGCCGGTTTCAGCGTCAGCGTCGGCGTCGGCGTCGGCGGCTACGTCAAACTCGTTTATCTGATGTTCGTTTGGTTGCCGCCGACGCTGACGCTGACGCCGACGCCGACGCCGACGCCGACGCTGATTGTTGTTCGTTTCGAAGACGCAGGAAGTTGACGCTGACGCCGACGCCGACGCATGAAGCAGAATTAAGTGTTGTTCGTTTGATAGACGCTACGGCTATTATCATTTTATTCATATTTTATTTTTAAAAATTTGTAACATTTGTCTTTTAAGTAAATAAAATATAGTTTAAATATATTTACATCCATAAAAATATTATGTTTACTTGGTAATATTTTTTTGGTCAAATATACAAATATAACAATATTTTTGTCATAAAACTAAATCATACATTTAATTTTCGAAATTAGCACTTCAAACAAATAAGGCAAATATGTATTAAAGATAAAAGAAATATGAAATTAAGTTGATTGATAAAAAAATATTACAGCAAGTCTTAAATAACTATAACATATAAATAATAATCAAAGTTATAATAAAAAAAAATTTAAATGATGTTCGTTTGATAAACGCTGCGGTAATTTTTATTTATTCATATTTTGTTTTTAAAAATTTGTAAAATTGTATTTTAAATAAATAAAATATAATTTAAATATATTTACATCGTAAAAATATTATGTTTACTTGGTAATAAAATTTTGGTCAAATATAACATTATTTTTAACATGCTTTTCTTTTTAGTTTTTTTTTTGTTTAACTTTTGAAAGAGTAGCATAGAAATATGTTTAAAAGAATTAATACATAGTGATTGCTGGAAGATCAACGAGTCGAGTGCTCAGGTACTCTTAATGAGGGAAAAAGTGATCTAGCATACTCTCATGTAATCTGCCATACTCTTATTTGTTTTCATACTCTTCAACCCGATGGTGAAAGTCGAAAGTGCCCCTCTCTACTTGACCAATGAAAACCCTCTCTACTTGACCAATAAAAACGCTCCTTTACTTCACCAATAAAAAAAAAGCGCGGTTTATCTCTCTCTCTCCTGTCCAGGTGAATTTTCTCATTTTCTTAATTAGTTTTAATTTTTCTCTCTCCTCCCTAATTCGAGTCTCTCTCTCGACGGACGATTGACGAAGAAAGGGAATGAAAGCTAGAGCGATCATTGAGTGAGTTTCGATTGTAAAGGAGATTGCGGCTCGCTTGGGTGCTGAAATTGACCCCCAACCCAGGTCAGATAAAGTTCAGGTGAAGCATTGTCTTTCTCTGTATCGAATGAATGAAGTCAATGCGGCTCGTTAGGTTGGGATTTTTAGACAGTAGATTTCGAATATATGGGTCTTTGTGTTGTCAATTGAGAGCTGTATGGTGTGTTTGTTATGGAATTGGATTATGAACAAGAAATGTCGGGAATCAAAACTGAAATCCGGAATGAAAAGGGTGAAACTAGTAGACTATAAAAGTGTAAATAGGTGAAACTTTACTGTTGAGAAAAAGTGTAAACAAGTATAAATTAGTAGGACTATAATAGCAAAACTGTATAAGTAAGATTAACTTCAATTGTATACTTTTTATTTGGTACAACAGATAATGGGTTATTCTTCTACAAACATACACTTTGACTATGATGGACAATATGCGAAATCAGGAGATGATTATGAATGGATTCCAAGCGATGGTCGTTTGTATGGTATATCCTTTAAGACATCATCATTGGATGAGATCACTTATTCCTGTTTGAAGGAGAGGATATGCAAGAAGAAGAGGATATATCCGTGTTTAAAGAGGATGAATCTGAGTTACATTCCACTGGTAGTAGAACCTAAGAGGCAATCATATATTTTGGATGATGAAGATGTGTATGTGTATCTGACATCAGTGGATAAAGAGGGAAGAAGAAGTATTTTGCATGTAGAGGTCATCGAAGAAATGGAGCAACAATCAGTAGTTGAGAAAGAAAGCTCATATGGTGGGAACTATAGTGAGCTTGCGAGTGGATTACCCGAAGTTGAAGGTAATCCGGGTGCACTCACTCTAGTTCTTCGCATTGAAGAAGCAGAACGATATCTGCCGGGGGCTGAACGGGTGGAGAATGTTGTTATAAATGGAAAAGCCGAGGAAAGGGGCATTAATGTTGTTAATGGAGAAGCCGAGGAAAGGGGCATTAATGTTGTTAATGGAGAAGCCGAGGAAAGGGGTATTAATGTTGTTAATGGAAAAGCCGAGGAAAGGGGCATTAATGTTGTTAATAGAGAAGCCGGGGAAGGGGGCGTGGACAGTGAGGGCGACGTGGATAACTCTATGGGTGTTCGTCCTAGTTCGTACTATGTTGAGCTCCCACGTGTTGGAAAAGAAAAACCAGTGGTTAAAGAGTGGGAAGATGGTTTGGGTCTTCAGTTGTTTCAAGAATTTGAGAGTAAAGAAGCTGTGAAAGATATTATTGATAGAGCATCACAAGAGAACTGTTTCGGAATCAGTATTTGCAACTCGGACAGGGGTCAATATGTGGTAAAATGTCGGGGAGCAGATGAAGGTTGTAAATGGAGTGTGAGAGCAACAAAGATAGATAAATCTGAAGCGTTCTCGATTAGAACATACAGGAATATGCATTCATGCTCTCGCGTAACTTCAAGTACTGGAAAGAAAAGGAAAGTTACACCAAGATGTGTTGCAGCTACAGTGCACAAGGATTATCCGGGACTATATGAGACACCAGCAGCGAAAATCCTGGTCGGTCTGGTGCAAAGGAAACTGGGTGTGGAAGTGTCGTATACGACATGTTTGAGAGGAAAAAAACAAGCTGTTGCGGATATTCGTGGTGATCCGGAGAAGGGATATATAATATTGCCTGCTTATTTGTATATGTTAGAGAAGGCGAACCCGGATACAAAAACAAGTTTGGTAGTGGATAAAAACAACCGGTTCAGATACCTATTTGTTGCGTTGGGAGCCTCCATTGAAGGGTTTGAATACATGAGGAAAGTCATCACTGTGGATGCAACTTTCCTGAAGACTGTTGAAGGTGGTTGTTTAATTATTGCCACGGCTCAGGATCCAAACCTTCACCATTATCCAATAGCTTTTGCTGTGGTTGATGGGGAGAAAAACGAAAGCTGGAAGTGGTTTTTCACGACGCTGAAAAATGTTATACCGGATTCGACGTAATTGGTGTTTGTTTCAGACAGAAATCCAAGTCTGATAAAAGCTGTTGGTGAAGTGTATCCGATGTCTAAACATGGGTATTGTATCTGGCATCTATCGCACAATGTGAAAGCTCATGTCAATCAAGGCAGGGACGAGGTTGCACTACAATTCCGAAAAGTTGCATGTCTTTATTCAGAGCATGAGTTTAAAAAGCAGTATGACGATTTTAGGGAGAGGTATCCATCGTGTACTAGGTATCTTGATAAAAGTGTCGAAGTCAAACGGTGGGCGAAGTGTCATTTCCCCGGTGCTAGGTACAACATAGACACCTCTAATTGTGCGGAGTCTTTGAATGCGCTATTTGAAAAGGCGCGAAGGATGTCTTTATTGCCTATGCTTGATACAGTTATTGATAAAATGTCTGAGTGGTTCAACAGACATAGGAAGGATGCAGCAGAAGGACCGTCATCTCGAAAATTGGTTCCTTTGGTGGAGAACAAATTGCATAAGAGAACACCGAAAGGTTCAAAACTTTCAGTGACTGTATTGAACAGTTTTCAGCTTGAATACAGTATTATTGGAGAAGACGGGAAGACTTATTCTGTGGATTTGCAACAGAAGACGTGCAGTTGCAGGAAGTTTGATATAGATAAATACCCATGTAGACATGCAATAAGAGCTATCATTAAGTGTTTGCAGCATGATAAACCATTACAGTTGAGTGACATGTACGATTTCATCTCGAATTATTACTTCATTACAACATGGGCGAAAGCGTATCGAAGGACTATATATCCAGTCCCTCATATAACTCATTGGCTGGTTCCAAAAGAAGTCGCGGCGGCGAAGTGTCCTCTACCTCCAGACTACAAGAAAAAAAAGGAAGACATCAGGAAAAAAGGCATCATTCGGCGGGAGAAAGTCGGCCCCGTCCCCGTCCTAATAAGTATATCCCGAATAGGGGTCTGGCTAGCTATTTCAACTGCTCGCAGGGTCCTGAAGGAACTGAAGGAGCTGAAGGAAATGAAGGAACTGAAGGAGCTGAAGGAGCTGAAGGAGCTGAAGAAGCTGAAGGAGCTGAAGGAGCTGAAGGAGCTGAAGGAACTGAGGGACCTCAGGGAGCTGAAGGAACATAAGGAACAGAAGGAACTGAAGTGTTATATGAATGTGAACCTTAGTGAAACCTGATTAAAGTGATTTCGTTTTATGATTGTAAAACTTGGTGAAACTTTCGTTATGTAACCTTTCGTTAGTTGATGACTATGTTTTTAGCTATGTTTTTAGCTATGTTGAGAAATCCGAATACATCAATGTTAGCTATGTTTTTGGCTATGTTAGCTAACAATGTCACGATTTTGATACTTTACGAAATGTTAACAATGTTCTGTCGAATGGGAAGAGAATACATCATTGTTAGCTATGTTTTTTGTAAACACTACCTCGTGGGATTAGAAAAGATACATATGTCACAAAATCAAATTTTATCATACATGAGCACATCTAAAACGTTGATAGAAAATAGAATATATCAGGTGTAACCATAAAATCAATCATCTAAATACAGTAAAACCAACAAAATCGGAAAAATCAGAAAAGTAAAATTTTAAAGGTTTTTGTATAACTACAAACTAAGTGAAACTATAAGCACGAAAATCCTACACGAAAAAATTCCCGCCCATTTTTTCGAATTTTGACTTTCCACAAAATCGATGCGGAGGCGACGTAGAGGTGTATTAAACCCATTATTTTTAATGTTTTCGCCATTTACCTCAGCCAATCTCTCTCTCTACTATTCAATCTCTCTCTAGATCTCTCTCTACAATCGGTCGCTCTTATTTCTAGATCTAGGTTATTCTACTCAAAATCATGACTCATCCAGACGAGGAGTATAGCCAGATGAAGGCTTTGAAGAGAGACATCAACATGCTTGGCTGCGTGGCGGATGCCGAGTGTGGGATTCCGACCAGATGCCCTTGTGGGGGGACAATCATCAACGAGGTGGCTCGGAACCTGAAGTATCAAACCGATTTTGATACTTTACCGGGGAGAAAATACTTCACTTGCAAAAATTATGAGGTAATTTATAGAAAACGCCCAGATTTATAGATAACGCCCAGATTTTTTATTGATACTTTCGGATTCTGATACATTCCCGTTTTACGTCTAGAATGATGGCTTCCATTTCCGTCAACCATGGGTCTTCGGAGTCCAGGAAGAGGTTGAAATGTTAAGGAAGCGCGTGGATGCGATGGCTGCAGAGATTGCTGAACTGAAGTATAATCTAACCCGTCAGAATCCCACCACTCCATGAGATGCGTCCGGTCCATGACATTAGTCTACTATCTGTTGTTGTTGTTTGCTTGAGATTATGTTCCCTTGTTGTTGTTTGCTTGAGATTATGTTCCCTTGTTGTTTGCTTGAGATTATGTTCCCTTGTTGTTTGCTTGAGATTCTGATTTACCAAGACTCTTCGGATTTACTTAAGTTACACTAAGTTGGAAGTAAAACTTACTAAAGTTTTCCTATTCTCCCTCCTTCACGATCTACGAAATATCATAAATTCACGAAGTTACACTAAGTTGCAAGTGAAACTTACTAAAGTTTCCTATTCTCCCTCCTTCACGATCTACGAAATATCATAAATTCACGAAGTTACACTAAGTTGCAAGTGAAACTTACTAAAGTTTCCCTATTCTCCCTCCTTCACGATCTACGAAATATCATAAATTCACGAAGTTACACTAAGTTGCAAGTGAAACTTACTAAAGTTTCCCTATTCTCCCTCCTTCACGATCTACGAAATATCATAAATTCACGAAGTTACCGAGAGAAGTTACCCAATATATAACATAAGTCTTAAATACCAGTCTTCAACATCAAACAAGAAAGTCACGGGAATTTAAAGTCATACAGACCGAATAATTCGAGTTCATCCACATTAAAACAACCACATACTGGGAATTCACTCCGTCTTCTTACCTACTTTTTTTTTTGTCTTCGGCTTCTTCTTAGCCACCGCCTTCTTCTTACCTGCTGCCTTCTTCTTACCTGCTGCCTTCTTCTTAGCTGCTGCCTTCTTCTTAGCTGCTGCCTCCTTCTCAGCTTCTGCCTCCTTCGCTGCTGCCTTGCTTCTTAGCTGAATGGGACTCCTCACAGTTTCACCAACCAACTTAACCTTTTTCACAGGAACTGTTTCTTTCCCATCATCTTTTCTCGACCTCTTTTTTTCGTGTTTACAGACATTAATTTTTTTTCGACCTCCGCAGCATGGGCATACATCTCCGCATCATCATCATCCACGTCAACATCACCATATTCCCTCTGTACATCCTTTGAAATTTCGAGAATGGCATCTTCAACATTATTGTCCTCTTCCTCCGGCTCGTTATTGTCACCACCATCCTCTTCCTCCGGCTCGTTATTGTCACCACCATCCTCTTCCTCCGGCTCGTTATTGTCACTACCATCCTCTTCTTCCGACTCGTTATTATCACTACCATCACCATCATCTTGGACCGCCGGATTGTCACTTCCGGGAACACTCAACCTAAGACTTTTCACTTCCTCTTCTAGCAGACCTAGCTGCGTAGACAATAAAGTGACTTTTTCATTCACTCCCTTCATAGCATCTCGAACTGCATCTCTGACTGCATTCATAAGCCGACCTTCCATAGCTTTTAAAGCCTCAGCTCCAGGAGTAGCTCCACTAACCTCCACCGAATCAGCATTAGCCTGACCAGATTGTGCATTATTCGATGGTCCTCCGATAGGATTGGTGGGACCTTCAATCTGACCTGTGCGAGACTCTAAATCCATGCGGAACTGTTCTTCAAAGAAAACTTGTTTCTTCCCTTTCCGTATTATCTTCGTCCAACCATCAACTGCTGCATCATCGGCGTCATCGGCCCAACAACTCTCCTTGTCCATTCCTATGGTTTCCAGAAGTTCCTCCTCAGCTGATGTTGCTACCAAGATACTCTCAATATCCTGTGGTAAAAACACAAAAATACTAATTACCTTAGTTTCACCAAGTTTTCATGAGTCTCATAAGTCCCTTCTCCTCAATTCAACTCCACATAAAACATCAATTACCTTTGTATTATTACCAAGTTTATCGTTCACAGCTTTCAGACTGAATTCCTTGGTTCCACTTTTCCGTTTGTACTGCATCTTGCACATCCGCGGGCAACTACTATTTGCACCATTCACATCTTCTCGGAAATGGTTCCTCAAGCTTGGAATTGCCTCAAAGGCCAACAACTACCAACACACAACAAAAAGACATTAACATCAATTAAACAACTATGTTGAAGAGAGCTTGAGAATACCTCCAGAGGGATAGGAAAGCTTGTAAAACCCCAACTCGTCGGCGCAAGCCCGTCGCATTTTTCCAAAAGGGTAGAGACATCCTTCAAGTTATGTTCGAATGCATACCGCCCCCAAGGGAACGTTACACACGCATCTAGGTCATCAACAACACTCAGGAAGAAACTGTCCACAGGTGATGCTCCCTCACCACTCTTTCGGCCTCCGACAAGGATGCTGGCTAAGAAGAACATAACGGCCATCTTCTTACGATCCTCAGATGGCTTTGATTTCATCGCCAACATCTGCTTCTCCAGGTCAGCGTATGTTACCCTTTTCCCTCCAAAATACTTGTTCATGAATGTTGTACCACCCAACCTCTCATGGTTGGGGGGATACTCATGGCAGTATAGTCCAGAAATGAGTCCTAATTCTCTAAGAGAATATCGGATTGCGACGCCATTAATGACAAACCATAACTCATGCTTCTTCGCAACACAAGCTGATCGCAAAACGAGAACCCACATTCCCATCCGCTTCTGCTTTCGGTTTTTAATATGGGAGAAATGCTGGAATTGTGGGTGCTCTATGAACCATTCCACCTCCTTCGCTTTCAGGATCGTTTGAATAGTTCTTATCGCCGAGTCAATGTAACATTTTCCTGAAAGCTTTAAAGACTTTTGATATTGGCTTGAAGGAAAGTGTAGTTTCGGTAGCATGCCCTTTTCTTCGTCATCTACAACCTGCACTCAAGTGAGAACCGGATCACGTACGACATCTTACAACCATCAACATATAGTTTCACAAACTTCGACTTAGTTCAGCAATCACTAACTCTAAATTCCACTTAGTTTTCCACACTTATCTAATCTTTCAAATCATCTATGTAAAAGTTTTCAATTTCAATACTTACCGAATCTGCATGCGACTCAGTTTCATGATGTCGTCCAAATAGAATTATCTCCCTTTCATCAGCTTCTTCGTCGTTTCTTCGGGGCTCTATTTCGTCTCCAGGTTCCTTCTCTTTTTCTCCTTCGTCTCCGACTTCCTTCTCTTCATCTCCTTCGTCCCCGGCTTCCTTCTCTTTTTCTCCTTTGTCTCCGACTTCCTTC
Source organism: Raphanus sativus (assembly GCF_000801105.2). Lineage (NCBI taxonomy): Eukaryota > Viridiplantae > Streptophyta > Magnoliopsida > Brassicales > Brassicaceae > Raphanus > Raphanus sativus. Next base: position 22,027,629 of record NC_079515.1, on the reverse strand, counting down.
TCTTTTTCTCCTTCGTCTACTTCTCTTGATTCCTCCCTTCATTTTTCTTAGTTGATTCTTCCTCTTTCCCTTTTCCATTTCCACTGGCATTGTCTTCGCTTTCATTTGCATCTCTGGGACTTTGGTCGGTTCCTGGGCCGACAGGTTTCTCGATAATCCTTGGGTTTGCTTCATCTCCTACAACACTACTCGAGCCGTCTTCTTTTGCCTTCGTAACGTCTGGATTCATCATGATTTGTGTTTTTGATTATCGATTGAGGATTCGAATTGAGTAGGGTTTTCAGATAACTCGAATAAATTCTACTTAGTGAGAGACGGTGAACTTTATGTCTTTTCAATCAACCAATATGGGGAGAGAGGGGAAACGTATTAGGGAATTCAATTTCTGGAAGTGGATATCCGATTTGTTTGGGTCGGTTCTGGGCCCGGGTTTGGATAGTCCTAGGTAGAGTTGTAATTATAGAAGTTTCTCTTGGTTTCGTTGTCTTTTTATAAATTTTCGTGTAAAAATAAAGATAAATGAATTTCTAAATCCGGGCAGTTTCGGGCAGGAGTATCTCAGCTCTTTTTTTCGGGCAGGAGTACCTGAGCGTTTGATATTCAAGATCAACTGCAAAATCCTTGTGGATATCTAGTGATTCTTTCATAGAGTTAGAGCTTCTGTTGGCCATTCTTTTATACAGAGAGTAGCATTCAGAAAGAGAACTTGAAGCCTTCATCATCAGCCGATGTTCCTTTGAACAATGCAAGCTTGCCCTTGTTCTCTAGCAGCTTCAAGGCCTTCATTAGAATCGTCCTATCATGCTGTGTTTAACTCAGTTGCTGTTCTGATCATTTATCAGATAATTCCGAGGAAGTATGGAGGATAGTTGAAGAACTGAGGAAGCTTGAAATCACCATGTTTCTGCATCTTTGGGTTCAAACAAAAAAGAATCAGTAAAACATCCCCAGCAAAGACATCCCCATCTAACTGATAGAACATGAACAAAAAAGATGTGTGAAGCTAGCTAGAAACAAGAACTTGTGACCTCTTCTTGCAACAAAACAAGCCTAATGGTGGTGAAACAAATATAAACGCAAAGACAACACAGGAGACCATCACTAGCATCAGTAAAGCATCAACATCAGACACAAACCCATCTCAAAGACACATACTTTTGAAGAACAAAACAACAAATGTCAACAGAAAAAAAAAACACAACTACACACCTTTTACCAAACGTTTACTCCAGTAGCACCAAGGAGCATAGAGAAGAACATCAAAATCAGTAATTTCAGAACTCGAGACCTGAAAAAGACAAAAACCCATTAATTTCACACAGACTTGCAGAGACACAAACAGACTGACACTAAAGAACCAAACTCATAAGTATAATGAAAATAAGAGATATTGATCACGAATATTGTGATATTTTGGTGTGTTAATAAATCATTAGTCATATTTTTTTTTAAATAATTAAACCACTTGGACGCTGTTCCTGTCCAGCTATTACATAAACCCATTACAAAAGCATCAGTAAAGCATCAACATCAGACACAAACCCATCTCAAAGACACATACTTTTGTATCAGACACATTACAATCCGAGAACAGAGGCAAAAATACCTCAACGAGAGAAGGAAGTGATGGGTTTGGTCGAGCTCGAGATGGGTATGGAGAAGAGAGAGCTTGAGATGAGATGAGCTGGGAGATGGGTAGATCGAGAGAGAGAGCTCTGCAATGGATAGATCGAGAGAGAGAGCTTGGAGTTCACCGTAGATCGAGAGAGAGAGCTTGAGATGTCGGAGATTGAGAGAGAGAGAGAGAGCTCTGCGAGATGGATCCAGAGAGAGAGAGAGCTCTGCGAGATGGATCGAGAGAGAGCTCGGAGTTCGCCGGAGATCGAGAGAGAGAGCTTGAGATGTCGGAGTTCGCCGGAGATCGAGCGAGATAGCTCGGAGTTCGTCGGAGATCGAAAGATGTTCGTCAGAGAACTGTGCGTCGAGTTGCGTCAATGGAAGCATGAGAGGCGTCAGGCGTAGAGTTGCGTCAAATATCTTAGGTTTTTTGGGTAATTAGTGAATTAGGTTAAGGGTAAAATGGTAATTAGGTTAGGTTGACGCAGAAAATAAGTCGCGACCGCGGGATTTTCTCGGCGTCTGACGCAGGTGCTAGCGTTTAGACGCAGACGCAGACGCACGTACCGGCGTCGATGAAACGAACAAGCTTTGTGCGAGAATCATTGCCGCTGGCGCTAACGCCGGACCTGCGGCAACCAAACGAACACGCCTTAAAGGTATAAAAAAGTTTGATTCCCGCTCGGTCGAGCGGATCATGATCTAGTATATTGTTATGTTATATGTATATATAATTAGTATTTTTTATACATTTAGGTAGTCGTTCGGTTCTCTATTCGATTTGGTTAATCTAGATAGATATAGAAATATAGAAATTATTCGGGTATTTGAAATTTTGATCAGATTCCAGTTTTGGATATTTCTGTTCAATTTTTTTGCCTAGGCCTACCGAATTATATAACTAACGGTAAAAACTAACATTAATGTATCGCCCGCGGTAAATTTACCGAGGGCCCCACGGGAACCGTCATCGTCCTCTCTCTCTCACTATTTTCCTCTGTACGGTGGTGAGTGAAGACAATCGTCAGATTGCGAAAAATAGGAATCTCTGAATCTCTTCTCCTCCGTCGAAGTTTGAATCCTCTCTCGTTCTCACGTGAGCTTTCTCTCTCCCTCCCTCCCTCCATATCTTCCCCCTTCTTTCTTTTCGCGTCTCTTCAATTTCCGATCTCTACCTTACAACGACAGATCTAGGGTTTATGGCTTCTGGATATTCTATTAAATCTTCTTCCTTCTCCAGCTTCTGTTTAAATGTTTTACCTAACGACTTTTCTGTTTTTTGCTGCAGCTGAGCTTCCTTTAGCTTCGATTCTCTCGCATTTGCTTATAGATTATATGCACGAATGAGGTTCGTTTTCCTCCAGATCGATCTTGTTTGCTTCACGTTTATAACTTTCTAGCGTGTGATTTTGGAATCGATGTTGTAGATCGTTGTAGATCGTTGTAGATCGTGACTGAAGCGAGAGAGAGAAATAAAAAAAAATTAGGAGAGCGAAGATGAGCGAGGGCCAGAAGTTCCAGCTTGGAACAATCGGCGCTTTGAGTTTGTCCGTTGTGTCGTCTGTGTCGATCGTGATCTGTAACAAGGCGCTTATTAGCACCCTTGGCTTCACCTTCGGTATAACCTCATTCAACTTCCTTTGCTTGTCTTGTAAATGTTTACTATGAGTTGAAGGATGATAGGTTAAGAGATCATTTTCTTTCATACTATGTTTGGAATTGTTAGGTGGTTATCTCTTTTTTTCCCCCTTATGGTTAATGCCTAGACGATTGTAAATGTTTTGGAAAGTTTCATATATTTGGTATCTAATGTAAACACTTTAGACGCTCCTTTGATGTTCCCAAAAGTTTGGATTTTCTCTGGTTACTTTATAACTTTTTTGTTTACTTAAGCACTTCTTTACTTTATAACCAGTTTTTGAAAACGGTGTCACTATAACTGCTTTATATCTCATTATAGGCTATTGATGATCACTTAAGCTAATCTGTACTTATTCTTGTTATTATTTTACGTACAGCGACTACGTTGACAAGTTGGCATCTATTGGTCACGTTTTGTTCCCTTCATGTGGCACTATGGATGAAGATGTTTGAACACAAACCTTTTGATCCACGAGCTGTGATGGGATTTGGCATACTGAATGGGATATCCATTGGACTATTAAACCTCAGCCTTGGCTTTAATTCCGTTGGTTTTTACCAGGTATTGCTTTTTCGTTCTAGCTGCTACATGATGATATGATATCCTTGTAGCCTGTGTTTTTCAAACCACATCTTCTCTTCTGTTGATATTAGATGACAAAACTAGCAATCATCCCCTGTACTGTTCTCTTGGAGACCCTCTTCTTCAGGAAAAAGTTCAGGTTAGCACTCAATGTTCTCTCTTTTAGACGTGAGTGGTTGTTAATTTGGAGGGTACTATCTATGATCTAATTTTCTATGCTGTAACAGTTCAGCAACTTAGTTATCGTCTTATCTCCCTTTGTGTTGATAATACGTCCTCAGATATTTTCATGGCTCCACAAATTTCTCAAGCTTGTCTCTGGTCAAGGGCATAGTTATTGACACGCTTCTTTGTTTTGTTGCAGTCGAAAAATTCAGTTTTCATTAACCATCCTTCTCCTTGGTGTTGGAATTGCGACCGTCACAGATCTTCAGCTTAATATGCTGGGTTCAGTCTTGTCGGTGCTGGCTGTTATCACAACTTGCGTTGCTCAAATTGTATCCTATGCTTAGCCTTTCTTCTTTACTTTCGACCTTTCTTTTTTATTTCATCTTATGCCAATTTGATGCTGTCATCTTTAACCAATTTGTACACAGATGACAAATACCATCCAGAAGAAGTTCAAAGTTTCATCCACGCAGCTTCTTTATCAGTCTTGCCCTTATCAAGCAATTACACTTTTTGTCACTGGCCCATTTTTAGATGGGCTCCTAACCAACCAGAACGTGTTTGCTTTCAAGTACACTTCTCAAGTTGTGGTAAAACTCAATCCGCCAGAGATTCTACCCACAGCTTTTTTGCGTTCGACATATGTTTACATGTGCTTCTTTGTTTACTGCAGTTCTTCATCGTCCTGTCCTGCATGATATCAGTCTCTGTAAACTTCAGCACTTTTCTGGTCATTGGGAAAACGTCTCCGGTCACATATCAGGTTCTCGGACATCTAAAAACATGCCTGGTTCTAGCATTTGGCTATGTGTTGCTGAAGGACCCATTCAATTGGCGCAACATTCTTGGTATTATGGTGGCTGTGATTGGAATGGTTGTTTATTCCTATTTCTGCTCGGTTGAAACTCAGCAGAAGGCAAGTGAAACATCAACCCAGTTGCCTCAGGTACATTTCCTCTAGCTAATACATATCTGTTTGGCTATATATAGCTTAATACTATTGAAATGCATAACACCAATAAATTTATCCCTGATCCTTATTAAGGATTCACTTACTTGTCTCGTATGACATACAAAAGAACCCTTTTCTCCCGAAGATATTGTGTCATGTTATATTGGTGAACAAGAAAGAAAAAAAGAACTGATGGTGCTTGTTGGGGTTTGGCAGATGAAAGAGAGCGAGAAGGATCCGCTAATAGCAGCTGAAAATGGAAGCGGAGTGTTATCAGATGGTGGTGGTGTTGGTGTGGGCGTGCAAAAGACGACAGCTCCTGTATGGAACTCGAATAAAGATTTTCAAGCCTAAAAACTGAACATTGCTATTTTTTTTTCTTATATATATAAATATCAAACTCTCTTTTGTATCAGATTTGTCAGAAAAGAAAAACTTTTTTCATTCCTCTTTTTGTTTGTTTGTTTGTTTGTTTGTTTGTTTATTCTCTTTTAAAGATCTCATAGCTGTAGGGAAGACTGAAAAATCAACAGGCTTTCACATCGTATAGTAGAGAGAAAAGCGAACATAGGTTTGATGATTCTATCTGTATTTTCAAAGTTGTGGCCATATTCATAACACTAGAAGTATATTTGATTTTCAGACATACGCGACTCTGTTCTCCTTACCAACTTCTTGTTCTTTCTCATTTCGTATTGACCAATGCGATAACAACAAGCACCAGTGGTCTAGTGGTAGAATAGTACCCTGCCACGGTACAGACCCGGGTTCGATTCCCGGCTGGTGCATCTGAGCTGTGAAGAAACAGGTTTAGCGACGGTTGGGTCAGTCGCATTCATCTGATTTCCAGATGGTATAGCCACAATCCTGAGCTCCTCATTTTTAACAAAATAACTAGATCTGTTGTGCGGGTATTTGTTTTATATAGTTACTATATATTTCAAGGTTGTTTATATATAATTGTGTATATCTTTTAAATACAATAATTTTATATTTTTCATACTGTAAATTAATTAATTATTTCAAATCATCACATATATATATATATTGCTTTTAGAATATATTTATCCTACTGAATTTGCGTTTGATAATAAAACCAATTTTTTAATTTGTTTTTTTAATATTTTACCAATATTTTTATGCTTATACATTTTAGATAATATATTATCATTTATAAAAAAAATCTAAGATATGTTAATGTTTAAATATGTATTGTATAATTTTCCTAACATGATTATGATTATAAATTAGATAAAAATATGATATAATTTTAATTTTTAATTTTATAAACAATACATTAATATATTAATGTATAATATTATATCAAATTTCGAAATTAATGAAAACATTTAGATATAGGACAAAATTAATTAGTTACATAGATATTAGTAAGAAAGAAGTTAGCATTACCTTATTCTAGGAATAATTTAAAATTTAATGGCAAGTTATGTAATATACACATGAACAAAATTTATGGTTAGCATATTATAAAGTAATAACAAAAATATATTTAATAAACATTTAAATGAATTGTCTAACTTAAAAAAATCACACATGAAATGAGTTGTGATTTCTATTTTAATATATAAGATGTGTATATTTATGCAAATATAATATGGCATTGAAGCTTTTATTTATGCAAATATGACATTCACTTTATCATTGAAGCTTACTACTGTATGTAGTTTTTTTTTTTAGCTGAGAGAGAGATTAAGCACCTTGCAAAATTCAAAGACACAGATAAACAAATGTTTTCAACCAAATTTTAACACAATGATTGCAAGACTAAGCACCTTTTTTTTTTTTTGAACAACTTGCAAGACTAAGCACCTTGCAAAACTAAAAGACAGGTCTGTAATGATTGCATTTTAGGTCTCAACACAACAAACAATCCTGACACTTTCTTCTTTAAGGTTTCAATATTTAAAAATTGTTTTTCAATAGCCATACAAAAAAATAGTTGCTGCTTTTTTTATCTATAAATAACTACAAAACAGCTACATGTTTTTTTTTTTTGACATCAGCTACATGTTTTCTAAATCTACAATTTGTATCTGTTACGTCATTACGTGGATACTGGATATTCGTACTAATAGCTATAAGATTATATTTGTGGCTATTTGAAATAAAATGAATCTTTATCAACCAAAAAGCCAATTAATTATGAAAATAAAAGTTTATTATTAATCACTCGTGGAAATATATAGTCACAGACTCACAATATAACTAGTCACTATTCAAAGAAATTTAATCCCCCTAAACATATTGTAAACCATAATATTTGATTTCTAATCATTACATCTAAATCTTAAATCCTAAACTTTTTAAAATAAACAATAAATTATATTTCAAAAATATCCAACAAACATTTTTTTCTTAAATAGAATGATTTTCTATCACGCTCTAAATCCTAAACATATCTCAAACTCTAAACATATTATAAACCATTTTTTAATCTTTAATAACAAACTCTGAATCTTAATCATACATTCATATAAATAAACAACAAATAACGTCTAGAATTTAAAATGGTAAGTTTTTATAGTTTTTGTGTCATCTAAGTTCTTATAGTTATAATAATAATAAAATATTTTTGATACTTTGATGACATCGTGTTTAAATTGAGAAATTATTTGAAAATGATATGCTTTCAAAACTTATCATTTTGTTTTTCTTGTTCTTTACCATAATTCTTGTCGTTTCTTTCTCATTCCATATGCTTTCAAAACTTATTTCATTATGGAAGAACATAAACATCAAAGCACCAGTGGTCTAGTGGTAGAATAGTACCCTGCCACGGTACAGACCCGGGTTCGATTCCCGGCTGGTGCAGTCGTGTGAGTAATGAAGAAAACGGCTTAGCGTTGGTTGGGTCCTTCGCATTCATCTGAATTCAAGATGATATCCCCTCATACTGAGCTCCTACTTTTTTCAAAATAAACATTCTTCTTGTTCATACTCTGTTTTTTTTTTAGTTTTGGGTTTATGGTAAACATCAGCTTATTAGAATGATGGGCAAGCACATAACATAGTATTCATTCACTTTTTCATCGAAGCTCATTATGTAGCTTTTTTAAAAAAAACTTAATGAAGAGACTGATAAACTAATGTTTTCAACATTTCCTGTTAGGCGCTCACCTTAACGTTTGACAAAGTCTACACAATGATTACGTTTTTACGTTTCAACATAATAAGAAAAAAAATAAACATTCTTGTTCATACATACTCTGTTTTTCTTTGAATTTGTGTTTATGGTAAACATCATCTTATTAGAACGATGGGCAAGCAGATAATATAGTCATTCACTTTTTCATCGAAGCTCATTATGTAGCTTTTTTTTGGAAACTTAATGAAGAGACTGATAAACTAATGTTTTCAACATTTCCTGTTAAGCGCTCACCTTAACGTTTGACAGTCTACACAATGATTACGTTTTTACGTTTCAACATAACAAGAAAAAAAATCTTAACAAAAGAATATTCCATTTTTTTTCCTTTGGGATTTTTTCCCATGACATTCCATGTCTTCCATAGAAGTACACAGAACGAAAGAATTGCTCTGTTGACTTCAGGGTCAAAATGATGGCAAAATGATGGCTATAGCACCACCTCATCATCCATCCAAATTCCTGCTTAATCCTAAGAACCATCGGCACCGGTCAAGAAACATCAACAGCCCCCTTTTGGATAACTTGCTCATGGTGGTGTATTGTGTCTGAAACTTTACTCGGTGGCCAATACCTAAACACAGATCTTCCGATAATGTTCTTTATCGGAAGTGGACCCCTGCGTGTTTACATTCATCCGTGAATCAATCAACAGAGTTTCCATAATTTTAACACAGGAGAGCCATGAAATAGCAGATATCTTCTAGAGTTATTGATTACCAGTTATGAGAGTCAAAGCTTTTGTTGCGGTTGTCTCCTAGGACAAAGACATAACCTTCAGGGACCAACTGCAAAATAAAACAGGAGAAACCAGCTTAGTTGCATAACTCTCTTACAAGGTTGAGAATCATTGAACTAGGAAGTGCAAGTTTTGTTTACCATTGGTTCCATTTCGTAGTCAATTGGCTCTAATACAAAATCCTCTTCTTGAACTGCATCATTCACTAAGAGCTTTCCATCACAAACCTTTATGATACAGGATCAATAGGTTAAGACAGGAAAATGATACAAAAAAAAACATAAAAACAAGGGCCTGTTTTGAGGATGCAGGTTATAAAGAAGCCACTACTCAAGTAATAATACCAATAAAGGTGAGAAAGAGATTAACTGGTGAGAATAGGATCAACCAACAAGTGATTTAGATAAAAAAAAAAGGGCTTACTTCAACCCAGTCACCTTCGCTTGCAACTATCCTTTTTATGAATACATCAGTACAATTATAACCATGTTCCTACAATTTTTCCAAAAGGAGAACATCAAAACACCTCTGAAACAGGTTTTAAAACATTTAAAAAAAAAAACAAGAAAGGGTGATTTGTTACCTACCACCAAAACAGGAGGAGCCTTGAAGATGACTATATCAGAAACCTCTGGCCTTCTGAACAAGTACGAGACCTTAAGCAGCACCAAAAACCACACGAATAACTCATCAAATCACTCAATATCAACCATCAATCTAACATTATAACCAATCATAGAACAGAGCCAAAATCACCAGTACTCTCACCTTCTCAGCCATAACACGATCACCCACATCAAGAGTAGGGTACATAGACATGGAAGGTATGGACTTTGGCTCAGCCAACGCGGAACGGAACAGAAGAGAAACAGTCACCGCAGTGAACGCCGCCTTAGCATCCTCCGAGCATATATTCAACAGCTTGTTAACCCATCCGTTCCCAAAGCTCGAGCCTTTACGACTAAGATCCACCTTCACATTCCCTCCCCTATCGACATCCGTCGTCAGCGTCGCCGGAATGCTGCAAGGCATCCACTTAGACCCCCTCAGAAACGGAATCACGGAAGAAGCCTTGAACGGCGAGATCCCGAGGGCGGTGGCGCTGTTCATCCCCAGCAGATCCGGAGCTCCGGTTAGCTTCATGACGGAGATCATCCCGGAGACGAGCGGGCTCTTGCTTCCTTCCTCGAGGAGCTCCCTAGCGATGGTGGAGTACATAGGGGAAGATGAGGACGGAGGAGGTTTGTCGAGATCGTGGTTGAAGATCCTGGGACGGAGATAGTAATCGAAGCATGACCGGACGTCTCCGGTGCCGCCGACGACGCGAGTCGCGGCGGAGGAAGCGATGTTCCTGGCGACGTAGCTGGAGTATGTGAAGGTAACCCTAATCGCCATGAGTGGTCGATTTTTAGGGTTTAAGGTATGAAGGGAGATGGAGCTAGTGAGAGAATGTTGATAAACCGGTTTAATTAAATTAAACCGGAAATCGGATCGGAGAATTTAGAGAATCCAAAGCGGCCGGCGAGAATGAGTTTTCAGGTGGAAAGCAAAAAGAGAGAGAGAGAGGGACCAACTGGGGAGATCCCACAGATATGGGGAAGAAGGTTTTGTCTCCTTCTCCACAAAGATCAGTTTATATTAGGGTCAAATGAGACGGGCCCACAAATATACAATTTACATTCATTGGCCAAATCTTTATTAGATTTGCTCTTCTAAAGCATTTATTTACTCACTTTGTTTCCGGTACACTATGTACAATTTTACATTCATGTCCAAAACTTTATTAGATTTGCTCTTTTTTACCTTTTCCGTACACCTTTTTATTCTAGACTACCTTTTATTTTGTTAATGAGCAATTTGTTATATAGTAAAGAGTAAAGTTTAGACATTTTGTAAATTAGTTGACATGTCCAAAGCATATACATGAATGAGAAATTATAATAAATTCATTCCACTATCTAATTTGATAATATATTTTAGTTGTTTCTGTTTACAAAATCTAATATATAATTCGTAGCATTGCGTATGTTGCTGAAAGAAAAAAAAACATGTTACGTACATAAGGGGAGCCGCATGACCACAGCGCATACGTCTCTCGTTAACTTCAGAGACGTTATGCTTGACGACAACCTAATCAAAGAATGGATTCAGTTTAGTTATATGTTCACAATTGGTTCAGCCTTTTCTCCAATGTCTTCTCACCATAAACAGACATATCTCTATTAGTTTTCATGATCTGATATGGTTGATAAGATATGAGGAAAGGACAAAAGGTTTATGAGGAGGCTTTTGATTTTTGTAATCTTGGTGTGGCCTAATGGGCCTAAACATGTATCGGAGAAGTAGAAATACCAAGCAGAAGGTTAATATGTAGTAGTTATTGGGTTAGCTAATCATCATTACCAGCTTCACGCTTAGGCAATCAACTGCCAAAGTGGTTCTTCCATGTAAAAGACAACTAATATTAGTATATTACCGATACAGTGAAATTAGAAACTTCATTTTCTTGCCAATCTACAAAATGACTAGAGTAGAGTATTACTTAAGTCAAACAAGTTTCTGAACCGTATTATATTTTAACAGCGGGATTGGACATCAAAGCACCAGTGGTCTAGTGGTAGAATAGTACCCTGCCACGGTACAGACCCGGGTTCGATTCCCGGCTGGTGCATCTGAGCTGTGAAGAAACCGGTTTAGCGACGGTTGGGTCCATCGCATTCATCTGATTTCCAGATGGTATAGCCACAATCCTGAGCTCTTTTTTTTTTCTTTTTGGACTTTTCATGCAAAAAAAATCATAAGATACACAGATGTGCATCATGTACTAAAACAGGCTCATAAACGTCAACTACACAAACGAATCTACAGAGAAACAGTATAGAATAATTTTATAAATGTGAGTTGACATACATAAACATACAAGAAAAATGCAACAAAATACATTTATTTCCAAAGGGAACACTAATTATTAGAATCTCATTTGTTCCTTGAAGAAAAATCAATAAGAGTAGCAAACAATGAAACTCACAATCACAACAACACAAGTCCAACTCAGTTCTGATAACGTCCTTTGTCACCTCGAAAAAAGAATGAGAATAATAAATAGTAGTAGAAAGCGAATCAAATCAAATGAATTTTAAACCCTATTAACAGTTGTCTTGAGGAACCTCATCGGTATGTCTTTTGTCAATAGGCAGAGCTACTCTCACTAGCAGAGAGAGAAGGTCCTTCAGATTTGACCAAGCTTGAGCTATTATTGCTACTTATCTCTAGCCCTTGCATTCTCCCGTTCTGCAGAAACTCCGACACGCTCTGAGAATTCGACATGGCCTCCATCGGATGGCTTGGATTGAATCCGTGCATCTGCTGCATATCTTGGCCATGATGATAGGGTGGAATAGCCATGAAAGTGGAAGGAGAGTACTGAACCTGCTGCATTCCCATATCAAAGGAATCTGAATTACCAGAGATTTCTCCAGTCTCAATCTTCATCCTTTCCAATTCTTTCCTCAGTGCTTCGTTTAGAGCTGTGTTTGCATTCACAAAAAACAAAAACAAACAAAAGCAATAATAGATCACAGATGCAGAATGTGTACCATGATGAATCCAAATAATTAGACTTTGCAGTTACCATTACGAAGGTGAGCTTGTTGCTCCATTGCTTGTAACCTCATCTTTAGCTCTGTGTTTTCGTTTGCAAGTCCATTTGTGTCTCTCTGATCAAATTCAAACAACATCATTGGAACTTTTCAACAAAGCTACTTTCTTGCGTCGAACAGAGCGAAGATATTTACTTTATTGTTTTGAAATCAAACAGCATTCGAACTAAGACTCTTGAATTCACTAAAACATCGTTGAAACTTCCCTATCAATCTACTTTCTTGTGTAGAACAGAGCGAAGATCTTGTTTTGAGATAAAAACAACATTCGAAATGAGAGAGTGGTGGCAAAGACACCAAAACATCAATGAAACTTCTCTATTAAAGCTCTACGTTCTTGGGTAGAAGGGAGCAAAGACCATTTACTATATTACCTGGAAGAGAGTGAGCTGAGCAGAGAGAGTGGTGGCTTCGGTTTGAAGAGATTGAACTTTACGCTCGAGTTCTTGAATGTACCTTGCTTTCCTCTCCTTTGAACGAGCTGCAGATTGCCTATTCGCTAAGATCCTGATGTAATCAAATCCAAAATCATTGTGAAAAACTCTCTCATTGAAGCCTTCCGTTTTGAACCGAACCGAACTGAAACTTTCGGTTAGTTCGGTTTGTTCAGTTACTAGTTTGGTTCAGTTCACCAAAACATCAACCGAACTACTGATTTAACCAAAATTTTGAACCAAAATAACCGAATCTAGCCGAATTTAACCAAATTTTCAACTGAAATATAACTGAAACCAAAGAACCAAATGATTTCCGGTTCAATTCAGCAAGATTTAACCGAATCGAGCTACCCTATTCCCGAACCATCCGAACCGAACTACGGAGACTACCCGAACCGGCAGGCCTAGATCTTCGATTCATCAATAGGAAAAAGAATGTTAACCTTTTGGCGCGTTTGGGATCGATGTTCCAAAGCTCAGAGAGCTTCTCGGGAGGCATAGCTTTCTTCGCGTCCATGATCTCATTAGCGTACATGGCGCATCCCGCGTCGACGGAGTTGCTGTGACGGTGGCGAGGACGAGAGGACGAGGAGGGAACGGCGCCGGAGACGACGACGGAGTTGGAGGCGGAGGCATGATTCGGAAACGCGATCGCGGGGTGCGGATTCGAGGAGAGGCTGTCGACGTCGATGAAGGAGGAGAAGAGATCGTCGTCGGAGGGAAGATCGTCGGAGGAAGGGGGTGGACCGGAGGAGGAGAGCGGATCCATGAACATGAACATTGACATGTCGTCGGAGCGAGATCGGCGGTGGAAGGAGGAGGGAGGAGTTGGATCGGCATTTGGATTGGGATGTGGATCGGCGGCGGGCTTGGGTTGTTGAGGATCCGATTTATCCATCGGGTTTGAGTTTTGAATGTGAATGTGAATGTGAATGTGAATGTGGGGAAATTACAGAGTCAAATGTGTGTTATAATTATGAAAGAAGGGAGATAATGGTGGAGATGAAAGCTTTCTCTCACTAAAATATGAAGAGAGAGGTGGAGGAGGAAGAGGAACTCAAGGAGAGAGAGAGAGAAGTGATGTCACTGAAAAGTAAAAAAAAGAGGCACATTGACACGTGAAGCATCGCAGCATCTTGTCTCCTTCTTTTTCATTATTTATTCTCATCTTTAGTTTTGTTTATGGTCTTAATACAGCTTAATGAAACTTCTAGTAGTACAGTTACATGTTCTTTTTTTTTTTTGTAGTCGTCTCAGCAAAGTTTTAAACAATTATTGCATAACATCTCCCCACGTCTGTCTCAAGATTTTGCATTCTGTAGTATTAAATTGGATGAGGAAAATTAGTAGAGAAGGACAAGTTTTCACATCGCCAAAGCTTAAGCCAAAAAAAAAGAGTTTTCACAATGCCGATCACAGTGAAGATTAAAGTTATGGACTCAGACATGAAAAGAGCTTGGCTTCCCCATTCAGAATGCTCCTTCTGATTAGATTTGGTTGATTTAGATTTTTAAATTTTTGGTACTATGTCTGTAGGTTTCATTTAAATTTTATTATTTTTTTGGTCATTTGATTCGGATTATACTATCAATACTATTAAAACAGAAGGCCTTTTTTTGAAGTGACCTTCAAATTTTAAAGTATTTATCATCATGTGTCACTGACTTATTTATATGCTATTGTTTTTATTTAATGCTTTGAATTCTTTAAAAAAAATCGTTGCTTTGATTCTTTAAGATTTTCTTGGTTTAATTTAATTATTTGTTATCATAATATCAGTGAATCGTGTTTGTTATCATAGTTTTGATTATTTATACTGTTATGATTATAGTGTTAACCCAATGTAGAACATTTATTATACTCTATTATGATACCAAAGGTTATATTATTTTTATATATAGTGTTCACCCAATGTAGTGCTTCGAAATATATGTTATAGTTTGATAACCCTGATTTTACAAATTATTATATATTATATTAAAACAGAAGTCATAACTTCTAATTTATGTGTGATTTTTTAAAAAATGGATTACTTACTAGACTTGGTCATACTGCATTTTTATATATTATTAATCTTCATATTAAATAATATCATTTAATATCTTCATTTTTATTTAAGATAAAAATAAATATTAATATAAAAAATTCTAACAAAATTTTTGAAGAATCTTTTCAGAATCTTTTCAATATTTATTTTCGAAAAATTGATTAGTTTCAATTTTAGTTGTCATAAAATATAATCAGAAATTTAAATTTAATTTAGTTTTGATTTATATAAAAAATTATTAAAATATTGTAATGATAATAATAGCCACTTAAAATGATTACTTTCCAAAAAATCATTTTACAAAGATTTTAAAAAGATTTTGTTGGAAAGCAATATCCATTTCTGTTTAATTATATAACATATATAAAAATTAACTTATCTTAAAAAAAATTATATATAATAATCTATTATATAAACTAAATAAACAAAACAAATTACTAAAGAAATCTAGCACTATGAATTGCGGGTCGGGATTATAGTAAATTAAATACAAAATAATTCTAAAGTATGCCATTTCTAAAAAATCTAACATTTTAATTAAACTACTATATTGAACTAAAATATGATAAAATTACTTTAAATCTCAGTTCAAAAAAATATATTTAAATTGATAAGTTAGTATATTTTATTTTCATAATATAAAACATTTATTCTAAAAAATATAATATGTTGGTAGAATGGTTTAACGTTAATAAACTATATAATACATGTATAAAAAGTTAACTTTTCTTAAACTTTTATATATATAATAATTTATTATATAAACTGAATAAACAAAACAAATCTTTTCAAGGAAATCTAACACTTTGAATTACGGATCGGGATTATAATAAATTAAATATAAAATACATACATAATAAGAAGCAACATATATATATATATATATGTTTATATGTAATCATTTGAAATAGTTAGTTAATTAACAACATGAAAACTATAAAATTATTGTAGTTGAAATGATGATTTAAACATTTAAATATATGAATAATCTTAGAATATATACTAATTAAATAAACCAAATATATATATAAACATGAAAATAAATACCCGCACGGTTGTGCGGGTCAAAATCTAGTTAGTATTTAAAATCGTCTAAAAATCAATGAAATTGACCAAAAACTATTCAAGTTACAAAAATAAATAAATAAATAAAAATAAACTACAAAATATATAAATAGCTAAATAACCTTAATATATCTAAGGTATTAATAAACGTTATTACTTTTAGATTTTTTTCAGATTATAATTGAGATTTTGGTTTTATATTTGACTCAAACATACATACTGTACCTTTTAGATCTCGTTTGGATAGTTTTTAATGACGGTTGAATTGGATTACAGTTTTTCTGGTTTGGATTTGGACTCTAATTTTGAGTATGGTTAAAAACGCTCATGCCTAGAGAAAGCTATGGAATATTAAATAAACTTCGAACAACTGTTGCTAATTTAGGGCATTTCCAATCCAACTCTATTTTTTCTTCCAAAATAGAATAAAAGTGAATATGGAGTAAGAAATGCTCCAACTCAACTCTATAATGAAATTTACTCCATAGATGGAGTAATCTATTTTTGGTTTGTTCATTACTCCATTATAGAGTGGAAAATGGAGTAGGGTTGGAGCATTTTTACTCCATATTTACTTTTATTCCATTTTGGAGTAAAATATGAAATTTTACACTGGAGATGTTCTTAGATATGTAGATTGTATTCATATGCTACGAGTTTTTAAATACATCTTTAAAAATGAAATGCATCCAATTCACTTGCTCTTTATATCAAGCATAATTTGTCTGTAGATGATAAAATCACAAGTGTTTCTTCTCATTAACCAATTGTGGTCTGTTATGTACGTTATATAGTTGTTATGCTTTTTAGCTACTTTCTAGAGATATTAAATTTAGCATACGTGTATTTTATATATCTGAATTTATATATAATCTTTTACTACTATGCACTTTCTACTTTCCACTTTTTGTTCTTCTATGAAAAGGATTTTCATATAACTTTTTGAAGTAGAACAAGTTACACAACCAATATAATATTAGAACGGAATACAAATATGTGATCATTTATTGAAAATACACTTTGATAGCTACTTAACGATCTTTTTTTGAAATACCTCTTCGTCTTTTAACATATATATGGCTTCACAAGGGGAACCAAGGAGCTGCTTAGGTGCATGGACATTACTTCGTTGGTCGAACCAACAAGCTTGCCACCAATGAAAACGGCTGGAACTGGCTTTGAACAGCCTAGCCTCATTAGTGCCTTCTCCATCTCCCGGCATTCAGGGTCCTTGTCGATCTCGTGGATCTTAGGGCTAACCCCAAGATCTTGGAAGAGGACTTGAACCGCATAGGACAAACAACACGAGCTCTTGCTGAATATAACCACTCCTTTTTCTGACGATAGTCTCATGACTTTGTCCATTTTAGTGAAAAGGAGCCTTACAACAAAGACTTCCTGAAACCAAACCCGGAGGTCGAGCTTGGTGTTGCTTGTGAGTCTGGTTGCTTGAGCCGCAGGCTATATTTATAACAAGGCAGTAGGAAGAATCAGAATCCAAATACTTTTTTTTTTTTTAAAAGGCAGAGATATATCATAAGAAAATCGTGTTGAAAAGGATCCATAAAGCTGCTTTACCAATGAGCAAGAAGATGATTCGAGAAGACCGAACATTTTCTTGGGCGTTAGCCGCGTTACACCTCTTGTTTTCCTTGAAAGAACCCAAGAAGAGTTGCATAGGTCATTCCATGTTGTATTTTCATAGATTCAAAGATACGGTCTCGACGATACTCGTCCAAGTTGCTAAAAAAGACAGCAATGGTCGTTGAGTATTGATTGATGCTTTTTTGGACCATTTGATTTATTCTGCAGATTCTACGTATACTGGACACGGAATCAGATTCACCACGAAATTAAAAAGTCGAGCCTTTATGTCCTTTTCGCGCCATATAAATCCTATGAGAGTACAAAAAAGAAAGATTACAGAAAAAAAAATTAATCTAACGGTCATTAGTTTATATAAAGAATCAACGGCCAGGATTTGAAGTCAGCAAAATAAAGTTTTTTTTTTCTCCCCTCTTTTTGTAATCTCTTTGGTAGTACTTGCGAGTGTTCTTCACCAAACATTTTTTTTTGCCCGTCCATGTGATGAAAACCAATTTTCCAAATTCGGATAAAAAGACAACACTTTTTAAGTCTTGTCTGATGGAGAATTGATTAGTATCCAAAGGATAATACAACACAGTGACGACGAACTCGAGCTCAGAACCACCCACCATGAATCTGTGTCTTCACAATCCGTTAACGTGTGTTGATCGCAGCTCCTCCTTCTTCTCGGCCTCGAAGACTTCAAATCACAAGCTGGGTACTTTAAAGTTAGGGTTTTTAAAGCATCGGAAGAAGAATCATACGGTTACAGTGAGATCTGTTTCTTCCACTTCTGTAGAAGAAAGGACGAAGAAGAGAGATGAAAGAAGTGGAGGAGGAGGAGAGGGACAAGTGTACGACGCAATCGTCATCGGCTCAGGGATCGGAGGCTTGGTCGCGGCGACTCAGCTATCAGTTAAAGAAGCTAAAGTGTTAGTGCTGGAGAAGTATCTGATCCCTGGAGGGAGCTCTGGTTATTACGAGAGAGATGGGTACACTTTCGATGTTGGCTCTTCCGTCATGTTTGGTTTCAGCGATAAGGTTCGTTTTTTAAAGACTTCTTCCTTTTTAAGATGATTGATGATGAGAATGTTTTGTGTGTCTTTCTAATTGCCTTTAGTTGATAACAGGGGAATCTAAACTTGATAACTCAGGCGTTGAAGGCAGTTGGTCGTGAGATGGAGGTTATACCTGATCCCACCACTGTTCATTTCCATCTCCCCGATGATCTCTCTGTTCAGGTTCATAGAGGGTACGATGAGTTCGTTAACGAGCTTGTTAGCAAGTTTCCTCACGAGAAGGATGGGATTCTTGGATTCTATGGTGACTGCTGGAAGGTTCTGATGTGACTTTCACTTAATTGGATTTTTTGTTTTTGTGTGTACTGAGTGTTTTGTGTTTGTTAACAACGTGGAACAGATCTTTAACTCATTGAACTCTTTGGAACTGAAGTCGCTTGAAGAGCCTATCTACCTTTTTGGACAGTTCTTTCAGAAGCCGCTTGAATGCTTGACACTCGGTATTCTTCTATGTCTTCTGAATAGTATCTAGACTCTTGAATCATTTTTAATGGTATGTGTGTTGATGTTGTTCTCTGTGCTTTATGTACAGCTTATTACTTGCCTCAAAATGCTGGGGATATAGCTCGCAAGTATATAAAGGATCCTCAATTACTGTCTTTCATTGACGCTGAGGTGAGTAAAAAAAATGTCCTTTGGTTCAAACTCACAGTTTATTTTACTCAGTTTTGTAAACAGGCCTATTTTTTTTTCTTGCAGTGTTTCATTGTGAGCACAGTCAATGCTTTGCAGACGCCAATGATCAATGCAAGTATGGTAGGATTCCTGTTTTTTGGCATTTTTGTGTCTACCCCATGTTTCCCCTTTCTGTTCAGTTCTTAAAGTGTTCAACGACAGGTTTTATGTGACAGGCACTATGGAGGAATTAACTACCCGGTTGGTGGTGTTGGTGGGATTGCAAGGTCTTTAGCAGAAGGGCTTGTTGATCAAGGCAGTGAAATACTCTACAAAGCTAATGTCAAAAGCATAATACTTGATGATGGAAAGGCTGTATGTTTCTGTATGACTCTTGCTACATACATTCCCAGTTGTTGTTCTAAAATTTGATCTAGGCGTCCCCCTAGTCGGTCTAGTGATTTCTTGAACATTGATTCTTGCTTAATCTCTTGAAATTTCTATTTGGTTGTGTGTGTGTGTGTGTTTTATCTTCAGGTCGGTGTAAGGCTAGCAGATGGAAGAGAATTCTTCGCTAAGACGATAATTTCTAATGCTACAAGATGGGATACATTTGGTAAGAGAGAAAACAATGACATGCCTAAGTGTTGAATAGGTGTTTTGTTTTGTAAGAATACTTTTAGCATAGTATTATTGTGCTGTAGGGAAGCTGTTGAAAGGAGAAAAGCTTCCAAAAGAAGAAGAAAATTTCCAGAAAGTCTATGTGAAGGCTCCATCATTTCTTTCAATCCACATGGGTGTTAAAGCAGAGGTTCTCCCTCCAGACACAGATTGCCATCATTTCGTACTTGAGGTTTGTTAGTTTCTTACTAAGGCAATTCCATAGTTGTTTGAATGGTTGATTATGTTTCTTTTGTTGCACCTGTAGGATGATTGGAAGAATCTGGAGAAGCCTTATGGCAGTATCTTCCTCAGCATTCCAACCATTCTTGATCCATCTTTGGCTCCAGATGGTCGACATATACTCCACATATTTACAACCTCTTCCATCGAGGATTGGGAGGTAAGACTGATCTTAAAAGAATGAGAGCAAGCATCAAATGTATATCTCTGAGGAATGAGTATAGATATGACATCTCCGTTGACATCTAAATTTTGGTACTAGGGACTCACTCCTAAAGAGTATGAGGCGAAAAAAGAAGAGGTAGCAGCTGGAATCATACAGAGGCTAGAGAAAAAACTGTTTCCTGAGCTCAGTTCATCTATTACGTTTAAGGAGGTTAGGCTTAATCTTTGTTCATGAGCCTAGATTTGCCATTCACACCTGTACCTATATATGTAGTTGCATGAGAGCAAGCCTAGGCCTTAGTTTTGAGTACTTAGCACGTATATCTAAGGTGTTTTTATTCGGCAGGTGGGCACACCAAGAACACACAGGCGATATCTTGCTCGGGATAAGGGAACTTATGGGCCAATGCCAAGAGGAACACCAAAAGGTTTACTAGGCATGCCGTTTAACACAACTGTAAGTCAAAAGAAAAGATAGATGGTTCTGCGGCTAATTTAAATGGTTTTGGCTAATGGTTTTGGCTGATTATAATAGGCGATAGATGGTTTGTACTGCGTTGGGGATAGTTGTTTTCCTGGTCAGGGAGTTATAGCTGTGGCTTTCTCAGGAGTGATGTGTGCGCATCGTGTAGCTGCTGACATTGGTTAGAAAAGCCATCTTTTTTTTTGTAATATGTCATGGGAGACTTGTTGATTGCTACAAGCGCAAGAAGCTAACATTTTTTCATTTAAATTTATAGGGCTTGAGAGAAAATCAAAGGTACTTGATGCTGGTCTTCTTGGTTTACTTGGTTGGCTAAGGACACTCGCATAGTTCTAAGAGTAGAAGGGACAAAGCTAGTGACGATCAGTGGAAGTGTTCCTTAAGTCCATGAGAAGGGCTTTACTATGAACAATCTTTTTATTTTTGTGGTTTAGGACCAAGAAAAGTTGCACATAGATAAGAAAAAAAATATATATATATTGTCTTTCTCTGCATACACTGATATAAATCAAATTTAAGGAGTATAATCCTAGAATTAATAAATAATTGGTATCATAGGAAAGGAATCTAATTCCAACTTCCTATGTTAAAAAAGACGTACTATCTTGAAGAACCTTTGGTCTTAAATTTGGAGATGGAAGTTTTGGGCAGACAATATAAAACATTCAAAACCGAAACATTAGTTTAAGATAAGTCCACAGAAAAACTTTAAAAATATTAAATATCCGAAGATGTGTATAATGTAAAGATCAACTCAAAACACTCTTAACACTGAAAAATCCTTTTTCGGTGGTTTATAAACCACTAATGCCTATTTTTCCTTTTTCGTTCTCGTGTCATGACTCCACCCTGTTGGATTCGAACCAAGCTTGGAACATAATTGTGAATAACCGGACCCAAAGAAAATGTATGTTCTCCTACGGGTATTTTCATGAACCGATTTTCCTCTCCAACAATGTATACCATGTCCTCCCACTTATTTATTATATATTCCATATCGCATAACACGGCCGCTTCCTTCTCCTCGTCGATAAAGAAAGTTGTGTCAGTTGAAAGATCCATTTGAGGATTATACTCATCTAGTTCCAGTGATAAAAATTTGCTCCAGGACACAAGTCTGGCCTGATCAATCTTATCATGTGTCATCGTCATCCATATCTCAATCTTTGGTGGATGAGAAAAGCTGCTATACAATACTGCCAGTCGTTCTTCCCTAACAACTGAGAGAGTTGTAGGAACAAAATCACGATGGCCACTCCAAAATCGAATAGATAAACACTTAAACTTCTCTGTTGAAAAATCGAAACTAAGTAAGACATCTTCTTCATCATCTTCATCATCTATATTGGCAATCCAATAAATATTCCCCTTCAGAGACACTGCCTTTGATATTATTCTTCTGCAGTTATTGGGAAACACGTCATTAAGATCCTTCCAAGAATGAGACTCAAAATCATAGATTCCAGAGTCAACATTTTGAGGTTCTGCGGCATCCCAGCTGCATCTCAAGAGTTTATAGGTTTGGCAAGACTTGTTATTATCGTATCCAAGGGCAAACTCCGAGTTATCCTTGTAACGATCACAGAATGGGATCCACCTAATTTGGCCAGTACAAGGGTTCCAAACCACGAGTCTTTTGTCCCATGTCATGCATAACAATAACCCGTCGCAGTGAAATATATCATATATCTTGAGTTGTTCCGGACAGTGGAAATCTTTGAGGTTAAGCAACTTTGTTTGTGGATCAACAGAGTTGTCGGGATGAATCCCATCGACATTTACATTCATTGAATAAAACTTCTTTGAATCTCTCGACATGAGAACCATACGTTGTTTTGCTGCTTTATCCAAGTGCTTCTTGATGAACTCGTCATCTTTGAATAGAGCGTTCCATCGCTTGCAAATAAAACTTAATCGTCCCAGAGATGTAGCCGGAACTCTAGAGAGTATATCAAGTACCAAATCCCATGGAAGATCTAGCAATCTCAATGCCTCTCTTGTCATCACCCAATGGATTAGAAGAAGGCGCGAGGTGGCTAGCTACGAGACGTGACGGTAACGAAACTTTAGATGCTTATTAGGTTTTTTTACATTTTACAATCTTTAGGTATTATGTATTAGAATTAGAATTAGAGAATATACATACATATATCTATATATATAAAGTAGACTTCTCTGGCACCTCCTGTGTCCACGTCACCTTGGGAGGGAGGGGCAAAATCCGACACGTGTCGACTCGCTGGACTATCTGTGTATTTCACGCTTTTACTTTTTCCTAGCCATCTCTTTCCTTCTTCCTCTTCTAGCGGCGAACTCCTCGACGAAATTTGCGAAAAACTTCAAACGAGCTTTGATATCCGTAACGTCTCACCAGTCCTTGAATTCCCTTGATTGATCCACTCCTCCCACTTGAAGATTCGATCTACCTCTTCGTTTTCCTCAGTAACCGCGTGGAGCTTCAGCTATAAATCAAGGGAAGGACCTTCCTCAGTATTCAATCAAAGGATACCATGATGTCCTTATTCTTCCAGATTCCAAGGGTTTGTCATCTTATTCGTACACTATAAATATAGATCTGAAGAGAGAAATTTCTTACTCTCGAATTCTAAACTCAGTAAGAGCCTCTTCGATTATGGCCAACCCTCATCTGCTTCTGTCTGATTTAAAGGTTGGTCGTTGGAGGGAGGCTGTTGTGACACGGGTCCTCCGTTGTTGGAAAGCAAGGAACTTGAAAAAGAGTGGAGAGCTTATCGGATAGACATAGTTATCAACTTATGATAGATGAGAAGGTATTTGTTCATCTGAAACTATGATAGCTTCAAGGCTTTGGCAGCAATTATGATTAATGCAAATGTTTGATTATATTTTCTTCATTGCAGTCGTTATAAATCTATAACCAACTGATGATACTAACAAACACCCTACTACCTTTTTTGTTCTTAAGTTTCCTAACACACTACTCAATTTACTTACCTATGTTTTGCAGGTACACTTTTCTAATGGCTTAACCTTATATATTGGATATTGTAAGAGAGATTATGGGAATCAAAACCACCTAGAATGATGAGACGCAGTTAATTTAGCGTATAATGGCTAATCTATGAATTGACCGGTTAGTTTAGTTCTCTGTTTTATTATTATAGATGAGTAGCTAATTTATATATCCCCGTTTCTGAATTGTTTCCCTTCACATTCTGTAGTGACCTACATTCTGTGCCACTGTTTTTGATGGCCTCTGCCAACATACTTCATGACAAATTTGTGGTCAATGGTGTTGAGCATAAGTTCATAGTAGCCACGCCCATTAATCCTTAGTTAGTAGGAGGTATGGGTCTTTTAACAACTAAGTCCAGTTAATGAACTTTGCTTATTTAATCTGTTTGTGTATATGTTTTGCTTCCTCCCAGGTCGGCTATTACTAAACTTCACCACAGTCAGTCATTTTTACTTTGACAAAGAAAGTGCTGTTGGGCAGACCATACTTGATGCGTAAATTGAGTACTTTCATACATTTACTCAGTAAAAAAATTAGCTTTATACCCTCCTAACCCTCTTAAATGTTTCATTCAGCAGGAACCGTTTCAGTGATGATGTTTCTTCCTTAGGTCCAACAAAATATGAAGATATTCAAAAACTTGAAACCGTTACGGTGGCTTAGCTAATGCTTGTGTTCTCAACTCTGATCCCCAGGTCCAGAATAAACCTCATCTCTTACTGCTTAATCTCTCTACAATTAAGTGGTTTCCCATTTATTAATTGTGTGGACAGACTGTGAAGTTTCTCTGCATATGGGTGGTGCTACACCTCAAGTTTAAAAGCACTAGAAAGGTTCAACGTGGTTGCTCAACATTCACATGTGCAACATGCAAGAACAGCAATGCCGTTGGGACTCTAAGGTGATCCTTCCCAGGCTCCTGTTTACTGCTATTTGAACTGCAATTCACAGCCATTTTTTTACCAACCACCGTTCGCTAATGTCAAGTCTGTTAATGATGCAGGTACTGTGTCCAGTTGTCTGTCTCAGATGGATCAGAAGCGGCTGTGTTTGTACCTTTTGATGGTCAGATTACAAAGCTCACCAATGTCTGTGCTGGACCTGCTGGTGATATTGTACAGCTAATGGTAGTACTGAGAAATAAACATTTCAATGAATGTGTTAAATTCTTGACAAGCACAACCACTGAACCCTAAGTTTGTTTTGTTTGGCAGGAGCAAGGTATAGTCCTGCAAGCTGGAATGCTCAGCTTCTTTTTTTCAAGAAATGACACATTCAGGACACTAGGACAGCTCAGAAAGTTCAGCAAGGACACAAAATTTGTGTCTAAGGTTAGTCATTTGGGTGGGCAACAGTGGACCAACAAAAACTTAATTTATGTGCATATGATCGATGCAACATGCAAGATTTCAAACTTGAAAACTTATAAAGAGGAAGATATTCAGATATATAAGATCAATTCAACATATTTAATTCAGTTGACTCTTAGTTTAGCTTTAGTCCCAAGTAAACATTTGGAACAAGTTGTCAGGCTCATTAGCCCAGTACGACATCCACAAAAATTAAGCAAGTTCTAAAAAATTTACGTTTGATTATATGATTAAATCAATCCCAACAGTTTCATAACGTCCAACTCTGACCAACAAAAAAAATCTACGACCTTCTGCACCTTTAGGATATGAGACAAATAAAGTTGGCGATAATATGGTGAAGAGAAATCATATATTTCAGACTAGAGGCACACTCCTACACTCCAAAGAACCAATACGTTGAGGAACTCAGCAGGGACGCATAAACTCACCATATCTAACACGAACCTGAACAAATAAAGAAGATACTTTTTGGAGATTTATGGTGCGACCAGAGAAGCCCCTCAGACAGACGGTGGGATTGATGTTGTTGATGGTTGAAAGAACTGCAGCTGCCACTCCAGCTTTATCGGAGCATAAGTTGTTTCTTTTTTATATAAATAAATCATATATATAGTTAAAAAAATATTTATTTATATTGCATTACGCAAACTGAATCATTTGGAGAAAACAAAATAATTTTATTTATACGATTAGTATATATCTTTAGTATTTTTTGTCAGAAATATATATATGTTTTTTTGTTGAAATAAACCAAAATAAGATAAATACAGATCTATAAATGAGTTTTCAATAAACACAAAAATACAATTAGATAACTAAATAAACAGAATTCCAATATAAAAGTATTAGCAATCTAAAAGATATAATGAAACAATGAGCCAGTTTGTAAATAAGTAATATCGACAGAATAATAAATTGCAACGAGTTAACCTTTCAAACTAAAATTAACTAAGTAGCTTTCATTAATTGAGCAACAATCTATAATATCCTTATTTAATTGTAATCAAATTAGAACAAATAATAAAATTGCAACTACAAAAAAAAATATTGAGACGACGACAGCGAAACGACTAAAGAAACTGTAATTCTCATTGTCGACAAAGTGAGCTGTGAATTGGTGCGTTTCAATCTTTTTATCAATTGTTTGTGAAGAAAACTTAATAATACATGAAGTATTCGAATTGAAATTTGGAAGTTTCGTGTTGTTGTTCTTCGGATGATACATTTGAGCTTGCTTTGTTGTTTGAATCCAATATGGAGTGAAGAATCAGAAACACAAAGCATAAATTTCAGGAAGCTTTACTTTACGACTTACGGATAAAGGTGAACTCATAATTAATTTACTTTTTGGTATTAAATTTAGCTTAGTTTCTAAAACAAAATTTCAAATTTTGTTCCTTCTATATAATGTCTACATGGTACTTAACAGTATAAATATGTTATTTAAATAAAATATCAACTTCACTATATGTTTAAATTCCAATAAATTAACTTTGTTACAATTAATGGTTTTTTATTCTACTTTTATTGAATCGATTAATCATAACCAATTATTATATTCCATTTTGAACTAAGCAACTACAAAATAAAGTAATATACTATTGTTACTAACCACTATTAAATAGATTGGAAAAATATCATTTTTCTTAATATATTTTCATTTTTATATTTCTGAACATATATTTTATACTAAAACTATTAAATAATTTGGAAATTTATATAAAAATACAAAACACGAATCCGGCGCGTAGCGCCGGAAAACCACTAGTATATACAAATATAAAAGTTAAGAAAAAAGGAGAACACAAGTTTATCTAAAAACTAAATACGAGCCCGTTGCGTTGCAACAGGGTTTTGATGTTATTATTTAATAAAGAACATAAAGTAATAATTATTTTATTATAATTTTATTATTGATTTGCATATGTTGTGTGAGATTTATTTTATAATTAAAAATTTTACATAAGTTCAAGTTAAAATTTTGTATTTTATAATCATGATACATAGATGAATTTTATTTATTTATTTAATAGATAGTTTTTATTCATGATTTTTATTAAATAATTTATTGTATTGATAAATTTTATAATTTAGTTTTGTTTAATATTTTTTTAAGTTGCATGGTTCTTCAAAGTTGATAATTAATATGATGGCAAGTATATATTTAAATGTGACTTGTTCTAATATATCTCATAATTAAAAGAATATATACTAAGATAATAAAAACAAAATTTTTAGAAAGTAATTATTAATATTATTTAATAGTAATTTTCTATTTTTGAAACCCTAACCAAAAGATAATTGCAAAAGATTATTTGATAACAATTTGTTTTCTAATATTGTGATATGTGTTTTAAATATATACTTTTTATTTAAAATCTTAACTCAAAATCGGTTGCCAGTTGAACTACTGGTTGAACCAATACATATTTTTAATTATTAACGCATATGATTTTTAGTTGTATTATTAGAATCTGTTTGTATTCTAATTTGGAAGTTATACTTTTTATTTTTATAAAATAAGATTATACAACCTTATGGATCATGAATCTATTAACAAAATTAACTGTTGTGATTTGACATTAGTTTATGTTGTTATCAATTATCTATTATAATATTATGTTTTATATTTAGATTAATTTAGATTTAAAATTTAATTTTCTTATTCACATTAGACATTAATAATACTTAAAGATTTTCAGTTTATAATATAACTCGTAAACTGAAATTTTATACTGCTTGTTTAGGATATAACTCGTAAACACATACGATGCTGCTAGATTTTGAAAGCGTGAGATTATTTTCAAAACATTTCAAAATTTATTTAATATAAATATGTATTCTTATACATTTAGATTTATAAATGAAACATTATATCTATTCTATTAATTTTCCTGTATGACCAGTTGATATATGCTGTGTCCAATTTAAAATTTCTAACTATACATTCTTAATCTCAATTTAAAATTTCTAACTATACATTCTTAATCTAACCGTCCACTCATATCTAACCGTCCGCTCCTATTATAACACTCTTATCTAACCGTTCACTCTTATCTAACCATTCGTTCCTATTATGTCTATTACACTAATTGACTTTCGTGTACATCCCCATATATTTTGGTTAGTGGACGTATATTTTCGTTTGGTTAACTACAATCCCTCTTTTTATTAACAGCTATAATTGTTCTTTAAATACGGTGCTCCTATGACTTTTACATATGTGTCTAATGAATAATCAAACAATTCATTTAATCAATGTAATTAATCTGATTGATGTTATTACTATTAAAATTTGATTGATGTTATCAATACTATTAAAACAGGAGTAATATTTATCGACTATTTTTTGACTATCAAAAAGTCTAGGTTGGTCATATTATTTCTCTTCATATATTTATATATATAATTTAATTATCTTTCATATTATTTCTATTCATATATATAATTTAATTGAAATTAAATATACATCATGCCTAAAATTAAGGAACTAACTAACTAATCTATTATTTTTTAAATCAATGACTTTAATTTATAAAAATACGAAATTTCAGTAAAAATAAATTATATTTTATTTATTATTGTAATAAATAATTATATATGTCTATTAATTCGTATATATACAACTATATATTAATCCAAATGAAAAAAAAACAATTTCTTCAAAACACTAACTAAATACATAAAAATATTATTCTTATTAAATTAGATATACATATACATAAATCTATATATATATATATATATATATATATATATATATATGATAAAAAATATTAATAGTTCGATACTATTAATATTTAAAACAAGATGAAACATGTTACTTGATTTTTATGAATATATTTTTACGGGTTATTCAAACACAAAAATATATTTATAAAATATTAACTAATTCAACATATATATTAACACAATTATATCATAAAAATTACATTAACATAAATTGATGCAAGAGAGTGTGGATCAATGGTTTAATTAGTTGTAAAACATAATTACATATATATATATATATAATATAATAAAAAAGATATAGATAAAATTACTAAATATTTACATTTCTAATGCGAATTATGAAATTAAATTTAAATTTAAAATAAGTAATAAACAATACATAAAAAAAATCTAATAACATGTGAATAATAAAAGTAAACTAATTAAATAAATGAAAATTATATTTACAAACATAAACAAAACATAAAAAAAAATCTAATAACATGTGAATAATAAAAGTAAACTAACTAAATAAATGAAAATTATATTTACAAACAAAAACAAAACATAAAAAAATCTAATAACATGTGAATAATAAAAGTAAACTAATTAAACAAATGAAAATTATATTTACAAACATAAATCATTAAATTATAATATAAATATATACAAATTATTGATGCTCACATATATTTCATTTTTAGTATGCATCCTCTCGAATATTGATCTATTACCCTTACAACAAAATGAAAATTTAATTTGACTATAATAATTTAAGTCAAACCGAATTTCATATTGGATCATCTATCAGTTCAACCGGTAATCAGATCCCGGGTTTTAGTTATTTTTACGGGTTTATACGATTTTTAAATAATATTTTTTTAAACTAAACCGAACTACATATGACGTTAAAATACTCAATATAACGTTTCATTTATAAATCTAAATGTATAAGAATACATATTTATATCAAATAAATAATGAAAATTTTCGAAAATAATCATGCGCTTTAAAAGCACGGATCAAAATCTAGCAATATATAATTTCAGTTTACGAGTTATATCCTAAACTGAAAATCTTTAAGTATTATTAATGTCTAACTAGATTTTGACCCGCCCTTCAAAGGGCGGGTATATGTTTTGTTTTAACTTTTTTTTTAATAATTTAATTTATTTTTGTGTTTTCATAATTATATTAGTGTTTAATATTAATTTAATTTAATATATTTTGGTGACTATATTCAATATGTCAAATTGCATAATTATACACTTGTGTCACATGCATTTCAGAAACTATTTTAAAACTTTTTTTTGAAAAATTCGACCCGCAATCAATCCCAAATAACTATTTAAAACTTTATTCCTAAAGTTTGCAATATATTATATTTACTTAGTAGTTACCTAACATAATTTAGTCAAGAATAATTATACCCCAATCGTCCCAAAAATAAAAATATCTTACTTTATTAGACATGATCTATATACTCGAACGGTTCTTAATGTATTGATTCATTTTCTTTGGTCCATAGGTGAAGAGTTGAGTGCACAAAAAATTATATATCTATGGTACTCGGACAGTTGATGATCATATTCTTTATTATCAAAATAACATATACATGCATTTTATCTTACATCAAATGAAATAATAGATTTCTTTTTACCAAAAAAAGTAATGGGTCCGATATTAAAGGAAGCAAAGGAGAGATTGTAGAATACCAAAGTAGAAGGAAAATTATTACCAAATAATCTTTTACAATTATATTTTGTTTAGAATTTTAGAAATGGAAAATTACAATTAATAATATTTTTAATAAGGTTTTTAATTATGAGATAGATTAACACATGTTACAATCTTAAAGTTTTAATTGCCATGTGTCGCGATCATGTTAATTAGTAACTTTGAAAATGAAAGTTTACTATATAATTAATTTCACCAAAAATCGTTTTTATTATCTTATATATTTATTTTAAATTATGAAATAGTTTAACACATATCACATTAATTAACAACTTTGAAGAACCAAGTTTCTTATTAAGTAATTTTAGAATATTATTAAGTGTTTTTAAAATATTCCTTTTTACTATTAAATCAATTTCAAAATTAATTTATTTCAAAATTTGTTTTTTGTTATCGTAGTATATATGTTTTATATCATTATAAATTTAACCTCTTTAAAAATATTAAAAGGAAAATTACTATCAAATAACTATTTGCAACTATGTTTTATTTAGGATTTAAAACTGGAAAATTACTATTAGATATACTTACAATTACTTTTTAACAAAATTTGTTTTTGTTATTATCTTAATATATATATATATATATATATATATATATTTAATTATAATATAGATTAACACATGTCACAATCTTAAAAAATTATTGACACGTGTGCTTACAATTGCTTTTTAACAAAATTTGTTTTTGTTATTATCTTAATATATATTTTTAATTATAATATAGATTAACACATGTCGCAATCTTAAAAAATTTATTGACACATGTTGCGATCATGTTAATTAGTAACTGAAATATCAAGCTTTATATAATAAGATCTTCACA
Organism: Raphanus sativus; assembly: GCF_000801105.2. NCBI lineage: Eukaryota > Viridiplantae > Streptophyta > Magnoliopsida > Brassicales > Brassicaceae > Raphanus > Raphanus sativus. Next base: position 21,996,081 of record NC_079515.1, on the reverse strand, counting down.
GTATATTAATATCTATTATTTATTAGTAGAAAAAAAAACACACTTCCATTGGATTATCGGTTTGGTTCGGTTTAATTCGTTGACCATTTCATCTAAATTATGGTACTAGGGACTCGCTCCAAAAGAGTATGAGGCGAAAAAAGAAGAGGTGGCAGTTGGAATCATACAGAGGCTAGAAAAAAAACTGTTTCCTGGGCTCAGTTCATCTATTACGTTTAAGGAGGTTAGGCTTAATCTTTGTTCATGAGCCTAGATTTGCCATTCACACCTGTACCTATATATGCAGTTGCATGAGAGCAAGCCTAGGCCTTAGTTTTGAGTACTTAGCACGTATATCTAAGGTGTTTTTATAAGGCAGGTGGGCACACCAAGAACACACAGGCGATATCTTGCTCGGGATAAGGGAACTTACGGGCCAATGCCAAGAGGAACACCAAAAGGTTTACTAGGCATGCCGTTTAACACAACTGTAAGTCAAAGAAAAGATAGATGGCTCTATAGAGTACAAGACTTAAACGTATTATTAGGTATAGAGAGAGTATTTATACAGAGGTATAGATAGGGTAAATACAAGTATAAACTAATTACAAAGAGATCCTCAAACTATATCATATTTCCTTAACACGCCCTCTCAAGATGGTGATGCTGAAGCAACACCAATCTTGCCTCGTATAGTTTGAAAAGGTGCTCGAGCTAACGGTTTTGTAAGTCCATCTGCGAGTTGGTCTTTCGTTGAGACGTGAGAGACACGTAAGACACCCTTTTGAATCTTTTCACGAACAAAGTGATAATCAATAGCGATATGCTTCATCCTCGAGTGAAAAACCGGGTTAGCGCAGAGATATGTGGCGCCTATATTGTCACAGTAGACCGTAAGAATTGCAGAAACCTTGATGCCAAGTTCTGTAAGAAGAGAGTAGACCCATCGTAATTCAGAAGCTGTATTCGCCACAGCTCGATACTCTGCCTCCGTAGAAGATCGTGCAACACCTTGCTGCTTTTTCGAAGTCCAGGATACAGGATGAGATCCAATATAGACGATGTATGCATTGGTGGAGACATAATCGTCGGAATCACCAGCCCAATCTGCGTCTGAGAACGCATGGAGGTTGGTGGAGTTATCTCTGCGCAAGAAAATCCCACGAGTCAAGGTGCTAGAGAGATAACGTAGGACTCGCTTGAGAGCTTGCCAATGATCTGAGGTCGGCTTGTGCATGAACTGAGAGAGACGATTCACTGCATAGGAGATGTCTGGTCTCGTTAGTGCCAAATACTGCAGACTTCCAACTAGTTGTCTGTACTCATGAGGATCAGTCAGCGGTTGGCCAGAGTTCAGAGTAAGCTTTGGATGCGTAGGAAGAGGTGTTGCCACTGGCTTAGCATGCAGCATATTCGCCTTAGCTAGGAGATCAGTTATATACTTCTTTTGCATCAAGTGCATTCCTTGTGAAGTACGTTTCGTCTCAATGCCGAGAAAGTAGCTAAGATCCCCCATATCCTTGATAGAAAATCTGTTCGCTAGGCGAGTGATAACACGCTGAACAAGATGTGAGTCAGTTCCAGTAACAAGTATGTCGTCTACGTAGACCAAGACATATATAAATTTCCCTTGAACTTTCAGTATGAAAAGTGAGGTGTCGGAGAGGGAATTTTTAAAACCAGAAGAAATGAGAAATGATCTTAGCTCAGAGTACCAGGCCCGTGGAGCTTGTTTCAAGCCGTAGATGGCTTTCCACAGCCTACATACATGTGTAGGACGAGTAGGATCAGTGAAGCCTGGAGGTTGAGCCATGAAGACCTCTTCGTTTAAGTATCCTTGAAGAAATGCCGTATTGACATCAATCTGCCTAACAGGCCAATCATTGGTCACAGCTAATCCCAAAACAATACGAATGGTTGTCGCTTTGATCACTGGGCTAAAAAGTATCGATATAGTCCACTCCTTGCTGTTGATGAAACCCTTTAGCCACAATGCGAGCTTTGTATTTATCAATACTACCATCAGGCTTATACTTGATCGTGAAGACCCAGCGACAACCCACAATGTTCATTGCCTCTGTTGCAGCAGTGAGATCCCAAGTGTGGTTTTCGGTGGTTGAGTTAAACTCAGAGCTCATTGCTTTGCGCCAGTGTTCATGTTTGATGGCCTGCTGCCAAGTAGAAGGAATCCAGTGAGGATCACATTGGATAGAAGCAGTTAAATTGTACCTGACCACTGGTTTGACAATATTATTCCGCGAACGCGTCGTCATGGAATGTGTCGGCGGAACAGGCTGAGCAGCAGGCGGAGCAACAGACGGAGGAACATGCTAAGCAACAGGCTGAGCGACAGGCTGAGGGATAGGCTGAGCAACTGGTAACGTTGTCGGAGCAGGAGGCGGAGCTGCTGGTTGTGTTGTCGAAGCAGCAGGCGAAGCTATGGGAACCTGTTCAGGCTCTGCATCGTCCTGTGAAGTAGATGTAGTAGATGGAGAGGACTGAACCGGAGTCGGTGCCGGAGTTGTGGAGCTCGGAGACTGCTGTTGTGATGCCGATGGTGAAGAATCACTCGCAGGTAGCAGATTGCTTTCAGACACCGTTGGAGATTGTACAAATGACCTTGGCAAGGGTATCGTGGTAAAAGGTGGGGAAGGTGTAGCTGGGTTTGGTTCAGGTATAGGTGAGGACTTTGGTGTGGTTAGCTTGGGATAGGGAAACTCGGTCTCGTTAAAACGAACATGCCGAGAGACGTAGATACGACCTGAAACTGGATCAAGACACTGATATGCACTCTGAGTTAAGGAGTAACCGACAAAAACACAAGGTGATGATCTGTGTTCTAGCTTATTTGGCGCATACGGTCGTAACCAAGGAAAGCATAAACAGCCAAAGGTGCGAAGTTTGTGGTAATTTGGTTGGATATCAAAGAGCTTTTGGTAGGGAGATAGGTTAGACAAAACTGGTGTGGGTAATCGGTTTATAAGGAACACTGCTGTAGCGAAGGCTAAAGGCCAATAGGTTAAAGGCATTTGGGTAGAGGACAGGAGAGATAAGCCAGTTTCAACGACATGTCTGTGCTTTCTTTCAGACAAGCCATTGTGCTCAGGGGTATGGGGTGGAGTGGTTAGATGTGTGACACCATGAGTAGCGAGAAAATGACGAAGAGCAATAAACTCACCACCATTGTCTGTATACAGGTTGCGAAGTTTGATTTGAAACTTGGTTTCGGCTAAGGGTTTGAATTTGAGAAAGATTTCTTTGACTTGGGATTTAGCTGTAAGAGGAAAAAGCCATGTATATCGGGTGAAATGATCCACTAGAACAAGATAGTATTTAAAGTTTTGAGTGGAGGTAATAGGTGATTGCCAAACATCAGAGAAGACATATTCAAGAGGATGAGTTGAAACAATGGTACTCTGATGAAAATGAAGGTTTTGGGTTTTATTAAGTAAGCAATCATTGCAAGGAGAAACACTCGAAGTTTTATTGAAACATAGCAAAGAAAAACTAGAAACAATCGTTTTAAGAGTAGAAGAAGAAGGATGGCCAAGTCTATGGTGCCACTGAAAAAGAGTAGTTTTGGTATCGGGGTAGGAGACATGGGATACGGCTGGTTTGTGACAGGATAGAGGCCATTCGTACAAGTCACCCTTCGCGTGTCCTTGGAGCAACCGGATTCCCGTTGAGAGATCCTTCACCTGAAAACAAGAAGGAAAGAATTCCACCGAGACTTGATTAGCATTGCACAATCGATATACTGAAATCAAGTTCTTGTTAACATTGGGCACACATAGTATATCTTGCAGTTTGAGTGATCTAACAGGTGTTAAGAGTGAAGAAGAACCAGTATGAGTGATACGTAAACCTGAACCATCTGCGATGGCTACTTCTTCTCCACCATTATACGGCTGATGTATAGCCAGGTTGTTGAGATCGGAAGTAAGGTGATGAGTTGCTCCACTATCAAGGAATCATGCGTTGGGGTTGTAAAGAGACGCCTGAGAGACGTTAGCACGCGGCTGCCATACATTCGAGTGTGGTGGTGCTGTGTAATTCGAGTTTCCACCAGAGAGTTGTGGACAACGACGCACACTGTGTCCAAAAACACTGCAAATTTGACACTTCCCCTGATACCCACGAGACTGAGACGGCTGTGAGTGCGGGTTGGACGGGTGGTGCTGGTGAGAATGACCACCACCACGGTAACCTCCACGACGATAGTTGTTGCTGTTGTTGCGACCAGTCGTTGGAGAGTTCTTGTAGTTTGTGAAGTTTGCAGACACGGGTGCAGGGGAGACAGCAACAGAGGCGACTTGAAGTTTAGCCTCTTGATTGAGAAGCTTCTCATGGATCTCAGTCAAGGAAGGAGGAGTTTCACGACCTTCGATTTGATCAGCTACCGTCTTGTAGTCTTCTGGGAGGCCGTTCAGTATATGCTCGATCTGATCTTCAGAATCAAGAGCTTTGCCAAGCAAAGCGAGTTCGTCAAAGCGGGTTGTGAGCCCCTGGAAATACTCATCAATAGGCTTCGTGCCTTTCGTCCACGAGCGTAGCTGGTGACGTATCTGTTGCACATGTCCTCTGCTAGGCTTTGCGTACGTCGCGTTAAGGATCCTCCATATCTCGGATGCCGTTGTTGCAGTCGAAAGTATAGGCTGTAGAGTCATGGTGATTGCGCCAAGTAGTGCACTGTAAATCAATCGGTCTTGGCGCTTCCACAGCGTGTAGGAAGGATTTGTTTCCAGCGATCCATCTGCAGCGGTGATAGTAGGCGGTGGAACGGTAGCAGATCCATCAATGAAGCTCGCCAAATCGTACCCATCAAGAAGGGCATGGACTTGTCTACTCCACATGAGAAAGTTGGAGTTGGTGAGCTTGGTGACATTGGTCATGTTGATGTTCAGAAGAGTTGGGTTAGAGGAGACGATGATAGTCTCGTTAACAGAAGCCGATGAGCTGGACATGTTGATGTCGAGAGAAGAAAAAAAATTGAATAGGAAGATGGCGGCTTTAGATATCAGGCTCTGATACCATATAGAGTACAAGACTTAAACGTATTATTAGGTATAGAGAGAGTATTTATACAGAGGTATAGATAGGGTAAATACAAGTATAAACTAATTACAAAGAGATCCTCAAACTATATCATATTTCCTTAACAGGCTCTGTGGCTTAACTAAATGGTTTTGGCTAATGGTTTGGCTGATTGTAATAGGCTATAGATGGTTTGTACTGCGTTGGGGATAGTTGTTTTCCTGGTCAGGGAGTTATAGCTGTGGCTTTCTCAGGAGTGATGTGTGCTCATCGTGTAGCTGCTGACATTGGTTAGAAAAGTCATCTTTTTTTGTAATATGTCATGGAGACTTGTTGATTGCTACGAGCGCAAGAAGCTAACATTTTTTTCATTTAAATTTATAGGGCTTGAGAGAAAATCAAAGGTACTTGATGCTGGTCTTCTTGGTTTACTTGGTTGGCTAAGGACACTCGCATAGTTCTAAGGGTAAAAGGGACAAAGCTAGTGACGATCAGTGGGAGTGTTCCTCAAGTCCATGAGAACGGCTTTACTATGAACAATCTTTTTATTTTTGTGGTTTAGGACCAAGAAAAGTTGCACATAGATAAGAAAAAAAAATACATTTTGTCTTTCTCTGCAATCTGCATACACTGATAGTATAAATCAAATTTAAGGAGTATAATCCTAGAATTAATAAATAATTGGTATCATAGGACAGGAGTCTAATTCCAACTTACTATGTTAAGAAAAACATACTGTAGCTTGAAGAACCTTTGGTCTTAAATTTGGAGATGGAAGTTTTGGGCAGACAATATAAAACATTCAAAACCGAAACATTAGTTTAAGATAAGTCCACAGAAAAACTTTAAAACTATTAAATATCCGAAGATGTGTATAATGTAAAGATCAACTCAAAACACTCTAACACCGAAAAATCCCTTTTCGGTGGTTTGATAAACCACTAATGCCTATTTTTCCTTTTTCGTTCTCGTGTCATGACTCCACCCTGTTGGATTCGAACCAAGCTTGGAACATAATTGTGAATAACTGGACCCAAAGAAAAATCATTTTCTCCTAAGGGTATATCTTTTTTTTCTTTGTATACTACTCCTACGGGTATTTTCCTGAACCGATTGTCCTCTCCAACAATGTATACCATATTCTTCCACTTCTTCTTTATACATTCCAGATCGCATAACACGGCCGCTTTCTTCTCCTCGTCGATAAAGAAAGTTGCGTCACATGAAAGATCCACCTGAGGCTTATTCCCATCTAGTTCCAGTGATAAAAATTTGGTCCACGACACAAGTGTGGCCTGATCAATCTTATCATGTGTCGTCGTCCATATCTCAATCTTTTGTGGTTGAGAATAGCTGCTATACAATACTGCCAGTCGTTCTTCTCCAACAACTGAGAGAGTTGTAGGAAGAAAATCATGATGGCCACTCCAAAATCGAATAGATAAACACTTAAACTTCTCTGTTGAAAAATCGAAACTAAGTAAGACATCTTCTTCATCATCTTCATCATCTATATTGGCAATCCAATAAATATTCCCCTTCAAAGATACTGCCTTTGATATTATTCTACTGCAGTTATTGGGAAACACGTCAATAAGATCCTTCCAAGAATCAGACTCAAAATCATAGATTGCAGAGTCAACATCTCGAAATTCTGCGGCAAGAAAATCCCAGCTGCATCTCAAGATTTTATAGGTTTGGCAAGACTTGTTATTGTTTTCGTATCCAAGGGCAAACTCCGAGTGATCCTTGAAAAGACCAGTGAATGGGATCCACCTGATTAGGCCAGTACAAGGGTTCCAAACCACGAGTCTTTTGTCCCGTGTGCTGCATAACAACAACCCGTCGCAGTGAAATATTTGATATATCTTGAGTTGTTCCGGACAGTGGAAAACTTTGAGGTTAAGCAACTTTGTTTGTGGATCAACAGAGTTGTCGGGATCGAGATTTACATTCATTGAATAAAACTTCTTTGAATTTCTCGACATGAGAACTATACGCTGTTTTGCTGCTTTGTCCAAGTGCTTCTTGATGAACTCGTCATCTTTGAATAGATCTTTGAATAGAGCGTTCCATCGCTTGCAAGTAAAACTTAATCGTCCCAGAGATGTAGCCGGAACTCTATAGAGTATCTCAAGTACCAAATCCCATGGAAGATCGAGCAATCTCAATGCCTCTCTTGTCATTGTCATCATCCAATGGATTAAAAGAAGGCGCGAGGGAGGTGGCTAGCTACGAGACGTGACGGTAACGAAACTTTAGATGCTTATTAGGTTTTTACCTTTTACAATCTTTAGGTATTATTTATACTAGGTGATTCTCCCGTGCTCATGCACGGGAATAAATACTTATAAAATAATCAAATCATGATAATTGTAAAATATTTACATATGTTTCTTATAACTTTCAAGTAACTTTATAACTTATATTTATGATGAATAAAGGGAATTGTATATATATCATTATATAGATATATCTATACATTTGTTCATAACTTTTAAGTTATTTTAATTTATATCATGAAAATAATATTAAGTATCACTATGTTCTCATCTTAATTAGATATGCGATTCTATTTATAGTAATTTGGATTAATTCATGTATGGTATCGTTAAGCTCCATATTTGGTTTGAAAGTAAACAACACTTTTTAATTAAGTTAAAATTAGATTAATTTCATTTAGTTTGGTTCATTTTATTAGATTTGTAAATATATTTATACAAGTTTTTATAATTTAATATATGTTTTCTGAGAAAAGAAATATAAAGCTGGAATTGCATTAATAATTGCTTCTAATATTTTTAAATATTAATATATGTTATTTTGGAGAAAATTATATAAAATAAATTAATGTGCTAAGAGATTGAGAATTGAATAAGCAAACCAATTCAGAAATATTTCAAAACTTCATTAATTAATTTCAAATTCGTAAGGTAGTTACACCCAGAAATTCAAAAGGTTGTATCTATCCGTGTGTTTTCATCTTAATTAGATATCTTATTTCAAACATAATATTTTGGACAGTTCAAGTGTTCATTGTTGGGTATGTTTTGCATCTATTATTTCAAATTGGACAACTATTTTTTTTACTTTAATAATATTAAAATTGGATTACTATTCTTAGCTTAATTTAGTTCAGTTCATCCTTTTATATTTGTAATATATTTTATAAATCTTATAAAATTTGGTAAGTTTATTTTTAAAAAGATAAAAACACACAGAAAATGTTGTAGTTACATTCATGAACATATTTTATAATATTTGAAAATTCATGTACATATATGAATATTTATAAAAAAAAAACTAAATCATAATAATTGGTAAATCATCACTTGTTTAGAATTGTGAATACATTTTATAATTTAATCAATGAAAGTTAGGTAAAAAATAATTTTAATTTATAATTTTTCTTAATGATATTAGATGATCACTTTACGTTGTTTGAAATTAATTTTCTTAAAATCAATTAATCAAAAATATAATAATTATAAAATATGTTTTCTTAAAAATTATCTTAACTATTTTTTAATAATATATATACACCTATATATTTTGAAAAATATTAGATATTCACTTTTTTATTTATGTTTTTAGCGAAAATATAAAGTAGGAAAAAATAAATTCGTTTTTTGTATATACAAAATCTATATATTTTATAGATATTTCCTTTTTACTATATATATGGGTTTATAAAATAAATAAACTATAATAAAAAGATAATTAAAGCTTTATTAATAAAAAGGAAACTAAACAATTTTTAGTAATGATAATTAGGTATAACTAAAATTAATTCATTAAGGGTATTCACGTAATCAACCATCATGAGAATCAACGTGAGCGCGACACATAGGAAACTGACTTCTCAAATAATATTATAGAGATGTATTAGAATTAGAATTAGAGAATATCTATCATCTCTTTATTTTTTTTGTAACTTACGCTTATCTTCATAAGCTGTATGGGTCATCTCATGTTTTAACTTATATAGTGGCCCATTCTAGAGAACCTATTTGACCCATTATTTAAATTAGCAAGAAGCTAAAAACTTAATTGAGTCCCTCTACTGCAGTAACTCACCTCTGTAGTTCCTCCCAATATATTATCCCTACTGAGTTATTGAACAGCGATTCATTCTTGTCATGTGACAGAGGGAACTCCGTTTTTTTGTCTCTCTCTAATACATTACGAAACCGAAGCTCACATCAATTTCCCAAGTCTACCTTTCCGATCTTATTTATATAAGATTCCAGATCGCATAACATGATGAAAACTAACCATTACTTATGTCATGTTCTGAAAGCCGAGGAGATTTTCGACAAGTGGCAAACTATGACAAAATCGTCGAGCTTTACAATGTCCAGAGATTTAAATCGCCAAGCTCTTCAAACGCCTGCAAGATCCGAGGACCAGGTTAAAAAAAACACGTGTCCCCTCTAGACAAGAACCTTGTGTGAATGTGGTCTTGTTTATTTTTTATTTTTTCCAGTCTCAGAGAGATTCAACTTACTCGAAGATGGAATCAGAGAGAGAGAGAGAGAGAGAGAGAGAGAGAGAGAGAGAGAGAGAGAGAGCAAAGACTGGACACCAAGACACAATTTCAGACCTCCAGGAGTTAATGTGCCGCATCATTTCAATGGTGGCTCTAACAACTATGGGAGGACCTCCAATGGATGCTATGCAACAGGAACCACCACTTCCTCAAGAGATGAGGCACCTTCCATGAGCAATGCTAGTGAAATGCAGGCTGAGTGGATCGAAGAGGACGAGCCAGGCGTTTACATTACTATCACACAATTAGCAGTGCCGGTCCTAAGATTTCGGGGGCTTGAAACAAAATAGAAAATGGGGGCCAGTACACAACGTCACAAAATAATAACCAAACCAAACTCATAAAAATATTCTCGAATACAAAGGACTAATAAAACATAAGTTTTCTCACAGAAAAAACAATTGTCTACATCTTTTGAAAAATACTTCTCCTTGCATTTTTTTTTGCAAAGTCATTCTTCAAACTTTGATAGTCAAGCTTCCCAACCATCTCTCTTTCAATTGATAGCATTGCCAAGCCATTCAATCGCTCTTCAGACATACTGGATCGCAAGTAAGATTTTATTAACTTTAACTTGGAAAAACTTCTTTTGGCTGAAGCGACTGAAACTGGAATAGTTAGCATCACTCTATATGCAAGCCATATATTTGGATAACAGCAAACTTCATAACTTCTTAGAAAGTCAAACACTTCAATGGCCTTGTTGATCTCGCTTGGTAAAACATTTCTTAAAATCCTAAGTTCTAGGAATAATTGATTTCCATCAATGTCTGAGATCTCACCATGCTTAAGAGAAGCTTCAAGGTTGAAACATGATGCCTTCAAACCATCATCTGTTGCTGATCTGAGCTTCTCTAAATCAAACAAGAATCCAAAAATTTTCCCAAATTCTTCAAATTGTTCAAACCTCATTTGAATAGATACTATAGCTTGGTCCATGAGCCTTAGAAAAAAAACCAATCTTAAACTTCTCTTCCTCACTCAGCATCTCAAAATCATCATCTCTTTGTATCTCTTCACCAAACTGTTTTTTCCTTATAATAACACGTTTTCGGAGAACAGTGAAAATCTGGTTCAATATCCATGGAATCTGCAATCATCTTAGCTTCTACTTTTGCTTTTTCAAATCCAGTTTCTCTGTAATCTTTCAAAAATGCAACTAACCCTTTCAACTGAACAGCAGCATCGTCAATATTAATATTCTTTGATTGCAGCACCTTACTGACCGTATTAACGGCAAACAGAAGATCATACCAAATAACCAAACTCAACAAGAACTCAAATCCTCCAATTCCGTGAGTTTCACTTGTAGCAAGAACTTCAGCATTGCTGCGAGCTTCAGGATCATTGCAATTTTCTGCCAAGTAATCCAATGCTTCTCTTATTTTTGGAGCTTGATATCGAATTGCTCGAACACTTTCAACGCGACTCTCCCAACGAGTTTCAGAAAATGACTTAAGTGTGAGACCTCCTACCATCTCCTTAAACAGCTCCCACCTATTTGTAGATGATGAAAACACATTATATAGCCGTTGAATGATTCCAAAGAAAGCAATCCCTTTTTTAGATGATTTAGCCATATCGGAAAGTGCCAAATTAAGACTATGACAACCACATGGCATATAAAATGCTCTTGAATTGATATCCAACAATTTTTTTTGGACTCCTTTGTGTTTTCCCCTCATGTTAGATCCATTGTCATAGCCTTGTCCCCTCACATCATCAATTCTCAAATTGAGACCACCCAATGTACCACAAAGCAACTCAAAAAGTCTTTCTCCAGATTTATCTGCAACTTCTAAGAATGTCACAAAAAATTCTTCAACTTGTATTTTAGCCATGGAGACATCCACACATCTGATGATAAGACTCATCTGTTCTTTGTGACTCATATCTGGAGTGCAGTCGAGAATAACCGAAAAATACTTTGCCTCTTGAATTTTCTTGATGATCATAAGCTTAACCTCATTTCCCAGCATAACAATCAATTCATCTTGAATCATGTGGCTTAAATAGTGATAGTGAGTCTCTCCTTCCTTAATCCGTCTGATATGCTCACGAATGATTGGATCAAAGTCTCCAAATGATTCAACAAAACTCAGAAAGTTTCCACTGTTTTTTTGACCAAGCTTCTCATTAGTCCCACGAAATGCTAAATTCTGCTTAGCAAGAGTTGTTACCAGTGAAAATATTCTCAACAAAACCTCTCTCCAGTGATTTCTTTCTTTATTGATTTCTTCCTGAAGACACTGATCAATTGTCTGCTTCTGCCTTAGTCTCAGTTCTAATTCCATCCACTGACTCATACACACAATGTGGCAGTGACTAGTTTCATGTTGACTCAACCTTATCTTGATATTCCTCCAAGCATTAAACCCTTTACTTGACAATTGGCAGACATCTTGAACCCGACCAAATAGCTTACAACAAAAGCAATATACTCTGTCTGATACCTTTGAATACAGTAGCCAACTCCTTTCTTGTTTATCTCCATTTTTCATCTCTCTTTTGTAGTACTTATGAGAAAAATGTCTACCTTGATCATTCTTTGGAAATACATAGTTCTCATGTACTTTTTTAATAGGACCTGATTTCACTAGAAAATCTCTCAAACTCTGATCAACTACTTTCCAATTCGCAGGATCAGATTTATCCAGAATCTCCTCTTGTTCCTCAACATTCACATCATCCTTACTCTTGTTCTCCTCTTTCTCAGATTTATCTAAAGTTTCCTCTATCTCATTTTCCTCTAAAGTAGTATGATTTTCATCATCAGCTCCACTACCAGCTCCACTACGCTCATCAGTTTCATCAGTTCTCAGAGACTTGGTTTTTATAACATACCTTAACATAGAATTGGCTTGAGATTTTTCTTCTTCTCTCTTTCTTTTATTTTGAGCTCCTGATTTGCACTTTGTTTTTCTTGTAGAAATTCCTAGCAAGTTCATGTCAAAGAAAAATATAGTAAGATTGGCTATATCATCAAATTTACAGTAATCATGTGACTGAAACAAGTGAAACATAATTGTAAAGAAGAAAAAAACAATAAGGAATGAAGTGAATAACATAAATACATAATTTTGAATTACCTGTCATGACTTATGCAGGACAAGAAGATTTTGGTTTTGACTTATGGTGTAATTGTGTTTTATTAGTTGCAGGTAACGATGGGAAAAGAGAAAGAAGCCAAAGAGTCTTTCTCGACAAGAAAAAATATTAGAGAACAGAAAGAAAAAAACGTTAATTAATATTAATTAGGTTTGCTGATGTCTTGGACTTTTTTAGCTTATTAGGCCCAGTGAAACAAAATTTAACGTGAGCTTTATACAATTACAAAACTTTATATATATATATATATATATATATATATATATATATAGCATAAACGGATTTTTATATTTGGGGGCCTATAAAAACGGGGGCCTGTTGCAAATGTTTCATGAGGCATTGTTCAGGACCGATCCTGACAATTAGCCGACGGGACTCGAGAGCTACCGCAGTGGCGGATCCAGGATTATTGGGTCAACAATTATATGGGCTTTAAATCCAAAACAAAAAAAGAGAAGAAAGTGGTGTCAAGCGGGCGTTGAATCCTGGTTTAGAGCATCTCCAAGGGTTCATTCTATTTTTATCCTAAAATAGAGTGACTCTATAATAGAGATTGTCCAATGATATTCTATTTTAGAGTAAAAAATAGAGTGATGAACAAAAAAAAAACAAGTTACTCTATATTTAGAGTAAACCTGAAAAATAGAATGAGGTTGGAAATGCTCTTAGGATGTTAGACGAAGTCAAAACACCAACAGAACTAGCGAAATTCAGTTGTACTAGCTTGGCAAACTAAATTTATAAAGTTTAAGGGGTGTCAGCTGACTCCTCTTCTTAACACATGGGTCCGCCTCTGGAGCTACGTCGAGTCAGATTCATCTATGACAAAATCTAAGCTAAGCATTTAGGATCAATCCTTTTAAACCCTCTGATTACTCTGTTTTTTTTTTGGGTTTATGATCCCGTTTACCCTAAAATATGAAACATTCACAAGATTTCAGCAATTTGAATTGGTTATTTAGTACTTAAGAAATTCTATGATTAGTTTGGTTTCTGGATTATGATATCGGTTACCAATCAGACATTTTGAAACTCAGCATCGTACCGTTACCAATCAGACATAATAAAATATTGATATAGGTCAAACCCATCTAGATGTTTATCATTTATAAGTATATGTACCACACATATATATTCAAAGTGTTCGTTGCTTGAGGTTTGTTTTTGTTACTCATATATGAATCTGGAATATATAAATAATGTATCAAATGTTAATGCAAATAAAGTCCTATACTGAAAGTTTAGACAAATAATGTCTAGTATATAAAGGGATGTCTAACTCTGATTAGTACCGTTACAAATAATGTTGTAAATAGCAGTCATGTTTTATGAGCAAAATCTAAACATTTCATGGTTATATTTATATTCTTTATAAAGATGAAAGGTTTCCATCTCTATGTCAGCTATCTGATCTTCGCAATACTTCTTCCTCGTCAAGATAAGTACTATCTAATTTTAATGTTTAGTATTGTTTTGTGGTTAATAGAAGTCAGATTTGTTATATTAATTTTGCATATATCCACTGATTTTCTGGTTGAGAAAACTGATCTAAAAAGAAAAAATAAAAAATAAAAATCAATACAAAAATAGTTAGTGGCATGATAATAACGAGTTAGTGCTTGGCATGATAGAATATATAGTTCGATGGCATGATAATAACGAATTAGTGCATGCTGTTAAATAATTAGGTTACTATGGCTTATATAATGTGTAGTTTGATCATAAATTGATGATCATATTATTTTGCCAAAAAAAAATCAATCATCATCGATCATTAAGCTAAATATACAAAAATCACTTTTATTTTATTTAAATTTTCACAATCTTTAATTAACTAATTAATTAGTTAACTATTTCACTTTTATTTAATTTAATTCTAATAGAGTTAACATTACATTGTTAAAAAATATTTTTAATTTATGTTAAATTGTATTTAATGCTTATTTATTTAAAATATCGATCATATCAGCTAGTTTAAATATAATAAAATTTTGAATTTTTGTTTGATTAAGTTAAAATACATTAACATGGTTAACATTAATCTATTAATTAATACTCTCTCTATTTTTTAAAGTTACATTCTAGCAAAAAAAATGTTTTAAAACGATGTATTTTTTACATTTTTTTTTTTTGACAACAATGAATTACTCTACCGTGATTCTACCGGTTCAGATAGTCAAACCGGAGGAATCGAATCGACATATAACATAGCTGATGGTGAACTCCTTGCCCCATGAGCAAGCTTGTCCGCCATTGTGTTTTGCGCCCTTGGAATATGTATGATCTTGAACTTAGGGAAAAAAGTCTTACTTCGTTGAAATTCCTCCATATGTGTAGTAAATGCTGGCCATTCATCGGGTGAGGATACCATCTTCACCAATTGAGAACAATCCGTAGCAAACACAACATCTGAGAACTGCAGGGTCTTCATGCACTCCATTGCCCATATCAGCGCTTCACATTCTGCGTGTTAAGGAGATAGGCTACGTCGGAGATTCATTGCCCCCATCATCTTGTCCTCTGAATCTATCTTTCGGCAATACCACCCCTGTCCAGTAAATACATCTTGTTCCTTCCAAGATCCATCGACAAAGCATACCCTAGTTGTACCCATAGTGTGCCAGTCAGTGGGAGACTGAACATTTCCCTGAGTATCCCGTATCAATAATTGTGCCTCTGTCCATAGTTTTTCTTCGAGATCCGCTATCCGTAATATCTCCTCGGGATTTCCATCCCTATTTGTGTAGATCTTACTATTTCTGTTCTTCCAGATATACCACATGATCCAAGGAAAATAGTTTGAATCCACCTCTTTCGGTAACCTCCAAAATAAATAATCCAAACTTGTAAAAACTGATTGTGAGGGAAAGATTTACGGGGGAGACGGGATCCTAGATAATGCCCATGTTTGTAGTGCTGGTGGGCACTCAAAAAGAACATGATGCACTGTTTCTTCCTCAGCTCCACAAATATGACATCTAAGGTCACACTCAATACCACGTGTCCTCAGATTTTTGAACACTGGTAATGTTCCCGATAGTACTTGCCAGATAAAATGTCGCAATTTAGGCGAACAGTTTAGTTTCCAGGAGAAAGCCAGCAAAGGTTTTATATTTGGTCCAAACGGTGTTATCCTTGGTTCCCTCTCCGGATATAAGGTTTCCGTTCGAAATCCTGATTTCACCGTATATTTTCCAGATTCTGTAAATGCCCAGCCATAAGTATCGGACCGGTGATTTCGGCTAAGTGCCATACCTCTAATGATCTTAACATCGTCCGGGTGTATGTATGCATTGAGCAGGTTTACATTCCAGGACTTGTCCAGTGGATTGATGAGATCCTCCACCGTTAAGGATGGGTTCAAAAATTGGACCGGATTTTTTTGTTGTGCTGATCTCGGGCGAGGAGCTGGAATCCAGGGGTCATTCCAAACAGAAATCGATTGCCCAGTTCCAACTCTTTTGATTAGCTCTTTTTTAACCAGAGATCTAGCTGAATTTTTTACATTTTTAATGCATGTTTTATTATCTAATTGCAAATTTCAAAAAGCTTAATTGTACTTATTGAATTTTTATTGGCTTAAAATTATGGAAGAAAGATAAACATAAAAAATTATGTAAATTTAATGTGTTTTATTAAAATGTGTGAAAAAATCTAAAATATGTAACTTAAAAAAAACGGAAGGAGTATAATAATGAAGTACATTGTAATTATCATATCAAATTATGACATGGCTTAATACAATTATGACACAAAATTAAATTATAGAAATTGCATTCCGACCTCAGTTTATACTCGTCATCAACCACTGCCTCCATAGCCAAAAATTCGGACAGCATCGTCTAGAATGAAAAGTGGACGTCAGCAACGGTTGGCGTTTCGGTTTCTCTATAAACGCAGCTATCTGGAGACAAAGCTCTAACCACTGGGATGACCACAATCAAGACACCGGTGCAGGGAAGTGGAGCTCTGCCACGCTTCACCGTCCAAGACCATTCCTCCGGTTGACTGCGCCGTCAGTTTGGATCTTGGAACGTGATGTCCCAGAGAACCGGAGAACAATCTTTCATCCATCGCCTATCATACCTCTACACCGTCCACACACCGCCTCATCAGGGGGTAAATCCGGGACAGAGAAATCGTCATTCCGTTCCACGCGCCGCTGCTAAGATACCCTTGCGTATATCTGAAAATTTTGAAACCCGATCCAGCAAGTTCGTCGGTCCTAAAAGCCGATTCTCCTTTTCTCAGACTAGGGGTGGGCATTTCGGTTTAGTTTCGGGTTCGGTTTGGGTTTGGTTTGGTTTGGATAATTTAGGTTTTATAAAACTCAAACCAATTAAAACCAAAGTAGCTTTGGTTTGGGTTCGGTTTGAGTTTAGTTCGGTTCGGTTCAGTTCGGTTTTAGATTTAGTTCGGTTTACATTATTATGGTCTAGTTTGGTTCGGTGTAGTTCGGGTTAGTTATAAAATATGAAGGCATCAGTTTTATACTTTTATTAAAAAATAATCAACTCATAAACGATAGAGTGAGAATATAAAAACTTATGCTACATGATTTTATATATAATAATATTATTTGAATCGTATTTATATATTTTTTTAAAGATATGAAAGTTATGAAAAAATGAAAAACGAAACTTTAACTAAAATTTACAATATGTTAATACATATATATATCATATATATATTTACTATATATATATATTGGATTATCGGTTTGGTTCGGTTTAAACCCAAACCAAACCAAACCGTTCGAATTGAGTAAAACATGAACCAATTGGGTTACATAAAGAGCACGGTTTGGTTTGGTTCGGTGTGACTTCGGTTGAGTTGGTTCGGTTCGGTTCGATTTGGATTTTTTGCCCACCCCTATCTCAGACGCACCGAAAGTCTCGCAGTGTCTCTAATGGACGCCGGAACCGTCACCGTCAGGCAAGATGCAGTTCTGCGTGATTTCGATATGGGTCAGAGTAGGAAAGCAAAAGGAAAAGTAAATAAAAGGTAGAGAGAGGGCGCTTCCGAAACCGCCACGGTAGCAGGCCAGAACTAAGTTTTGTTTTGACTATCGTATTTGGTTTCGAGAGAGAGAATGAGAGAGATTTTTTTCTTTAATAAGTAACTTTTACAAAAATTGGTTTTTGTGTTATTCAAAAAATAGTGTATGTGAAATTAATTTAAATTTTTCACTATAACATAGTAAATCTTTGATGAGAACATATACAAAAACGCATTTCAAATAAATTTATTCTATAAAATTGCATTTCACTTGCCGCCTATATTATCTTGTCTCATCAAATACAAAAACGCATTTCAAATAAATTTATTCTACAAAATTGCATTTCACTTGCCGCCTATATTATCTTGCGAGAAGTTTCAACATCTCCAATTCTTGGGGGAACCACATTTCTTTTAAGGAAACCACATTACACAGACCGTTCAGATATGTCAATGTCTATCTAGTAATTTATTCTTCAAAGCTCAATATACTTCTTATATTTTGGCGATCTATGTTTTAAGAGTTTACGTTTACGAAAAAGAAAGAGTTTACGTCTATCATACGTCTCACTTGATTGTTTTACCTTCTGGATATTTTGTAAATATTGCTCAACCGTTTTATATGAATTTAGCAGTAGTTTGCAAGTATTTATATTTTCAACCCAAATTATTATGAATTTTATTTTGATGTTCTTGTAGAAGATTGAATCGATATTAATTACTAACAGAGTTTTACATGTTTCTTAATCAAAGAACCACAAATCACATGCTTTATTCTTGTGACAAAAGCAAAGAATTATGAACTCAAAGGCAAATATAAAAATGTTATTGTGGCAGAAACACGAAGTTAGACCTAACTTGATTTTTGATTTTTAAGTAGAAAATTATTTTCTATATATTTTTGCATACCCTATATAATTATTAACTAGCTACTCTAAAATATAGTTTAACTAATGTAAAACTAAATCTTTTCTTTTAACGTCTGAGTCGATTAATTATGTTATTACAATGATGAAAATATTACAAAGACGATTTTTACAGCCGACAATTCTACCATCCTGTTAGAATACCCGCCTGACTGCACCACTCTTAGCCGTCCTATGAGATCCATGTTCGATGGTATTCCTACTGTAGTTCGAGTCCACAAACCACTGAGAGTTCTGGCATCGGTTCAGGCTAAATTCTGAAGAAAGCTAGAAAACGCTGTTTGATGAGCCTTTACGAGTTGAGTAAACAAATCAATCAAAAAGCTTTCTCCTTAAGGTTCTCACACTCTAATGAAAAAGCGGTCGTTCACGTCAAGAATAAACTTTTTTGATTCCCTTGCTTCTAGTTCTCAGAGCGCCCTGCACCAAGCTGAAGATCTCCTGTAACATGTTTCTCCATAATCTGCATAATTTGGTATTTTCTAGGGTTTGAACTCCAAACTTCCGGGTGTAGAAGCAATT
This sequence comes from Raphanus sativus, assembly GCF_000801105.2. Taxonomy (NCBI): domain Eukaryota; kingdom Viridiplantae; phylum Streptophyta; class Magnoliopsida; order Brassicales; family Brassicaceae; genus Raphanus; species Raphanus sativus. The sequence continues at coordinate 21,976,965 of NC_079515.1, read as the reverse complement.
GAACCCTTAGTCAAACCACTAGACTAAGGGGGCTTCCACAGTAAGACTAAATCTAATAAATATAAATATCGACTAAACTAATAAATCCAATCAAATTACCATATTTATATCAACTATTTATAGACAAATTACAAAAAAAAATCTTCAAAAGAATATCTATTCTAATCAACACTAGATTTTACATAAACTAACCTTAATGACTATTCAAACAATCAATAAGTAAACAAATTTTGCATCCAAGATCTTGATCACATATCATTTTAGAAATACGTAACTTAATTTTGGTTTTAAAAAGCGCCATTAGCCATTAGGACATATTTTCAATCATATTTTCTTGTGTAAATTAGGGGGAAATAAATTATTGCTTACTGAAGAAGAATGGTCAAAGTCGACAGTTCACTAAACACTTATTTGGTTTATTAGTTGGGTTAGTTCACTTAGAGTAAATAGAAGACTGGTTTGCTTTGATAAGAGATCATGTATTTGGTTTAATATTAAAAATATTATTCTAGATTCTTATCAAATTAGTTTATGCATTTTCGGGTTTGGTTATTGTCTACTTATGATTTATTTCTAAATAATAACAAAACCTAACTATGACATTGAGTTATATGGGTGTATGCATATGAGCGGTAAGGTAAGGCTTTGTTATGCATTTGACAACAAACCGAGCTGAGTTATTGTTTGATTCTCATATATGTTTCAAATCTTATATATTAAAATAGAATTCATGACTTCTTTTATGTGTTATATTTTAAAATGGACTTTTTACTAGAAAACCATTTACATTATTATTTTTAATTTGCATATATAATCAAATCCTAACAATATATTAGTTCCTTTTTTTACTCCATCAAATAAATAAAAGGCCTAAGAGAGATATGTAACCGAACAGTTTTAACAAAATCATAACGTTTAACATGATCGTTTTTATACATTTAATATATGTAAAGCTTACTCATTTTATAGTTGTTTATTCTAACAAAAATACAAACATACATTTGTATTTAATTCTTGATCATTTCATTATGTAATTTATTATTCTAATAGAGACTAACTTTGCTTGGTTCATATTATTATAAAAAAATCGTGATTAGTCATGGTGTATCATACTGTAGCAAGTTTTGTACCAAAATAAAAAGTAAAAAAAAAAATATCGTAGCAATTTCTTGATTACTATTCATGGTGTCTGCTATGCACTATCTATATGGTCGTCATTGGTCAACTTCCTGTGAATAATGCAATAATACTCAAAATATTAGTAACATATCAAGAGTCTCATATTTTATCGTATAGTTTTTACATGAACCAAATTAATAATGAAAAACTATAGGACCGATTCGTTTAAATAATTTATAAATAAATCAAAATCAGACATAACCGCTTATAATAAGATTGACTGCATTTTCTGCATTTTCTAGTAAGTAGTCCATTTTCTAAAATATCACACATGATTAGAAGTTGTGACTTCTCCTTTAATAGATACACTAGATTTTGATCCGCGCAACCGCGCGGATGTTTGTTTTTAGTTATATATAAATATATATTTATTTTATACTTTTAGCAGTATAAGTTTTTTAATATTAATCATATATCTAATAATATTTCGAAATTGAGATCTTGTTTGAAATTAATAATATAAATTATCATAACTAATTTCGAAATTAGTGAAAATATATAATTTAGTGAGAAACAAATTTTTTCTTTAATTCTCTACAATAAAAGGAATGAGAATGAATGAAGAGGAATGACTATTTTTTGTGAATGGTAAAATTTGTTAGAAACATTAAGGAATGCATTATTCCTCTTCATTCCTTGATCAACAGTTAGACCCATAATGTTTGAAAATTAAGATCTTGTTAAAATCTTTTAAAAAGATTTGTTAGAGTTTTTTAAATATATATATTTATATTTAAAATAAAAAGATATCAAAAGATGTTATGATTAAAGTAATTAAAAAAATCTATATATTATACATTTGATAAAAACTAAATGATGGTCCAAATTAAAAAATCACACATGAAAGAAGTCATGACTTCTGTTTTAATATATAAGATAAATCATAGATGGTAAAGTATAATTTTGAGTTGAAAAAAAACTAAAAAATAAACTATGCTGTAAAAATCAAAAGTAGTATAATAAGAGATTGCTTGAAATACTATTATTTAGATACCACTTTTTTAAATATACACAGTGAAATACTCTAACATTTTGAAATCTTAATTAACAACAAATAAATCAGAAAACTTAATATCATAACATCTAAAAGATATTTATATCGATAAAATTTACTAAAAACAATATGATAGATGCAATATGTATTAAATTTGCTAAAATGATAGATGTCAAAGTAACACGGCATGAAAATATAAAATTTCTTTCAAAAGTATTCTTTTATAGTATAAATTATATTTTTTTTAAATGGCTTGTATGCAAACTATAGAAATTTTTTAAAAAACGTATTTTGAAGGAGAATTTTTATTTGATTATTTCTGATTATGAATGTATTGTGGTTTGTTCAAAAAATATATCTTATATATTACTACAGAACTCACAACCTCAATTCATGTGTGATTTTTTTAAAAAAAATTGACCATCACTAGAAATCAAGTATCATTCATTTATTATTAATAATATGATTTAATAATATATCACTCCTAATATAACCATTGACTCCTACAAAAACGGATTGGTTAACAAACCGATATTTGATTCCTTATTAAATGTAATCATCTATTAAAACAAAAATCATGACCTTTTTCATGTGTGATATTTTTAAATGGACCATCAAATCTTACATAACTTAATCATCATATCTTTTAATATATTTATCTTTATTGAAAATACAAATAAATATTGTTTAAAAAATTCTAGGAAAATCTTTTCAGCATCATTTTAAAACTTACTTCCAAAATTTATTTAATTTAAAATTAAATGATCATAGAATATAATTAGAGTTTCAAATTACTATTTTTTATTTATGAGCGAAAATTACAATATTTTATGATTATAACAATTTAAATTGATTAATTTAAAAAAAACATTTTATAAAGATCTTGAAAAGATTTTGTTAGGAAGAAATATTCCTTCATGTTTCAAATAAAACAATCTTATCCAACTACAAAATATTATAGTTTATCTTCTTTAAAAAGTTTTTTTTGTAATATTCTAAAAACAATTGTTATTTTAACGGTATCTTAAAATACTTTTTCTCTCTGTTATGTAGATCCAACTTAATTTAAATTTCATATACATTTCAAATTTAGTAATAAAACCAAATTATGTAAAATGGTATTGTTATCTAATATTCTCAAAAATAAATTTTATAATATTTATAAATTTATTGTAATAAAAAAATAAGTCACAAAATATATACATTTAAATTTATATAATACATATCAATTACATTAATTTAGTGATATTTTGTTATATGAACTAAAATGTTATAGTATATAAAAAAATAAATCGCACGGTTATGCGGGTCAAGATCTAGTATTATTCTAATTCTGAATATTTGATTTTCTTTATCTTACCATCAATCCAAATATTTATGTATATAAAATGAAAATCAACATCTGCACGATTGTACGTTTCGAAATCTAGTAATAACTAAACCTCCAATAATTTGTCCAAAATACAACAAAGGCTTACTCCCTCATTCATATGCCATTAAATCTTTTTATGACAGATATAAAACAAAATTCATTTCAATCTATATGATTTTTTTTATTAAAATCTTTTTTCCATTAAATTTGAATGTTTAAGCCAATTTATGTAGATTCTGACTAATACCTAATCGTGGACAGTACTATTATAATCTGAAGCAATAAATAAATAATGTTAGCTTTTGAGACATATCAATACACAAATGATTAGTATATAAAATTATATATCATTTTGGTAAAATGTAACAATAATGTATATTGTAAGATAAAAAATTAAAATATGCTTAAAACAATGTTTTTAACCAATCTGGACACAATCTGGACACGGAAACCATAGGCATGAACACTTTATTTGATATCTGAAGCCGCATTCGAATTCGACCCGAAAAACGAACCGAAATCTAAATCGAAGTAGCAAAATTTCCGAACGGATATTGAGTTAGGAGAGATTGGATATCCAAATCCGAACGGGTAATATCTGAATCCGAGTGGATATCTAAAATAATCGAATATATGTATACTTAACCTTATATTTTTTGGTTTAGTTCTCTTATTTTATTCAAAATATTTATATTAATGGTATACCATATAATTATAAATTGTAAGAGCATCAGTATTGGGAAGTCCTTAGCAAAGCCCTTAAGAGGAATAATGCGGGGACCGAGAAGAAAGAGAGTGAGAAAGCCCTTATTTAAGGGCGTGCCCTTACTTTCTACCGAACAAAAAAAAAAAAAAAAAGAAAGCCCTTAGTTAAGTGAGAGAGAGTGGACACCAATAATGATGGTCTAACCCCTTAAGCATGTCCATACAATACAATATTTATATTGATGCTATACCATATTTTTGCTTCTTGTTTCGTGCATTAACAAAAAAATTATCCAAAATTTCAATACAATAACCAAATTACGGTCTTTTTAGATTTAAATTTTATCTCCATATCTATTGATCATTTAATATTTTATAATTAAAAACAATTAAGTTAAATATATATTTTTAAATACAAGAAATTTTAAAAATGAAGAATTTGATTTTTTTCCAAAATCTAAATATCTAATCCGATCCGAAATAACCGAACCTGATTTAAAAATATCAGAACCCGATCCAAAATATAGAAATGCCCCGAACGGATTTTATATCTCTATACCAAAATACTTGAAAATCTGAAATACTCGATCCGAACCCAAACGGGTATTCGAACGCCTATCCCTAACTGAACCGGACTGTTTTTGGTTATTTTTTGGATTGACTGTGGGTATGTTGTGGGTCAATAGTTTAATTAAGTTTAATAGATAAGAATATATATATATATATATATATATATATATATAAAATAAATAGAGTTTAAAAATATAGTAAAGTTTTAAAATATATTTTCTTTATTTTATTTCACATAAACATAATATAAAAATAGTTTAAAAAGATAGTTTAAACAAATTTTGTAACAAATTGGAGTTACGCATATAATAAATAAAATAAAAATATTTTTTTGTCAACACATTCATTTCATCGGAGTGAAAGCCGAGTGGGCATTTTACAAGCAAGTTTAACTTTGAGTTCTATTACAAGTTAAATATGAAGGCCAAGTTACATATCAAGTCAAATTATGCAAGACTTTCAAATTTCTTTTGGTTATAATAAATTATTCACCGTGGAACCGGAAGGTAGAAGCGGTGGACTAGCACTTTTTTATATGGATTCTTATGATGTGTCTATCCTCTATTTCGATAATCGTATGATTGATATTGCAGCTACTATAGAGGGACACAAAGTGTTTATGACTTTTGTCTATGGTGATCCGGTCATTGCGTGCCGAGACTATGTCTGGGAGAGACTGACCCGTTTGAGTACGACCAGGAATGGCGCCTGGCTAATGTGCGGTGACTTTAATGAAATCACGGGGAATAATGAAAAAAGAGGGGGAGAAAACGGCCTGAGAATTCTTTCTTGTCCTTTAAAACCATGCTGGCAGATTGTGGTATGATAGAGTTCCCTTTCAAGGGTAATTCACTGTCTTGGATGGGGTATAGAAGCTCCGGAAAAGTCCAATGCCGACTTGATCGTGCTGTAGGTAATGAAGAGTGGCACGACCTCTTTTCCACACTAATGTGGAGTACCTGAAACTCTGGGGATCGGACCATCGTCCTATACTTATACGCACACAATCACAGGAAATTAGGCTCCGAAAAAGCTTCATGTTTGATAGGAGATGGCTGGATAAGGATGGCTTGAAAGAAGCGATCCAAGAGGGATGGGGACCAAATTATGGATCCGAAAATAAACCCTTACACATCAAGTTAAGGGACGTGCGCCGAGCTATCTCACGATGGAAGAGAGCTAATCCCTCCAACACGCAAAAGAAGATCGAGATCATCAAAGAACAGCTCGAACGCGCCCATGTTGATGATAACGTAACGAGTGTAGAGCTTTTGAATCTCAAATGGAACCTCTGCACTGCTTTTCGAGAAGAAGAACTTTACTGGAGACAGAAGAGTCGTGCCTTATGGTTAAAAGATGGAGACCGGAACACAAAGTTCTTTCATGCCATAACAAAGCAAAGACGAGCCCGGAATCGTATCACGAAGCTAAAGATCCCGAATGGTGGCTGGGCAGAGAGCGAAGAGAGTATAGAGAAGACAGCAACTGAGTATTTCCAGACACTGTTTACTTCATCACAAACTACAGATTTTGAGGAAGCCCTCCGGTATATTACCGTGAAAGTGACGCCCGCCATGAACGAAGCACTCACAAGAGCCCCTGCCGATGAAGAGATCAGAAAAGCCGTAGAGAACATTAATCCTGATAAGGCACCGGGTCCGGACGGGATGACTGGACTCTTTTATCAAAAATTTGGGAGGTTACGGCAAAAGAGGTGATCACGATGGTTAAAGAGTTCTTCGCCACGAGCTCTTTTGATCCTCATCTGAATCAAACAAATATTTGTTTGATCCCGAAGACAGAGAGACCGAGCGAGATGGCTGAATTCCGTCCAATTAGTCTGTGCAATGTGAGCTACAAGATCATCTCCAAAATCCTGTGTACACGGCTCAAAAAGATTCTCCCGAAACTGATTTCGGAGACACAATCCACCTTTGTGGCGAAGCGTCTTATATCTGATAATATTCTCTTGGCACAAGAGGCCTTTCATGCCTTGCGTACTAATCCGATGTGTAAGGCGAAATTTGTGGCTGTTAAGACCGATATGAGCAAAGCATACGATAGAGTTGAATGGAATTTTCTCGAAGCTTTACTACTAAAATTGGGTTTTGCCGCGACATGGGTTTCCTGGATCCATTGGTGTGTTTCATCGGTTTCGTATCAAGTTCTGCTCAATGGGGAACCTAAGGGCAATATACAACCCTCCCGGGGATTACGCCAAGGAGATCCACTATCTCCGTTTCTGTTTATTTTATTAACAGAAGCACTGGTTTCCCAACTAAAGGGAGCAGAAGACGAAGGACGTTTGACAGGCCTGAAGATAGCTAGAGCAAGTCCGGCGGTATCACATCTCTTATTTGCAGATGATAGTCTCTTTTTCTGTAAAGCCGACATCCAGCAGTGTGCTGAGCTAATGCGTATAATAAAACTATACGGAAGGGCGTCGGGGCAGCAGTTAAACCTCGATAAATCATCCATCTTGTGTGGTAATAAAGTGAGCCAGGAGATAAAAGGAGCTCTAAAACAAGCCCTGGGGATACATAAGGAAGGAGGAATGGGTATGTATCTTGGTCTTCCCGAAAAAATCTGTGGTTCCAAACGGCAAGTCTTCGCATTCATAAGAGAACGATTGAATGAGCGTATCAACTCATGGTCAGCGAGACTCTTATCTAAAGGAGGCAAGGAAGTTCTTCTCAAGTCAGTAGCACAAGCGCTCCCTACATATGTTATGTCGTGCTTCCTACTTCCTAAAGAGGTCATTAACAAGCTACAAGGAGCTATAGCTAAATTCTGGTGGAGCACTAAAGCAAATAACCGAGGACTTCACTGGATAGCGTGGGAGAAAATATGTTTGCCTTTTCATAAAGGAGGATTGGGATTCAGAGATCTCTATGATTTTAACTTAGCCTTACTAGCTAAGCAATTATGGAGACTCCTAGATCATCCCAACTCTCTTCTTGTCCGCGTTCTAAAAGGAAGATATTATAGGCACACTAGTCCTATGGATGTGAAATCATCAAATTCCCCGTCATATGGGTGGAGGAGCATTCTAGCAGCTCAAAATCTCTTGCGAGAAGGACTAAGAAAGACAATAGGAACGGGAAGTAGTACACGTGTATGGCTAGACCCGTGGATCCCCACAGCTCCTGCGCGAGCAGCTCTAGACAACGGTATCTATAGAGACCACAATCTTCTCGTGAGCCATCTCATCGATCCAATTTCAAAACAATGGAGATTAGATACCTTGGAAGCTTTGTTTGATCCAGGCGACATTCCCCTGATCTAGAGTATTCGGCCCAGCCATTTTAATAAGGACGACGGCTTCTGTTGGTTGTATACAAAGTCGGGGCAATATACAGTAAAGTCCGGCTATGATCTGGCCTCGCAATTGAAGGAAGAAAGGAAGGAGCAACAGGTGTTGGAGCCGAGTACAAACAAATTAAAAGAGTTGATATGGAAGCTGAAAACCTCTCAAAAAATCAAACACTTCCTCTGGCAAGCTCTCTCTGAATGCATAGCGACCTGCAGCAGACTCGTTGACAGACACTGTGGAATCGACCGGACCTGCCCCCGATGCGGGAATGAAGAGGATACGATCAATCACTGCTTGTTTCTCTGCCCACCGGCACTCCAAACGTGGGCTTTGTCTGATATACCAACACTTCCGGGACTCTTCCCGTGTGCCTCACTTGTGGCAAATTTTGATTATCTACTTCTCCGTGCTAAGAATGCAGGAACACCTAATAATATTTTAGCCCCATTTCCTTGGATCATGTGGTTCATTTGGAAAGCACGTAATGAAAAGGTCTTCAATGGCGAAACGATCCTTCCCCGGATACGGTTAGCCATGCAAACAGGGAAGAAGAGGTATGGCGTGTATCTCAAGTTATCACATCGCACAATACCATCTCGGCGCCTCCAAGACACGAGAATGTAGGGGTTTTGAACAGGTCACCATTCCCTCGATGCCAAGTGGATGCATCGTGGGTGACAAGTTCGAACTTCTTTGGTGGAGGTTTCGTCTTCGATATCGAACCAGGGTCCCAGACCTATGGTTCCTTTGGGATGTTTCAGGTATCATCCCCACTACATGCAGAGTTTAATGCTCTACTGTATGCAATGAAAAGCTCCTTGCAGCTAGGATTTACTTCAATGTCCTTTGAATCGGACTGTTTACAGCTAGTTAAGCTGATCAATGAAGAAGAAGAATGGCCAAGCTTGGCTTCAGAGTGGAACGAGTTCACCTATTTGGTTTCTGAGTTTGATGTTTTCTCTATTTCTTTTATAGTACGTAATTGCAATGTAAGAGCCGACCTCCTTGCAAAAGGAGCTCGCCTTCGTAACATTTATTTTCCCATGTAGACACTTTGATTCCGACGTGGTTAGCTCAACAGGCTAACCTTTTCGTCTTGAATTAATAAAACATGGAGTTAGCCGTCAAAAAAAAAAAAGTCAAAGCCTAAATCGAAGGTACCTAATCCTAAATGAGGAAAGGATGACGCATGAAAACCACGTGTTACGCTGCCAGGCTATCGACCATTCTAGAACGAAGATGCGAGAACCAATGCTATCTCCGGCGACATGTCGGACACACTATCACCCGTCTCATCATCCGATTAGCTTGAACTTGCTTGGCGCTTCTTCATCCCTTGATTGCCGTCAATCGGTAGGATTCATTTTTTAAATCGCCAAAAGTTAAAACCCTGTGAGAAGCTATATGAGAGACAACGACAAACTTTGCCGGATCGCCACTAAGACTGACTATTCTGAATCTGTGCAATCTCACCTTTGCTTCATCAATCTCCTATGCTCTTCATCTTTGAGGAGACTTCACTTAACAAGGAGCGAAGATTAGGGTGTCAAAATGAATTATAGTTTATGAACTAGCTCAACTCAACTCATTTTTTCATGAGTATGATCTCTATATTTTAGACTCATTTAATAAATGAGTTTATTTATCGAGTTTAAAAAGATCACGAGTTATATAAACGATCTTAATGAACATGAGCTAACTCATGAGCTTATTCATTTTTATACTTGTAATTATATATATATATATATATATATATATATATAATATATATATATAAGGAAAAATAACTTCTATATTTATCTTATTTGTCTTTTAAAGTTAAAATATACATAAGTAATATAGGAATAAAATTTCTAAAAGTTATCTATACTTTTTCGAAGAAAGAAAAAAAGAAATTTTCCTGTTTAGAAATTTTCAAAAGTTTATATATAAACCCACATTAACCCTACCATCTCTCACACAAACTTCATTGATCCCAAATTTGGACCACTAATTTGGAATTTGCTTTAATTTAATTTATTTTAGGAGTTCGATTTTTTTTATTTTTGTCATGGGTTGGTTTTTGTTTAGTTTTTAATATTCATGTTTTAGATTTTTTAATATTTAAATTTTGAATAATATTATAGAAGTTATTTTATCACTGTTTATTTAATTTAATTTTATTATTATTATTTTGTGTTAGATCACGAGTTAGCTCATTTAACTCATGATCTAGATGATCTGAGTTCGAGCTTACATATTAAAACTCATATAATAAATGAGCTGAACAGAGCTAACTCATGAAAGAGCCAAGCTCACTATGAACTGAGCTGAGCTGATCTGAGCGAGTTAGCTCATTTTGACACTCCTAGCGAAGATTGATTCCTATCCTGATGAAGAAGCTGAGCTTTTCTAGCAAATTTAAGCAAAAAATTTATGATTGAACGGAATAAAATTAAACTAAGAGAAGAGAAGCAAAACTAATCTGGGGAAAACCAGACTTTAAGTTTTTAACTATCAACTTGAACGGAGAAGAGTTAAGCATTAAGAACAGCTCCGATTCATGTTGAAACACAACAAAAAGACTCGGCATGCAAAACATACAAAATTGGATTAAAACCTAAACATGGCTCGCCAAAGCGAAAAATATCCGCAACGGAAAAGAAACTAGATATATAGATTATTTAACATCGAAAGAAACAAAATAGGGGTGCTACCGGCCACGGGAAACTGTTTCTGCCTTTAGTAACCTAGAGAGAAACTTTCTCTATTTAATTTCTTTTTTAAATAATTTTTTCATATAGCCATTTTTAAGTTTTTGTCAACAAAATAACCCCAAAATGACCAAAATATCTTATTTTTTTATTTTGAGATTTTTAATTAAATTTTTAAATTTTTAAATTTGAACCCCACCTCCAAAATCCCTCCTCTTAACTCTAAAGTTAAATCTAGATTAGTTAACCTAAGAGTATTAGTGTATATCTACCCTTTAATGAAATCTCCTTTAGTCGTTTTTCTCTTTTAGAGCTATTTTGTTAAAATAAACTAAAAGATTTATCCTAAGAACTTTCTCTTAAAATTAATATGTATTTAAGTATTTAAATAAAAATTGGAATTAAATTATATATAAAAATAACAACTAAAATCAATAACAACTGAAATCAAATTGGATTATATATCGATCATTCATCGATTCAATCGGTGGTCTTGGGTTTTAGCATTTTTGCGAGTTTTAACAGGTTTTAAATAATAGATATTTCCTAAAACTGAAATTGGATTAGATATGTTGTCATCAGGTTTACTGACTCCACCGAAGGTCCTAGTCGGATGTAAAAGTGCTGATTTAAATATAATTTTTAAACAGACATTTTTTACAAATTAATGAAACTCTTGTGACGGTGTTACTGAAATTTTGCATTATAAAATATTTTGCATTTTGAAAACACTGATCAAAATCTAGTATTATATTATATAACAAAAATATTAAGGGAGATTTAACCTGCTGATATTTTTGTATAAAACCATTACAAAACAAAACTGTTTAAAATCCCCACATCATTGTGACCTGGCGCAGCTTGAATAATATAAAGGAGATTTAACCTGCATGCTGATTTCTTTCTATAAAACTTGTGTACCTGGCAATTTCCACACTCTTTTAGGTCCGCCTTTGCTATGATTTTTTTTTTTGGCCATTTTCATCTATTTGGGCGTAAATTTTTTTAATCAAAATCAGTCTTTATTCTAGGAAGAATTCCCAACATGCGGACAACTTAACCATTTGCTTATAAACGAACACAAACTAGAGTTCTCAAAACCATAAACATTTTTGGAGAAAAGTCTCTCATCAATGGCAAATAATAATATTACTGCTCAGACACAAACCACCAACTTAGACATCGAAGATGGTAGATCCGGTGGTGGTTCCCGGTCACAAGATTCTCCCCGGCCTCCTGTATTCATATCCTTCGTTCAAAAGGTAATGATACGCTTTCTTGATTTTATCAAACATTGATATGCACGTTCCGTTTTGACTCGGTTCAAATATTAGGCTTTTGACTACATTTAAATTTAGAAGTATAATAATCAACCCAATTAACGTCTATACAGGATCAGTTCGGTAGACTTTTTGTTTCTAAAACGGAGTTTCAAAAAGAGTTTAATACTTTAGTTACACTTTAGTTTAACTATTCTTTTTCTTAGCAACGGTGTTTTAGATATTGAAAACGAGCAGATCAATACCATGAACTCAAACTCGGTTTAGTTATCATATGTGATGATGATGAAATTGATTTTTTTTTTTCGTAAACTTAAAATTGAGTTTTATTAATTGTTATATAATTTAAGGGAATTTGCATCCTCTACACACTTCTCCATATTTAAGGGAATGCCTGAAATTCCATACAATGATATTTCTATTGCTAGAGAGCAAAGTTGTCCCATCATGTGCACTTACCTAATTTCATAATTTTTTTTGGGATTTTCAGCAAATTGACTCTATAATTAAAATCGTATTGTTATATACTCTAGTTGTTTGGCGAGTTTGTGGGGACATTCTCTCTGGTATTTGCTGGCTGCTCGGCAATCGTGGTAAATGATACGTACGGTAAACCGGTGACACTCCCCGGCATAGCTTTGGCATGGGGCTTAACAGTAATGGTTATGACCTATTCAATAGGTCATATCTCCGGTGCACATTTCAACCCTGCTATTACCATTGCGCTTGCTTCTTCTAGAAAATTTCCATTAAAACAGGTGACGGGAAGAAGAAAACCATACTATCAAATTCAGTACTTATATTTTTCATTTAATGTTACAATTGTACCCATCTAAAAATATTATAGGGTTTTATATGATATGATGCTGATGTGGCCTGTGGACGCAATGACAAGATATGATTTACGTGAATCATACATAAATGCATGATAGCATCTTTTATTCATATGAAATAATTAGAACAAAGAAAACATTTCCGGTAATTTTTAATCAAATCAAAACGTTCTCTCATATATTGTACCAATCAAAAAGAATAATATAGCGTTTTATATGACATGATACGGTTCACGAAATGACAAGATATGATTTACGTTAACATCATACATTTGTGCATGGTAATATTTTTCTTATCACTCAATGATTTCGAAATATGAAAGTCTTTCCGAAATATTTTTAATCAAATCAAAACGTTTTATCATATTTTAGAATGCATATACTTCGTTTTTTTTTATGAATGTCGTAATACCAACTAGATCTATAAACCGAATGCATAATATAAAGTACTTTTAACAGTAAATCCTTTATCAAAAAAGAAATATAAAGTACTTATGATCAATCTCTTTATGTAGGTTCCAGGGTATATTGCCGCTCAAGTTCTCGGATCAACCTTAGCGATGGAATCTATCCGGCTTGTTTTCCATCTGAACAACAACGGTTGTAGCCTCAAAGGCGCTATTTATGTGGGAACACACCCGTCAAGTTCAAACACTGCGGCGTTCATAGTGGAATTTATCGCTACTTTCAACTTGTTGTTTGTTATTTCGGCTGTACGTAGCTACTGATAAACGAGCAAACAGATCATTTGCAGGCATTGCGATTGGTGCAACTGTAGTACTCGACATCTTGTTCGGCGGGTATTTATATCGAAAACCCTTATAATATATATTACAAAGTTATTATGAGTGTTAACAAAATGTGCAAGAAAATGATTTGTTAATCGATTAGGCCAATCTCGGGAGCGTCAATGAATCCAGCAAGAAGCTTGGCCCCTGCATATATATGGGGATGTTATAAGAATTTATGGATATACATAGTTGCACCTGTTGTCGGAGCATTGGCAGGTGCATGGACTTATAATATGTTACGGTCTACAAATAAATCATATGGTGAGATAATACGTCCAAATTGCACTAAAGAAGCATCTCAAGACGAATTTTGTGTTCTTCAAGTGGTTGACCCGAATAACCGGAAAATTTTTATACTTTCATCTCCCACTGACATTAACGACGCATGTAATATCACATGCAAGTTGGCGTAAAAGAGAGATGTGTTACAACAGTATTTGAAATTATTTGATTGGTCCATGTGATTATTGTCTTTTTGCTGTGTTTGGTGTCTATTTGAGGTTTTCATTGTGTTGATGTATTTGTGTGTTTAAACTATATATGTCTGTGTTATATATGTTTGCTTTATTATTACAAAAATTGCTTCTTTTTGGTGAACTCCTATTGGATCTAACAATTGGTTGTTAGGGTTTTCGTATATGAACACATCATTTTATAAATTTAAGGTGATGTGTCCTAGAAAACTTATGACGAAATTGAATATAAAGACCAGTGAGATCATTAGAAAACTTGGTTGTATTTGAGTTTTTGCTTAGATTTCAGTTTTATATACTGTTGTACCAATTCATTCTTGATTGATTAGGTAGTTTATTGTAAAATAGTTTTGCATCATTTTATAAAAAATAATATAAAAATATATTAAACGTGAAATTGTGATATTTACTTATGTGATCGTATACAATATAAATAATAAAAAACTATAGTTGAGAAATTATTGATGTGGATAACTTTGTTTTCAGTAACATTATTCCATATAATTCACAAAGACTAATTGTTTTCAACTTTTTCTTAGGTTCACCAACCAATAGAAATTAGATGGTTTTTCATGCTCATGCACGGATATAAAAATCTATAAAGTAAATATACTATAATAATAAATTATTATTTACTTTAATTTAAAATTATTTTATAATTTTTATGCATAACTTATATTAATAGTATTATTTACTTTAGTTAGATATATGATTTTAGATATATTATATCTACTCGGTTTTGGTTTTTCAAGTTACTATGATTTACTTGTACCAAATTGCATAATAAATCTTGGTGTTAATGGCAAGGCCACATGAAAATGAATGGACATTTTAATTTGGAGGAGGGGGGGGCTTATCTAATATCTTTTATTACCTGAAATTATTCAAAATGCTCACTATTTTATATAAAATTACGTTTTTAATATTTTTTGAGTTAATTTGCTGTTAAGTAAAAAAATTATTTTTATTATTATAATATTAGCTAATAGTAAAACAAAAACATTGTTTTGTATTAAAAAAAGTTGGTTAAAATGATCTTCCACAAACGTATTTGGTATTAGCCAGCTACCTAATAGTTTTAGTAGCTATTAAAAAACTAAAAACACAAGTGAATTTGTTAAGATTGACTTTTTTGTTATTAAAGAATACCAGTTATATTACCAACTTGGACAGGGTTGCTAATGGTATAGGTTTTCCTTGTAGCTAGCCGAACATTCTGGTTCGATAGATACGTGAATATGTGATATTAGGAGTGTGCATATCAGTTTAGTTTTGGGTTCAGTTTAAGTTGATTTATTTAGGTTTTCTAAAATTTAACCCAATCAAAGCCGAAATAGCTTTGGTTTATGTTTGGCTTGGTCTAGTTTGGATCGTTTTGGTTTAGATTTAATTCGGTTCTTTTTATTATGGTATGGTTTAGTTAAGTGTGACATAATGAAGACTTGTAAGCTCTCCAAAACCTTTTAACTAAAGACTATTTGCATCTATCTTTGGTGTTTATTGATCTTAAAAGAACTTTTGTTAGATAATCTTATTTTTAGACATAAGAGATTGGAGAATCTACGAGACGAGACGGAAACAAAACTTTAGATGCTTATGGGTGTTTACCTTTTACAATCTTCAAGTATTATCTATTAGAATTAGAGAATATATTTATAATGGTATTGTTTGCATCATATTTTGGAACTTAAAACAAATATAGAAGTTAAGGAAAAAGGAGAAACAAGTTTATCTAAAAATATTCACAATATATTAATATACATATAATCTATTATTTATTAGTAGAAAAAGACATATTGGATTATCGGTTTGGTTCAGTTTAATTCGAATTGAGTAAAACATGAACCAACTGAATCATGTAGAAAACAGATTTGGTTTCGTTCAGTTTACTTTCAGGTCCAAATCCTCGTTTGACATTAATGAATATGTAATACTAGGGGTGGACATTCAGTTTATTTTCAGGTTCAGTTTGAATTGGTTAATTTGGGTTCTATAAAATTTAACCCAATCAAAGACGAAGTAGCTTTCGTTTATTGGTTTGGATCTAGTTTGGTTCATTTTAATTTGGTTCGGTTCATTTTAGTTTGGTTCACTTTATTATGGTTTGGTTTGAGTATTTGCATCTAGCTTTGGTGTTTATTGATCCTAGAAGAATTTTTTTTTTGGGCAAACAATATAAAACATTCAAAACTGTAAAGTGTAAACAGTCAAAACCGAAACATTAGTTTAAGATAAGTCCACAGGAAAACTTTAAAAATATTAAATAACAGAAGATGTGTATGATGTAAAGATCAACCCAAAACACTCAACACTGAAAAAAATCCTTTTTCGGTGGTTTATAAACCACTAATGCCTATTTTTCCTTTTTCGTTCTCGTGTCATTACTCCACCCTGTTGGATTAGAACCAAGCTTGGAACATAATTGTAAATAACTGGACCCAAAGAAAATGTATGTTCTCCTACGGGTATTTTCATGAACCGATTGTCCTCTCCAACAATGTATACCATGTCCTCCCACTTATTTATTATATATTCCAGATCGCATAACACGGCCGCTTTCTTCTCCTCGTCGATAAAGAAAGTTGTGTCAGTTGAAAGATCCATTTGAGGATTATACTCATCTAGTTCCAGTGATAAAAATTTGCTCCACGACACAAGTCTGGCCTGATCAATCTTATCATGTGTCGTCGTCATCCATATCTCAATCTTTGGTGGATGAGAAAAGCTGCTATACAATACTGCCAGTCGTTCTTCCCTAACAACTGAGAGAGTTGTAGGAATAAAATCATGATGGCCACTCGAAAAACGAATAGATAAACACGTAAACTTCTCTGTTGAAAAATCGAAACTAAGTAAGACATCTTCTTCATCATCTATATTGGCAATCCAATAAATATTCCCCTTCAGAGACACTGCCTTCGATATTATTCTTCTGCAGTTATTGGGAAACACGTCATTAAGATCCTTCCAAGAATGAGACTCAAAATCATAGATTCCAGAGTCAACATCTTGAGGTTCTGCGGCAAGAAAATCCCAGCTGCATCTCAAGATTTTATAGGTTTGGCAAGACTTGTTATTGTTTTCGTATCCAAGGGCAAACTCCGAGTGATCCTTGTAAAGACCAGTGAATGGGATCCACCTAATTTGGCCAGTACAAGGGTTCCAAACCACGAGTCTTTTTTCCCATGTTCTGCATAACAATAACCCGTTGCAGTGAGATATATTATATATCTTGAATTGTTCCGGACAGTGGAAATCTTTGAGGTTAAGCAACTTTGTTTGTGGATCAACAAAGTTGTCGTGATGAATCCCATCGAGATTTACATTCATTGAATAAAACTTCTTTGAATCTCTCGACATGAGAACCATACGTTGTTTTGCTGCTTTATCCAAGTGCTTCTTGATGAACTCGTCATCTTTGAATAGAGCGTTCCATCGCTTGCAAGTAAAACTTAATCGTCCCAGAGATGTAGCCGGAACTCTAGAGAGTATATCAAGTACCAAATCCCATGGAAGATCCAGCAATCTCAATGCCTCTCTTGTCATCACCCAAGGCGCGAGGTGGCTAGCTACGAGACTTTAGATGCTTATTAGGTTTTTTTACCTTTTACAATCTTTAGGTATCTCCTAGTCTATACAATCGTTTTTACAAAAACAATTATGACATGTCTATCAAGATTGATGACATGTCATATGGTTAAATATGACATGGACAATTATATTTAATACTGATATATATTTTTGGAAATATTTTTTGAATATGACAATAACTCATATATTACATTTATATTGATTTTAATTTTTGGTAAACTTTGTAGAATATGGTAATAACTAATAAATCATCACTACAATAAATATATTCAAATATGACATACTGAATTTCGAAATATTATATAATTTTACTTTTATAATTATACATTTTTATTATCTAAATTTTCTAAATTTTTCTGATTTAAAAAATTATATAATTTTTAATCGTAATATCATTAGTTTCTTTTAGATATCTACAAATTATATAATATTGTTTAGTTTTAATTTTTGATAACTATACAATTTTTATATGATTTTTAGTAATTTTGTACAAGTTGATCTAATACATTTAACCAAAAGAAATAAATAATTTTTATCTAAGATTCTAACTCTTTATATATACATATATTTTCTTAAATATAATTTAAAAAAAAAAAAAATTTCTCTTAATTTTATGCTTAATTAAATGATATTTATATTAATTATTGGTCAAAAATAATAAAATATATAATATTAATAAATTATGTTTTTAAATATAAAATTTTAACTTTTAAAAAATTCATCATTGCACATGGTGCAGAAAAACACCTAGTTATGTATTAGAATTAGAATTAGAGAATATACATATATATATATATCACTACAAGAAAACTGCTCGATTCCCAGGGAAGATATCCTCGGAATGTCGTCGGAATTCACGTATTCCGACGACAAACCCAGGAAATGATCCGTCGGAATAATATCGTCGGAATAACGTAAGTCGTCGGAATTCCCTCGGAAATTTGTGACGAAATTCCGACGGAGACTTTTTCCGAGGGAATTCCGAGGAACACCTACGGTGATCCCATTGTCGGAATATCCCTCGGAATTTTCCGAGGGAATGTCCCTCGGAAAACACTGTCGGAAAATTCCGAGGAACTCTCCCTCGGAATATTCCGAGGGATATTCCCTCGGAAAATTCCGAGGAAATTGTTCCTCGGAATTTTCCGAGGGAATATTCCTCGGAATTTTCCGACGGAAGACTCCCTCGGAAAATTCCGAGGAACACTTCCCTCGGAAATTTCCGAGGGCCTTCGTTCCTCGGAATTTTCGTAAAATATAATTTATATTAATAAATAAATATTAATTTATTTCTTATTAATTAAATTGGAAAATTAATTATTAAATTCGAAAATTAATTATTAAATTGAAAATTAAAATAAAAAACATAATATAAATAGTTCAAAAGTAATATTCATACAAACAGAAAATAAAAATAAAGTTTAAAACATAAATTAAAGTTAGAACTACTCGTCCTCGTCGACGTCGAAGTTCTGGTCCGGGAATTGCCTCATGAAGGCCGCCATCATCTTCTCACTCCGCCTCCTGTCTGCCTCTCTAGCTCTCTCTTGAGCCGCCATCTTCTCCTCCAACTGACGGATGCGTTCATCCTTATCCTTCAGTTGATCCATCAGAGTAGGATCAACTGGCACCTGAGACGTAGGAGGAACCGATTTGGATCGACGACCCAAACCGACCAAACGTCCCTTCTTCTTTGGAATCGCCTGAAAAAGAAAATTTAAAATCTTAATCATAGAAAAAATTTTAAAATTAATAAGTAAATTGATATTTACAAAATATCTTACCGATTCAAGAAGCTCGTTGATTCGGACTTGAGAGAGGGCAGTGGACTCAGTAGATGTGGCGTCAAGATCGAGATCGGCCTGGATCTGGGAGAGACGGGCCTCCTCGTCTTGTGTCATACTGTCCACCAGGGAGACAACCTCCTGCGCAAGACCGTCATCAATCTGGCCCGTGGTCTTGTTGGTGTGGATCCTCTTGTACAAAGGGAAATCACCCACGGGCTCACCTTCATTTTCTTGCGCCTAGGAAAACACATAAATTCAAAAAAAACATTAGAAAGCAGAAAAATTAAAAATTTACAATTAAAAAGAAAAGGAGTTTGAACTTACCATCTTGTCTGCGAGAGTGGGAATAGACTGAGCACCCAAATTGTGCTTGTACATGCCCTTCCCGCCACGATCGCTCTTGCGGTTGGCGGAGTTGGTGTTAGAGACCTGCTTCGTCGAGTCCTTGTCCCAATGGACACACAACTCCTCCCAAGTGGTCATGTTGATCCACTTTGGGACCTTATAATGAAAAAAAAATTTTTAAAGTTAAATAGAATTAAAAAATATATTAATAAAGTTAAAAAAAAGAAAATACCTTATCCGCTAGCCACTTCTGCTTCCATTCATATATTTGCCCGGAATATGAATCCATACATTTGTGGATGAAGGCGTTGCGGATGAACGTCGTGTTATCCGGATGCCAGTTGAACTCTTGCTGGAAAAAACAAAACCTGATTAGTAGAAATAAAATTTCAAAGGAAAAAATAGAAATTTTTAAAAGTTAGAATACTTACAGCAAACTGACGAAACCAGAGCTCCTGCTCATCCCTCGGCATCACTGTGAAGGTTGCGTATCCCTTCTTGAGGTCGGAATACATCATCCTGTTGATCCAAGCGCTGATCCCGTTATGGGATCGGTCGAACCTAATACATAGGAAACAACTTATTAAAAATGAATCTAATTTTTCAAATAAAGAAAATTAAACTTTCACTTACCAAGTCTGACCGGGTTCCCTAGGATACAGAGTGAGATAAGGGAGATGGTCACGACCTGGCTGTTGCACCAGCTGTGCAACAGTCATCACTCCTGGAGCGACATGAGGCTCGGGAATGTCTGGGAAGTCGTGAGGAAGATGAGGGGCCGCAGCGGGAGAAGGAGCCGCATGCTGAACCATAGCGGGACGGGGGCTCTGCGATGAGGATGACGAACCCCGAGACCGGCTAGACGAAACCGAGAATCCGAAGGGGTCGTCGAAGTAGCGCGGCCTCGCGGTGGGGCCCGACGAGATCGAGCCCTCGCACTCTGGTCACTAGAATCCCTATATTTTTTAAAATAATGAATTAAAATTAATAAAATTTATTTTTTAAAATATATATTTATAAATTATAAAAACAGCTAAAATGATTTATAAATTAAAAAAATGTCTTAAGAATTATTAAATAACTTATAAATTATTTATAAATTTCAAATATCTAAAAAAATATTAAATGACTTTTAAAATTATTTATAAATTATAAAATTTGCTAAAATAATTTTTAAATGACTTTTAAAATTATTTATAAATTATGAAATTTGCTAAAATAATTATAAAATGACTTTTAAATTTTTAAAATTTTGAAATTAACTAAAATAATTATTAAATGACTTATAAAATTTTTTAAATTATAAAGTAGCCAAAATAATTACTAAAAAATTGAAACCCTAAAATTAATCAAATCTAAAATCAAAACCTAATCAAACCCTAAAATCTAATCAAAACTTAACATCAAAACCCTAATCCTAATCAAACCCTAATCCTAATCAAAACCCTAATCCTAATCAAACCTAATCAACCCTAATTCTAATTAAAACCTAATCTACTCAATTCCCTAAAATCTAACAAAATTCCCTAAAATCTAACCTAGAACTAATAAGAGAGGGGGAGAAGAGAACTTACATGGAGGAGGGAGAGATTAGGGGAGTGGGGGTGGAGGGGGAGCCCGAATATCAAGAGGGAGAGGAGGAGGAGCCGGAAATCGCCAAGGGAGAGGAGGAGGAGCCGGAAATCGCCAAGGGAAAGAGAGAAAAGAGAGAAATGGGGAAGAAGATCTGCAGATCTGGTTTTACCCCGAAAATTCCGACGGAAAATGAAACCCTCGGAATTCTGTCGGAATTTTCGGTTTACGAACCGGTTTACCAGAATTCCGACGGAATTCCGAGGGATTCAGGAATTCCGTCGGAATTCCCTCGGAATTATGGGTTCCTCGGAATTTCCTGGGAAATTTCCCAGAAAATTCCTAGAATCCTATGGTTCCTCAGAATTTCCTGGGAAAATTCCCAGGAAATTCCGAGGAACCATAGTTTAGGGGTTCGGATTAATGATTTACAAACTTTAGACCGTTCCTTGAACAATTTGGCAGTTTTCTCAAGACTTATATTGATAGTACATGACAAATAAACATTCAAATTACAAAATGATTGAATCGAGTATAAGTATTGTCGTTTAGGTTCATTAAAGTGTATAAGTGTTTATCTTGCATTGCTGTTTGGGGATCTCGGTGCAACAATCGGAAAAGTGGCCATTAATTGGTACAACACCAATGTCTTGTCCCATAATCAATTGAAGACACTTACTAAGGCTTACGTAAGTCTTCTGGGAACCGTAAATTGGTGTTTTCGATTCTAAATCCTTATTCCCTAGGAATTTCCTGGGAAAATTCCCAGGAAATTCCGACGAAATGCTGAATTCCTAGGAATTTCCTGGGAAAATTCCCAGGAATTTCCCACGAAATGCTGATATCCGTCGGAATTTCCTGGGAATTTTCCCAGGAAATTCCTAGGAATCTATACCCTAAAATCAAATCCCTAAAATCTGATTTTACAAGGTAAAATTCCGAGGAAATTCCGAGGAAACCCTCAAGATCCTCGGAATTCTGAAAAAAAAAAAAAAAAAAAAAAAACTATACTACTCTCCAATCTCTGGTTCATCCTCTGAACCCGAGTCACCATCATCACCACCAGATGAATCTGAATCTGGATCTTGGTGAAACTCTCCAATCTCTGGTTCATCTTCGACGTGGACAACGGCTTCGTCTCCAAAATCGGTGAAATCGATAACAAGATCAACTGCAGCTACATCTCCTGCTGCACTTAAGTTGCCGGATGTGTTTGGTTGGAGTGGGTCTTCCAACTCAGAACTTCCTTGAACTCGGCTTCTCGGGTTGAGTGCTGTAACAGTAACCCATGGATCATCTCTGTTCGTAACCCGGGGTATTTGATATAACAAACCTGTAACATTTTTAAATTTGTTAATTAAGTATGAATGATGATGAAGCAAATATTGAAAATAATTGACATATTATTTTTAATTACCTGATCGGCCTGAGAAGCAAGAATGAAAGGATCATAATATGGCAGTTTTCGCCTCGAATGTACTGATGTGACACCAATGCATCTGTTCTGACACCTCGATCCGGAGTGTTGTCGTACCAGTCACAATAGAAAACTGTGCACCGCAATCCAACCATGCCCGGATACACGATTTCCAAAATCTCGCGTATGTTTCCGTAGTATACATCATCTCCAGCTGCAGAGCAAACGCCAGCATTATAAGTCTTACTCGAACGTCTCCTCTTAGAAGTTGTGAATGCATATCCCGAGAAGCAAATCTCGGATATGACTTCACAACATACTTTGGGCCCCAAATCATCTCGCGTAGCCAATCATTAATTGTTTCACCTCTGGCCATACCATCAGACACCTATTAAAAACATATGTTAGTATAAAATTTGGTAAATAGTATAAAAATTTATTTTCTGCACTCACATAAGTACGCATCCATCCAGCAAATTCTCTCATCTTCAGTGCTTCTAGTTCCTCCTCTGTGGCGTGTCTATATTCGAACCGCTTTTCCGCCATGAAAATCCGTACATATTATGATAATATAAAAATTTGAACTTGCTATAAATATTAAAAATAATATTTAATTTTGTACCTCTCGTATTGAAAAACATCTTCGCAGTTGGTGAGCAAATATATTTGCATTGACTGTGCTCCTCTTCAGTAAGTTGACGGTTCTTTGGTTTCCGCTGAGTCGTCCAACATCTGTGAAGATGTCTGGAACCGTAACATAATATGTTGCCCTTTCGCCTCTATCATCATGCCGAGCGGGTTTTCTGCTTTTCGTCTGCACTTCTCCTGGAAAGTAGTGCTCCGCAAAGTTTGAAGTTTCTGCTCTGATAACTGTGCCACTATAGAACCTTCTACCCTACTTAAATTTTTCACCATTTTCTTTAGATGAAACATATACCGCTCATAGATACATCCATCTATACTGAACAGGACCACCAAGTCCAATTCTCTTGGCAGGTGAATAACAAGATGCTCCATAACATCAAAAATGAAGGAGGAAATATCTTCTCAAGGTTGCACTTAATCACGGCTATGTTAGTCTTCAAGTTTTCAATACATTCAGGAGTAACTGATCTCGTGCATAAATCTCGGAAGAAAGCACTTATCCCGGCAACTGCTTCATAAACATTCTTTGGTAATAGTTCCTTGAAGGCGAACGGAGGAGGCGCTGCATCATTACATGCAATCGTGACTCTTTAAGCCGGTAAACTTTTCCTTCCCTTCTGTCGACACAGTTACCCAAATTAGATGCATAACCGTCTGGAATTCCACATCCTTTGAAATCCAATCAAAGAACGCATCTTTGGCCGCTGCATCAAGTCGGTATATGGGAAAGGGCCCTGCCTTCTCATCAACATGAAGTTCTTCACGAGCACTATATCGACTAATCCAGTCTTGACTTCAAATTATCCTTGGTTTTACCTTGAACGTTAAGGATCGTGTTCATCAGGGTTGTCGAACAAGTTTTCTCAATATGCATGACATCTAAATATGCCTCAGCAGATGATCTTCCAGTATGGCAGATCCCAGAAAATACTTTTTTGTGCCAGTTATGTAGATCTCCACACAGCATCTACCGGATAATGCACATGTCCCCCACGTCTGGGGTCTTTCTGCACCAAAAATCTCTTAGTTGTGTCAACATTTCTCTCCCCTGATTTCCGGTGTTGGATCATCAAACACCCTCTTGTTTTCGTAAATAAATTCCTACTCCTGCGATATGGATGATCTGGTGGTAGGAATCTCCTGTGACAGTCAAACCAACACGTTTTCCTTCCATGTTTTAGTTGGAAAGCATCAGTGTTATCTTGACAATATGGACATGATAGCCTTCCATGTGTTGTCCATCCAGATACATACCATATGCTGGGAATCACTTATTGTCCACATAAGTACTGCCCGCATTTGGAAGTTTTCTTTACATGAAACATCGTACGTTTCAGCACCTTGACCCCATAGCTGTTGCACTCATATATTAGTGGCTGTAGAATACATCAAGTGATCTCCTAGGATGCTCTGGTCCGGGGAACAAGAATGGAGAGAACAAAACTCTCGACGCAAGCACAAGTTTGGCGGTAAGTTGTATGGTGTGAGAATGACTGGCCATAGAGAATATTGTCTCCCATGCTTCCCATGGGCTGAAACCATCCGTACATAATCCAAGGTAGACATTTTCTTCTTTCATACGCAAATTCTGGATAGGTCGATTGAAAATGCTTCCAAGCTTTTGCATCTGAGGATGTCTAATCTCACCATCCGTTGAATGCTCCGCATGCCAATCTCATTGGTTGCGCTGTGCGTTCGGACAGATACAACCTCTGCAACCTTTCCGTCAATGGCAAATACCACATCCTTTTATATTGGGCACTGGAACTCTTCCACCCGTATCTTTATAACGAGCCTTTCCACAAAATTTGCATGCATCCAGCTGCTCATCCGCCCTCCAATAAATCATGCAGTTATCCCTGCATACATCTATTACCTGGTACGATAAACCAAGACCACGCTACCAGTTTTCTGAACCTCGTAGTATGAACCAGGAGCAACATTATCCTCAGTAGAACCCTTTTACAAAATCAGCACTCGCATCCACACAGTCTTCAGCCAAATTATAATCGGATTTATGCTCATCAGTCTTGTTGCAGATGATAAGCTGAATGACCATCTCTGCAACCTTCGTACAAAGGTTGCTTTCCAGCATCCAACATATCATAATCTCCTAGCTTGTGTATTGGGTAATCTTCCCTCTAAAATGATCATTTACCATCTGCTCAGTACCTACCCATAATCTACGTCCATTCTAATTTGTTCTTCTAACCTAACCGCAGGTTTGAGGTTCGCTAGTACTACCATATTCATAATCAGTTTCCCCATGATGATACCAATTTTGTAACTCCGTGTAAACCCTCGAGTATATAGATGAGTCCAACATCTAACTGTTTTTATAACCTTCCTATTTTTTACAAGTAGAACAAGGACATCTTAACATACCTGATTTAGCTTCCGGTTGGTTGAGAGCTTTTCCCCATGAATTCCTTTAGACCATTTTCGAACTCTGGCGTAAGCAATCTCGTGTTCGGATCCATATGAGGTCGATCTATCCAAGAGCGATGATAATTATAAGACATGATTTTTTCAATCAGATTCGTGTGTGCAAAATAGAATGAGAGA